>NC_054756.1:14166984-14499067 GCF_018143015.1 Lytechinus variegatus
CTGATTATGAAGATCCTGTACAGGTTATTCCAGAAGAGCCATACGACAATCTCCAACGAAAGGAATTGTCAAAATCATTTTATCCACACGCAATGGAAGAGAAGGATGGCGATGGTTATGAAGATCCTCGTCTTGCTGTTGAAGATTCCGCCAACGCCTATCAGAGCTTGGACAGCCTCGGATCTCCAGAGCACGATCAGACCAATGAAGAGAGCGACTATTCACACCTTCAGAGGAACCCCAGAGAAACAACCTCCAAAGACTTGATCCATGTTCTTGATTCAAATAATCATTATGGGAAACTTAACTTTGAAGCAAAAGAATAGCATGGGACAGTGTCGTCGTCTATCAAATAAAGTGAAATTGGGAGAAAGAACAGACATAGTGCTTTTCTAGTTTCTGCGAGGTGCTTATTACAGAGTGGTTTATGTACTCAATGTTCGAATCGAACACTATGGGGAGGGTGTATATATTAATCTGATTATAAGTCACAAACCATGAACATGACTTGTGACATGATATATGTTGTTTTGATTGAGATATCCCATTTTATTAAAGCCTGTGTATAGCTTTGGTAAAGGGTCAATAATGTGATCGATAATCGAATATCATCTAATATGACAGTCTTACTGAAGCGTAGAGACCGTTAGATATTTTTCCAACTGCACTTCTCTGAGAAAATTTCAAATATTCAAATCTTGGATATATAGCGCCATCTCTCGGCGATGCTTGTTTTAAATTAAAAAATGGGCATTCAAGCACTTATCTTATAAATTTAGTGATACGATTACATAAAAGTTACAGACAAAGAACATATCTTGAAAGTTTCAGCCCATTCCATGATTTGGAATAGGATTTAATTGAAAGACAAAAACACACAAATATTTTAGTTTGATCGGGTGACCCGATCAAGTTAAATTTCCATGTAAAATCGCAAAATTTATCCTGTAAAACACATTTTCATTTCATATCCTCCACATCATAACTGTTATAGGGCATATCCATTCATATTAGCTAGCAATGAATTGGAATAGTGATAGGTGCATTTTGGTGGATTTACCAAAACTATACACAAGCTTTAATGCTGATTTTAAGCTAAATTCATTGACACTATTCACATGTTTGAAATAAACCTTGGTAGAAGCATGTGAATTCGTGATGTTAAAAGACGAACGCTCTTCATTGCCGCAGTCATAACAAAGAGGCCGAAATTTGTCATTTATATCGCTGTACATAATGTAATATTTCTGATCGTTCTTTGGAGGCAATTTCGTTGATACTCGTGCTGTAGCCATGGTAGTGCCACTTTGTTTGAATCTACGGATTCGGCTTCTGTGACGATGAAATTGACGATTGAACCATCAACGCATGCGTCGCCTTTGCAGTATATTTCGATCGTCCAGAGCTCACGACTAATTTCGATGGGAATAAGCGCTGTGTATGGAAGCTAAAGAGTGCCATCTAGGTGTGCAGATAATCATCTCGTCATGTCTACAATCCTTGGAAAAAATGATAAGATTTCAAGTTTCCGCATCTCGTCATGTCTACATGTAAATCCCGTTTGAGAGATGACAAATGACACGATTTTGTACTCAGTATCTCGCCATGTCTACATTTTTAGAGTTGATCAGATGAAATGATCATGGATCCAAGATCTTGTCATCTGATCATCTCTCAAAATGGATGTAGACATGACGAGATCCAAGATGACCAGATGACAAGATCGTGGATCTTGTCATATCTACATCCCGTATGAGAGATGATCAGATGACAAGATCTTGGATGTCGTCATGTCCACATCCCATGTAAGAGATAATAAGATGAAAAGATCTTGGATCTCGTCATGTCTACATCCCGTGTGAGAGATGATCAGATGACAGGATCTTAGATGTAGACATGTCTACCTTCCTTATGGAAACATTTTCTCGCACTTTTTACACAACCATGGGGGTTCATTTTATTTCAAATACTATGCATTTCTCATTGAATGAAACGATATCAAATTTCATTAACTCGATAAATGTTGAGCTTTTATCGCTCATATTGAGCACCACGGGTGCAACATAAGCCAAGTTAGAGATGTCACAGAGTCACAAAGACAGGCAAGATGGTTGTAAAAACTCGCATACCAGACATGGGGACATCCCTACCTGGCTAAAGAAGTCATGGTCTTGGCAGTCACCAGAGAACACACAGGAGACTGCAAAATAAGTCAGTAGAAGCAAGACATTCTCCAATTTGAGGCTTCAACCACCATTATCTTAAAATCAACAAGTTAGTATAGTTTTTCATGATTTTGATAGAAAATGGAAGAGAATTGTTATGCTGTATATTAATTTCAATTACCGTGTTCTCATTATGTGTACCAAAATTAAATTTCAGATATGTTATTGTATGAACTGTGTTTATAATATACCTTTGCTATGGTATCGAAATGTAACTGTACAATAAAATGATTTTATAGAAAATAAAACATCCCTACTTTTTTCCTCTTCAGACTTGTCCATTATTTTGTTTCCTTATTCTTTATCCATTAATAGGTTCTTTCCTGGAAATCCGTTCGTCATCATGGTAATATCAGATAGTAATTTTTTCAATGATATTTACAGAAATCTATGAATGTACCTTTACTTACAATCTATTATATGCCTATTGCAAGATCCAGTTCTTTTCTTTGGAATGTAAATAAAAGTTTGAATAGGCCGATATGGACTGTGCATGCAAACTAAAATCTGTTGGTCATCCCTAACATTCTCCGATCCAGTAGAAGGGTCATAGAATTCCTCGAAACTCCCCAGATTTCTTTTTTTTAATTCTAGGACAGGATTATTTTTTTTGTTTCACGGGCGATAGCTTTGGTTTTATCGGACTTCGGACCAAGGAACCGGAACCGACTTCACCACAGTCGAATCGTTCGGTTTGAGGCCAGTTTCGTTTAGCACGACTGCAACATTATACACAGAAGTAACTGATAATGTTGCTTTTGTCAAGTTTAATTACTTGAATATGCACATGAAAATGGCACTCAAATACTTTGAAAAAAGTGGGACGAATTTGCATTTGTTGTGCACTAGGTTTTTTTTATTTGTTATTTTTTTTATTTATTTATATATATTTTTTTTTTGGGGGGGGGGGTTGGCGGGGATCGTCACGGGGGGGGGCTGTATAATGTAAAAAAATATCCCTTTTATGCCACCAGCATAGGCAGATCCAGGTGGGTGTCGTAGGGGTCACGCCCCCCCCCCTTTGGCCGCGCAAGAAAAGGAAGAAGGAAAGAAAAAGTAAGATAAAAGGGAGGGAGAAGGGGAAAAAGGAGGGAAGTATAATGTCGATAAAAGAGAATGAAACTGAGGAAGGTGAAACACATGAAAATAGAAAACAGGCTTTCATGTAATTATACACTGTTAGAAAAAATAAAAGAAGTTCCTGCAGCAGAGTCTCGAGAACACCTGTAATCTTACCGAATTGCGTAATCTTACAGGAAATTGGTATTTGATGTATGGAATCTTACAAATTTCCTTGAATAAAACACCCTTTTCCCTTTTTAAACAGACCTGTTCTGTTAAATTGCAGAAAAATTCTTGTTTTATGAATTTACAGAATGATTATAATCTACTAAGGAACATGGAGCTTAAAATATCCCGTTTTGAAGTAAATATGCACATATTCTCCTGCTCGGAATTCGAGTTTTCATTATATTGTGTGTTAGCAAGATGTACATTCTGTTCATGGTTGTATTGAAAAACATGCAGTATTACAATAACATTGCATAATGACGTAATCTCACTTTTTTTTCTTGAGCAAAAATTACAAAATGCATGAACATAACATAAAATAGCACATCAAGCGCAAATAAAAAAAAAACTTAAAAATCTAGAGGTGACAAGGACATGGAAATAAAAGGAAAGCGAGGAAAGAAAACATAAGATAAGCTGAAAATGAAAGTAATTATGGTCGTTAACGGTAAATTCAACGAGATGATTATTGAATTGAAGATATGATTTCTTTTCTTAACAGAACAGAGGGATGGACTATTAATCATAATTATCTAAATCTAACCGAAACTACTTACCAGATGGGAGGGGCGGCCGCGTCATAGTATTTTAGTCATGTTGATAGAGGACAAGACAACCTAAAGATGACTTTCGGTTAATTTGTTTAATTCAGTGGCGGACCGTGACCCGAACATGCCGAAGGAGACAAATGATTGGAGGGGCACTGTATTCTTTGTGAACAATGCTATGCCCCTCCAATGCTTTGTCTCCTCCGGGTCACGGTCCGCCACTGGTTTAATTAATTGAGTAACATGCGTATTGTCAACGTTTACATGACCCACGCCTCTATTTACCAAACACTTCCTTCTTATATCTCCCATTAATATCGCTTTCTTTCTTGTTTTTCCCTTGCTTCAGAAAATATTTAGGGGCTGTCAACTCAGCGAAATATGTATTAAGATTGCACTTTGATTTTCGTTTATTTTTTATACTTTCTTTCTTTACAAATATATCACTGTGCATGATAAGGTGCTCATGCATCTATTCGGAAGAACATGCATATTTGTTTATTCGAATTCCGTGTCTATTATTGCAAAAAAGGGGAAAGGTCAAGCTTCATGTTTGATGAACAAACACAAAGCACCTACTGCGGTCTTTTTGAGTGACTTTATCGTCAAAGGGGAAGTTCTATTGACAATATTATATTTCGACAACAAAACGGTCCGTTTCAGACACGAGTTCTTGTAAAAATAGTTGTTTGGATCAGCTCTGGGACTACAGTAAATCTGAAAACATGGAGTTAAGGATGTTTCTTCTGTCTTTCGCTGGTCTTTCCATTTGGCATCTTCCGAGGATATGCAAAGGTAAACAATTTAATGTTTTTTTTATTGAATGTCATTGATTTTTATCACGCCATTCTTTTAAAGCGTACCATCCAGTGATAACATGATTCTATGAAGTTATTTCACGAAACCATGTTGACAGCATTGATGAAACTATCGATTATGCTTATGATGAGCTCTTTAGAAAAAAATTATGAATATTGGTAAAATTGCACTTGGTGAAACGATGGTTTGATGTGCTATATGAGGAAATACATGTACAATATTGACTTGGAAATTGATGAGGATTCTGCGGGACGGGAGTACGTGTGACCCCCCCTCCCCCCCCCCCCGCCTGTCGACTTTCGAAGTTTGTACAGTACAATAGACCATGTGGATGTAGAGGGTCGTCTCGCCCTGTCCACCAACATCCCCTTTCTCAATAGGTCCAAATATATTTTGAAATTGCAGCCTATGGTTTTGGACAGTATTGTCATTTTGCATTCGTGGGGTTAGAATGTGTATCATCAATTCACAATATAGTAGATATTTAAGTGTCAAAATCTGTCTATTCTTCATTTGGAATAAAAAAAGAGGAAGTGCAGTCATTTGTAGCATTTCTGTTCATTCCATGTTGTTGATATTGGTTAGTCTTATACACAATCGGCTCCACTATATAGGCCGAAAGACTAATCTATGATTAACAATAATAACATTTTTTTTCTAATATATGACAGGAAACAAAATATTGCATGTATTTATAATCTTGTCTTAAATCCACTTTTGACATGTTAGCTTTCAGCAATTTATCTCAGTAACCAGCTGTTAGAGTTTTTAGACTACGGGCTTCCCAATACGGTTTATTTACAATTCGTCTAATGCCAATTCGTCCAATTGCCGACCCCCTTGGTCTACCATCATTTCATCCACTATTCATATTGGTCTAATTGCCAATTCGTCCACTCACCATTTCGTCTAATAACGAGTTGGTCGAATAACCATCTAGTCCATATACCATTTGGTCTAATTGGAATCAGTGTTTATTGTGCAAATGAATGAAAATGAAATGGATATTAGACCAACTGGTAATGAGACGACTTGGTCATAGACGAAATTGTAATTAGACGAAGTGATTATTGGACCAAATTGTTATTGGACCAATGGTTGTTAGACGAAATGTTGATGGATGGAATGGCATTAGACCAAATGAAAGTATACCATGTGGTGAGTGGATAAGTTAGCAATTTACCCACAATGCTATTTGCCCAATGGCAGCCGTGCGTAATATGCTTGTGATTCAAATTGTGTTTGCTTTCAACGGATCAGTAAATATGAAAAGCAGAAAACCGAACATGGTAGTCAAACATGATTGATCAGTAAATACACTGTATGAAAAGCAGAAAATCGTACATTCTAGTCATAATATTATGATAAATAACAGCCAACAATCCTAGTACAATACAAGGGACTTTACGCAAAATGCAATAGAGGCAGGCCCTAGTATTAAGCACGACAGAATGCCTGTTAAAAGAACTGTAAAAAAAAAAAGCTGGGAGGTCTTTATCGAAAATTGGCAGGAGAATAGTTTCATCGCAAAGCTTCCGAGCTGAAGAAACATCGTATGTACATGTATCAGGGGCCGCGGAACGGTTTTCAAAGTGGGGGGGGGGCTGACCATGCTAGAAATCACAATCGTATGGTAATTTTTGCGTTTTTGTACACGGTTTTGGAAAAAAGTGGGGGGGCTGAAGCCCCCCCCCCCGGTTCCGCGGCCCCAGTGTATGTAGTTTGTCCAGAGTCACGGTCGAAACTACTGCTCTGATTCACTATACTCTCGACAAAGACAACTTTTTTTTATAAAGGGCACTTGACAACATTCTCTATGAAACTTCAAAACATTTATTATACACATGCAATGGCACGATAGTGGACTGGACATTATAAAACTAGTTCATCTCCGTCCTCTGGACGGAACTAGAGATGCTTAATGGCACTTGATGTGCGTTTTAAAATAACTCATCATTATCAATATTATTGTCATTGTTATCATTTCTATTACTTTTATTATCATTATTATTATTACTATTATTATTATTATTATTGTTGTTGTTATTATTGCTATCATTATTGTCATCATCATCGACAAAGGAAAAACGAAAAAGTTACATTTATGGCTTAAAAAGAATGGTAAATTTATTATCAAGAAAAATAAATCAAAAAATAAAATATAATGCAAGGTAATTGATATTTGTAGTGACGAGAGAATAATATAAATAGTACCTATTGAGCACATACACCTGTCAAGGACAGCGTTTGGCGCCAGCGGTCAGCACCTGTGTGGGCTTGGTATAATCAGGAATCTTTTCCAACTCCCTCGTATAAGTTTTCCAACAGTAATTTTAAGTACGCATGATGGAAGTATAACTATCACGTTGATATCACTACTTTCGATAGGGGTGCAAAAGAATAGACTATAGACCTAGCCTACAGGCACAGACCCTGATTAGAACTTTGATCAACAAGTGTAGCTCCACACAAAGACTAGCACATACAAAACTTGCCGTTCCTGAGCGAGAGAGCCTTTAGTACACGATGTATGAGTAGGCTGCACATTCAGACCCTTAACTCGAGTGAAGGGGTTTGCCCAGCAGACTACTAGAGACCGGTGTATACATGTTACGCAACATTCGTAATATGATGTGCCCAGGATCGATGAGAGGCCGGCCCTGACCGGGCTTACAGAATAATTGCCTCTTCGGGTATTGTAATTGGTTGGCATTCCGTTAGCATTTCAAATTTGTCAACTCGTTTTAAAAAAATATATTGCTGTTCTGCATTCGAAAAAGATAAAGTACATAATCCCTCAATGAAAGTTAAAAGCATTGTGGTATTAGAAGAAATAATTCGGTCTTCAGATGAAAACTCAAATTTATCTTCAAACCGATGATGATTAATGAGAATACTTATTCTGAATGTTGGATATATTTCTTTCAGTCAATGCAACTTTATGTTAATTCTTGTCAATTTTAAGTAATTAATGGTTGTAATAGGTCCATGATTTGAAACACGTTTCGAGAGGAGATTCTTCGTCTTTACTCGTCTCAACTAACAATGAAACCAATTTTAACATGTAAGGTGTACTCTGGGCTCAATTTTATTACATATGAACGGGTCAAAATCAGACAAAAAACACGGAAAATTTCGTCAAACTTGGAAAAGGAGTAACAAAGCTATGACAAATTCAATTTCATAAATAAGGTATTGGTACCGCAAAACAGAGATACATGTACTAAAACTTGCGATCAGACTCTGGCGAGTGCATGTCGAAAAGTTTAAGTATGCCCGTTTTTAAGGCTATTTTATGATTTTAAGTTTTGCTTTATCATGTTTATGTCGGTGAGAGGGTTCTAGGCATGTCTTCATGAATCATGCAATGAGTAAGCCGATAATGTCATATTTTTGCGATATATATATTTTGTTAAATGATCTTTTCAAATTTGACTTTAGACTATATTTTTGGAAAAACTGAGTAAGATAATAATTGTTGAAACTTATTATACATGGGAAACATTTGTGCATATATGAAAATAATAATAATTTGTAACAAAATAACGAAATTTTCAAGATTCAAGTGAGGACATCACATTATATACTAACCTACCTATTGCATATTCTTGGCGACACACATTATTTCCTTTCACAAAATAATTGTCAAACTTTAAAGCCCTTTCACACCTGACCGAATGTAGACGGACGAAGAGAGACGAATGGGAAAAATACACCATATACACGCGAATTCAACGAATTCAATTACAATTTCTGTCAAATCATGCGATCAGTATTAAACTATTGTCAAATTTTATCAACTAAAGGTAAGCGAAGGATAAATATAGCATGCGAAGGACATCGATTTTTCGGTTCACCTCTTTCATGTCTTTGAGTAAATTTCAGAAGAAGGCAAGCGAAGGGTTGATATAACCCAACAGGACGAACGAACTAAACAGTGAGCAGTTGTTGGATATGGCCTGCGATTAGAAACGAAGACGAGGGAATAGATCGGGCGTTTTTGTACATTTGTGTGCGCTATTTGGGGTGTAAAAAAGCGACCAGGTCCGTCGGATTTCATTACGGCCAGAGAAGCCATCCACGCAACATGCCAAATTATTCGTCTGGTCATTCGCTTGCATCGCAATCCATAGTTTGTCTTAGTGTCTCTTAGCCTTGTCTTCATGGTCTTCGTGTATGCATCGCTATTACAATTTAGTAAAAGTTAGTATTAATTTCCCTTCGCATAGAAGATGGCAAAGTGATTGTCATAGTATCTTATCTTATAGTATCATATTTTGGCATCGTGTTGCTTCGTTAAGGGCTCTTTGAATATCGTTACACTTTGGCAAAAGCGCGACGAGGGAATATGCGAATATGCGCGACAATAACACACGAACGATTACCGCAGACTACATAAGAGGTGCGAATGCATCTTTTATTTATGATCAACAATTTTTCAATTCGTCGAGAAGTTTAAATTTCAAGTTTCAAATTTCCGTGCGAAATTGAATAATTACAGTTGTTAGTTCAGAAGGTATACGAACCCAAACACGAAGGGTAAATATGATTTACTATCAGTTACCATTGAGAACGATTTTTAAAGTAATGCATTTCGCCAGCCATCGCAAGGCATACTTCAGGCAATTCGGTTAGGTGTGAGGGGCCTTTAAACTTCATTAAATTAATTTTCATCAGACTTGATAAAACTTACCACGTTGTGCTCCTTAAATGTTGTTCTTCCTATACCTATGTTTCTATTTTAGCACCAAGGCCTTTTGCACAAGACAAGTAATATCACACGGGGAAACATATAATGATTTTCTTAAACTTTAATTTAAATGGAGGTGTATATTGGAATTCCAAGTTGGACAATTAAGACAATGGACTATGACCGTGATTGGATGTAGATGGGCAATCCAGCTCACCGATTATCTTAAATACATAGATAGCCATTATGAGAATGAGAACGTTAAAGGAGCAACAAAGCTATGACCTTTCCTTTTTATCTTACCCACCAGAGATGAAGGCGAGACTTAGAGATCCAAATGTCGTCCGTCCGTCGTCAATCCGTCCGTCACAGACCTTATTACACAGAACTCCGCAACCATAGGCCCCTTTTCAACCAAGCTGGGATAATAGGTGGACTTGGGGGACCTGCATTTTATGCTGCAGTCGGAGGTCACATGGTAAGGTCAAAAGTCATATTCAGGTCAACGTTAACGTTTACATGCAAGACTCTCATATGACACCTAACTCCGCAACCGCAAGTCACTTTTCACCCAAACTTTGATTGTAGATGTAGTTAGGAGACCTGCTGTTATGCTACAGTCAGAGGTCACATGGTAAGGTAAAAGTTCATTTTCAGGTCAACGTTAAAGTTTACATGCAAGACTCTCATAGGACACCTAACACCACAACCGTAAGTCACTTTTCATCCAAACCTGGGTTGGACATGTGAGGGGACCTGCATATCATGACGCAATCAGAGCTCACATATAGTAAGGTCAATGGTCAATGAGATGACACATAACTCTTCAACCGTAAAGCCCCTTTCACAATTGACGTACGACCATTTGCGACCTTTTGGTCGTGCGACAGGCTGCAACAGGCATCAATCGCCAGTCATCTCATAAGATCGCACAGAGGCTTTCACAGTTGCAACAGCTGTCGTACAACAGAAACTACCAGTAAAACCCGTTGCAAGAGTAAGTCGCTTATGATCCTATTGTGCTCGTGCGATCACATGCGAGTGTTGCACGTGGGCTTGCGAGCGGAACGGTCGCATACATGCGAATGAAACGGTATTGCAATGTTGTAAGCCGTTGCGATCGGTCTTGCAACAGTCTTATGGCCCATATATTATCGCACCCAGTCGCAAGAAAAGTCTCTGTACATGTAGGTCGCTAGCACATGTGCAAGTGATGTACGAATTCCAGTCGAGTAAACTTAGTTGTGCCACCTCTCGCACCAAGTCGTGCAACGTTGCACAACACTCGCACAATGATCGCACGACCGATGGTACGACTCCGGATACGACCTGATGCGAGTGAATCGATCGTATTTGATCGCGTTCGGATTTTGAACATGTTCAAAGTTCAGATGTGACCAGTCACGACCACCTCGAGTTCGTGCGACCGTCTACAACGACTGCGAGTGCTCGCAAGACACCTAGAGATCGATCGTGCAACAGCCGGTCGTAAACTGGTCGGACGTCAATTATGAAAGGGGCTGAACGGTCGCATACATACGAATGCAACGGTAGTGGAATGTTGTAAGCCGTAATTTCGATCGGTCTTGCAACAGTCTTATATTATCGCACCCAGTCGCAAGACTGGTCTCTGTAGGTCTCTAGCACATGTGCAAGTGTTGTACGACCTCCAGTCGACTAAATGCGACTATACGTAGTTGTGCAACCTCTCGCACCAAGTCGTACAACGTTGAACAACACTCACACGATGATCGCCCGACGGATGGTACGACCTGATGCGAGTAAATCAATCGTATTTGATCGCGTTTGGATTTTGAACATATTCAGATGCGACCATTCACGGCCACCTCCGACCACCTCAAATTCATGCATTTGTCTACAACGACTGCGAGAGCTCGCAAGACACCAAGAGATCGATCGTGCAACAACAAGAAAAAACTGTTGCAGGCGGTCGTAAATAGGTCGTACGTCAATTGTGAAAGGGGCTTAGTCACTTTTATACTAAACTTGGGTTGAAGGTGTACTTAGGGGGCATGAATGTTATTGTGATTGGAGGTCATATGGCATGGCCAAAGTTCATTTTGAGGTCAACATTAACGCTTAAATTAAAGAATCTTATGACAAGTGTTATTCCATTCCAGTCATTTCACAATGAAGTTTCTTTACAATTCTGTTGTGTGCTCTCGCAAATCAGGACATTTCTCGTTATTTTGATAAATGGGCGAGACACAAAATCGCCTTTGCCTTGTGTTTATTAATAACTCATTGCAGAAAGAGAAGTAGACCCGACTTTTGGTTTATATAAAGCTTACAGTGCATGTTCGTATTTTTCATCCTGCTTCTGCTCATATATTATCGAGGATGCTTACCCTATATTTATATTCTACTCTTTATCTTTTTTTCCAGCATGTAACCCGGATCAAATCGAATTCAGTGGATCTCGCTATATCTTCTGTCAGAATGCACTAGACTTCTACTCCGCTCAATCCTCGTGCGAGAACCTTGGCATGCATGTGGTCAACATCGAATCGCAGGAAGAACAAAATTTTTTGGTCGAGACGATCGAAGACGGCGATGACCCTGATAGGGATTACTGGATAGGTTTATCTGCAGTGACTTGGCTCGATGGGACACGTCTTACCTACGACAATTTTGGTTCGGGATCAAGGGTTTTCAACGAGGGTGCACGCTGTTTCCGGATGATACGACGATGGAATGACGACAATTGCGCTGAGAGAAAACGTTTCTTATGTGAAGGAGAAGGGGGTGAGTGAAACAAAAAAAATTGTTTTCTTGTATTTCCAGAAAATTGAGGATCATGCCATTTAGGTGCTTGGAATCACTGTAAAGGACGCAAGGGAGACTTCTCGACTCTTTAGTCTCCGTCCAATCCTCATTAGTTTTTTTGCATTAAACGTGTTAAACCTCGTATTATATTCTCTCTTTTTTGCAGTTGGCCCATTTTTCTTTAATCATTATAAGCTTGCTTATGCGTGCTAGGTGTTTCATCTTTTCATTTCAGCTTGCGGTGATTTTGATTTGGATATGGTAGATTACGATGGGTCTTGTTATTTTGTCTCTTCCGACCAATCTGACTTCCGAACTTCCACATTAACTTGCCAGGGCATGGGTATGCATCTCGTCTTCATTGGATCTCAGGATGAACAAGATTTTATCGTTAGGCAACTCGATAATAGACAATATTGGATAGGTTTAACTAGCCTGGATTGGAAAACAAATGGATCAGGTTTGCCTTATCATAACTTCGGCCCCAATGAAGTGCCTCCCTTCTATGAAGAAACCTTCAATGAAGGAAGGGTTTGTTTCCGCATGGACCACAGTCGTGAATTTCATTGGCTTGATCATGACTGTGATGGCAATAACCATTTTTTCATCTGTGAAAAAGAAGAACGTAAGTATTTGAAAACAAACATACACCGTTTTTATAACAATGACTTGATAATGACCGGGAATAATGATGATGATGATGGTGATGATGATGTTTTTCGCAGATTGTGCAGCAATGTTTGTTTATTTTTACTCTTGTTTTTGTGTTTTGTTTTTGTTGTTGTTTTGTTTTTTTTTGTGTGTGTGTCTTCATGTCTTTTTTTGTCTTTTGTCTCTGCTCATCTTTCAATTCTAATTTCCTTTATTATAATTATTATTTATATCTTTTTTCACTATCTATTTTGTATAGATATATAGTTATTTGTGCTATACTTTTTTTCGTCTTGAGTGGTCCACACTCTACAAGCCTTGCTTTTCAGTGGACCACTCCGTTTTTCCAACTTTTTTGATATATTATCCTCTGTATCAGGTGCATATTCTATATATTTGGTTTACTTGAATATTTATCATTTGTATTTTCTGATGTCATATTTTATTTATTGTAATTAATGCTTCTTAATTTTGTTGGAAAAATTGAATAAATGAATGAAATGAATGAATGAATAGCAATAATAATGACGATATGTTTACCCAGGGAAGCCACTTCAGTTCCGAAAACTGTTCTCCAAGCGAGCCGTGCTGTTACCCTATATTTTCCCGGCTTTAGCTCGGCTACCTAGGCGCTCAAGCATTCAAGTAATTTCCTCCTATCGGGTACCCTTTCACCTCACCTATGCAGCACAATGTTGGTAAATTTCTTGCTGAAGGAAATCACGCAACGGCTAGGAATTGGACCCACTTCCCTCAGATTGAAAGACGAGAGGAATGACCACTAGGGCACGGCGCCCCCACATCTTTCCTCATCATCCAATAGATTTGATTTGAAATATTGTAAAACAGCGCTCATCTTAATTCCATCCAAATCCAAACATGCTAAATCCTCGGAAGTAAATCAGGATGAGGGGGGGGGAGCAAACAGCCAAGGGGGCACAACCTTTTAGGGGTAGGGGATCGTTGCTTGTCAACATTTTACCTTGGCCGCATCTATATGGCCGTATGCGGATAATAGCAGCATCAAAATAATGCGGATAACTCTGGACCTCCTCTGATTTTACTATTACCCGCATAATTAGGTTTATGTAAGGGGTATTAGCTAGCACAATTCAGAATATTGCAGGCAAAGTCTTCTTGTAACGAATGTAGGCCTACTTTTGCCCATAATTTCCGAAATGATGATAGCATTGCAATTATCTTTATTACAACAGTCAGGACCAGCATGAAGCCTTCAGAGCCTACAAGAAATCCCAATGTGCCAACAACTATGAAGCCGGCAACGACCCCCACGAAGTTAATGACGACAACCATGAGAGCAGTTGCGACCACGACAAAAACGATGACGACCAGCACAAATCCGGTGACAAATAGTACGATCTCAAAAAGATCACCACATTCGTCGCCATCCGCACACTCTACCATTCAGCCGACAGAATCGGTTGTGACTGTGCCGAATCGAGGGGGTAATAAAAGAAAAATAATTATTACATTGGTTTCACTTTTATTTCAGGTATGCCTTTAATTAACTCGTCTTTAAAGGAGAATAAAACCTTTGGAACAAGATAGCTTGTGTGAAAACAGAAAAATCAAAGAAACCGATCAACGAAATTTTAAGAAAAATCGGACAAATAGTGAGAAATTTATGATAATTTGAATATTGCGATCACTAATGCTAAGGAGATACTCAAATTGACAATGCGACAAAGATGTGTGATGTCACTTGTGAACAACTCTCCCCATTACTTTAGTATATATTTCACTTAAATTGCCTCTTTTATCACATCTATCAGTAGATCATGTGTTCTTTCTAGAGGAGGGCATGTAATACAGATTTTCAAAGGATACATCATGGATAAAGTGTTTGTATCACAATGAGAAAAAGCAAAAAGAGACATTTTGAGGGTAGTTTATAGTCAATCAAAGGGAAAGTTGTTCATCAATGACATCACACATCATTGTCGCATTGCCAATGGGAGGATCTCCATAGCATTAGTGATGGCAATATTCAAATGCTCATAACTTTCTCATTATTTGTCAGATTTTGCTTAAACTTGTTCTTATTATTTGATTTTTCTGTTTCGACACACGCCTACTTGTTCCAAAGGTTTCTTTCCCCTTTAATGTTGTCAAATCGAATATGAATCCGTCAACCATTTTGAAACTTGAAATGACAAATAAATCAACGTGGTGACGTTGACATAACGGTGATTATGTCAAAATCCATATCCATATTTATTTTATTGTTCGAAATAGAAATGAAATGCTCCAAAAACTTTCACCACTAAAAATCGTCATGGATCCCCGTGCCTGCTTTCTTCTGGCGTTCGTTTCATAATGAATTACACTGAGCTATTTAAACATCGTTATTATTGTGATAACCGTTGGAACCTTGATTATGATTGGTATTCGTAGTTACCATACTTGTAACTCATGATGAAACGGGCCCCAGTTTATCATGTTCAATATGTTTCCTGTCCCCTTTATTCTCCAGAATTTCTTACTCTGTTTTTTTTCCATTTAATCATTTTCCCACTCATGTTCTTTTGTGCCGCCTTTCTCCTACATATGACGAGCTCACTTTTAAAAGGGGTTAGGTCCATTTTTAATCAAATTTGATTTTTATGTCTTAATTGATTTTTAGTAGCTCTATAAGATGATACCATATAAAAGTTGAAATTCCCATAATAAAAGTGAACTAAAAAAAAATTCACTTTTTTCCAAAAGTTCGAAAGGGGTTAGGTCCATACATAATTTTTCTGGAAAATAATATCTTTAAAAATATGAAGATAAGTAGATTTCTTTTATACCCAATTTTAAATTTCTCATGGTAGGGTATCATGAAAATTCATTTTCGCATAAGAATATTGCAATATGGGAGAATAAAAAAATGATTTTCTTGGAG
The DNA here is from genome assembly GCF_018143015.1 of Lytechinus variegatus. NCBI lineage: Eukaryota > Metazoa > Echinodermata > Echinoidea > Temnopleuroida > Toxopneustidae > Lytechinus > Lytechinus variegatus. Next base: position 14,182,900 of record NC_054756.1, read on the forward strand.
TGGCCCTAGCCCCTTTTGCAACTTAACTCTTCATATAATTATTTCCTTCTTCTTTTCCCACTTGTTATCTGTCTCCTGGTTTCCAAAAATCTCGTCTTATTTCTCTTCCACCCCTTTTGTTCGTACTTCCAACATCAGCTCTCTTACCATCCCCTCTAACTTATCTTCATATGTGACCCTCCATTTCTTTCTCATCTCTTTTCAACCCACTTCTCATCACTCTTTCCCTCTCTCGATCTCCATCTCATTTTGAATTTTGCCAATTCCAAATCCCTTTCATTTTAGCTCTGTACAAATACTATATGAACACAAATGAAAGACATGAAGGAATTCTCTGGTTAGTGGTGAATTTTATTAATTATCCAGAAAAAATCACATTATCAGAGGATTAAGCTTAATCTCTTTCTTAAGCGTATGTTAATACTTTGAACCCAAAGAAATTTTTCTTTTGTATGCTGGGGGGGGGGCATTATTCCCCCTACTTTTTGAAGCACTGAAAAGTGCCTTTTTATGCAAGAAAAATGCCCCCTCACGAACGTGTACTGTGTCCCTTTCACCTGATGAGAACCTGTTTTAGGTGTTACCAATTAGTGCTCTTTCTCATATGCAATTTCTTACCCAAAATGCTCCCCCAAACGTGTTCTGTGCCCTTCCATCTGAGGGCCTATTTCATGTGTTACAAAGTGCCCCCTCGCCTTCTTGAAAGTGCCCTTTTTTAATCACTGCCCCCTTTTACCAAAGAAAAGTGCTCCTAAAGAACTTGTTCTGTGCCCCTTTCACCTGAGAAGGATCTGTTTTATGGTCACCATGACGAGTGTCCTTTGAAACAAGAAAACAATATTTACATTTCTGTTATATACGTCTGAAGGAAATCCTTTGTGCATTAAGTTGAATAATTCATGTGAATGGGGATATATAAGCAGTTTCGTACAGATGGAGGGGGGGGGGCTTGAAGGACGCTTGCCCATAGCCGGCGGAAGCGTGGAATATAGGGGAATCTGTCCCCCTAAATTTGAGGTGGGGGACAGGCCCTCCTAAATTTTTTGTTGAGAATCTTTTTTTTCCTGCGTCCCCCCTAAATTCAGGTAGACCCCCTTTAAATTGTTGTGGGCCCCCCTAAAATTGTGGTCGACAACCTTTTTTTTTGCTGGAAATTTTTGTGGCACCTTCTAAGATTTAGGTGGATAAATTCAGGTGGACCCCCTAATTTTTTTGCCTTCCGCCGCCAATGCTCTTGCCCCCCCCCAAAAAAAAAAAAACAAAAAAATCACGACCAAGAAAAAGAAGAAAAAGAAAAGCAAAGGGTGAAATATATCATTTTGAATATTTTCTCGAAATCTATCACAAAATTGAATATTTGTTTTTAAAATGGCAAAATTTTGCTCGCTTGTAACTTTTTAAAAATTTCACATAAAACAGCATTTTCCCAGTGCCCCCTCCCCCACTTTCAACTTCAATCTGCCGCTCCTATTTGTATGTTTATAGCTTCTCTTTTTGCAACCAGTTTTAATGAAAATCAATGAAAATTTTATACTTCATGAATTTGGGTTGTTATTATAATTTTTTTTAAATTGGACTTGAAAAAAAAACATTTTCCATCTCCATCACGTGGTTCCTAAGTCTTCAATGTTGAATTGTTGGATTTCTTGAATGAAAACATTTGTTACACCAGTCCTGCAGATTGAAAAAAAGAGAAAGAAAATCAATCAACTTAATTGTCATGATTTTTAAAACATAAATGTTTTAAGAAAAGTGAGACTATGCATATGTGTTTCTTCAACACATAACATAGGAAAACTTACTTCTACTACATGTAATTATAAACTTGTACTTCTATAAAGCATATCACTTAAACCTGTTCTATGCAGTTTACATACCACTCTCCATTCTAACTACATGTACTCTTTGAAAAAATGTCAGAGATTTCTCGTAAATATATAAGTTGACATATGTACAAATTATATGAATAGTCAGAATTAAAGTTGATATGTTTTGTTGCACAGAATAAAGTTTGATCCGTAATTAAAAACGACACTAACTATAATCTAAAAACAAAATTGAAATGGGTTTTTCAAAGTCAGGTCTATTTGTTGCCTAAAAAAATGTGAACAACAACCTCCATTATCAAAAATGATCACTAACTCACTCACTCATATAACTGCTGTGTTTTGTAGTTCTCTTTGTGGTCCAGTCACTGTTCTATTAGACCTACTTCACCAATTATTTATCATCTTCAATCACCTCCATGGAAATTGTCAAACTGCATCATCCTATTAGACAAAACGTAAAACAAAAAAATCGTAAATCTACAAATATGAAATATGAATATCACACTAAAGAATGAATAAAATAAATTTAATAAAATATAACTCATGAAAAATAAATATTGCTTTGTTTATTAACAAATAGGTAATAAAAAGGCAGTTTAATTACTAGTAGATTAAGGACATGACCTTATTTTATAAATTTGCCCAAGGTACATGTTACGATATCAGTATGGATATCTAAGCACTCCATACACCTCCTGCAACATGGATACCATGCCTGTTGATTGACCTGCGTAGCTGGCCTGTATAATAAACCTGTATATACGTTCATACCAAAGTCTCCACCAGAGTTTTTTGTATTGGATCATGGTGGCAGCTGAAAACAGTGATCGCCTTTGAAATGACAGGGATCAAGTAACCAGATACTGTATTGTTGGGAAGTAAACTGCATGTCTTTTTACCGAAATTCGCATGCTTCATAACCTACTAACCCAACGGGCGCCCGCGAACCGCTCGCCCGCTAGCCCCGGCTATCGCATCGCTACTGTACTGTACCGTACTGTGCATACCCAATGCACTGTCACAGCAAATCACACAGTGTTGTGAGAAGGAGCGAGATGCAAACGGTAACTGTAAACAATCAAATATAGCCTGAATAAGTTATAACTGTGTTCAATCACTGGCACAAAGGTCTGCATCATAAGATCAACATACATTAAAAGTTGATAAAACCTAAATTACTTAATTTTCTGGACTGAGTGTGAACAATGAATTAATATTTTCCTAATATTAATTGTAAATCTGGAGTGTGAGAAGTGAGTGGGAGTGACTAGCATTTTCACTGCATGAAACACCTAATGACATTCACACAGGGCTGTGAGTGCGTTACAGGTATCATCACCAGTCGACCTGTGACTGTAAGGAGCGTTCACACGTGGATATAAACAGACATTAATATCTACACTCATTCATTTAAATACCTAATACGTACAGCGAATATACACAATGAGTAGTGGAAAATATCCAGAAATGAACTGGGAGGCAACACACCTACCAGAAGAGTTCCAGCTTTTCAGACAAAGAATGGAGCTGATTCTAGCAGACCAAGACATAACTGATCAGATAAAAATGGCTATAAAAATCAAGATTGCTGTAGGCAATGAAGGCTTGCGTCGAATCAATGCATCGGGGCTATCAGAGACCGATAAAGAAAAACCGCAAGAGCTATGGAGACTATTAGAGGCACAGTTAAAGGTCAATATCAATTTTCGCATACACCGCTTAGAGCTAATGCGGTACAGGCAGAAACCAGATGAAACGATCGACGAATTCGTTACCAGGTGTAGGGACAAAGCCAAAAATTGTGATTTCGAGGAAGCTGAGTTAAATGAGCGAATCATGGAGCTAGTGATTGCGTCAACTCCAAGTCTCGAATTCCAAAAGTCATTGCTAGATCAACCGAAAGGTTACAAGGTCGAACAAATTTTGGTAGAAGGTCGTAAATACGAGGCAGTTGCTGCGAGCCGACAATGTCTTGAGACACTAGACCCTAAACAGAATATCGATTCGTTCAAGCGTAACCAGGGACGAAAAGCATGTGGTAACTGCGGACGTTTCCACAAACCTCGTCAGTGCCCTGCGTATGACGATGAGTGCCGTGCCTGTGGCACCAAGGGCCATTGGGCCAAATTCTGTCGTAAACCGAAAAATGATCATAGTCGTAAACAGAATCGTAGATCAGATGACCAAAGATCAGACACGGTATCTGATGATCGGAAACCAAGACAAAACAAATCACGATCAAAGTCGAAAAGTCGAAAGAGTAAACCAATAAGCGAAATGGACATAACACATGATACTACCACAGATCATGATCATTATCAATCTACAGATAGTCCATTCAACGTAGCACAATTCGACACCATACACACTAATGGACCACACACAGTTGTAAATCCAGAAGGTACTGTAGCATTTGCTAACATTGACATAATATGCCCACAGAGAGTAGGTCAACATAAGCTTTACCTAAAAGTGGACTCGGGGGCAAGTGCTAACACTATCACAGTACGTACCGCCAAAGCAATTTACGGTCCAAAGTGGGAATCGGTAGTGAAACAAACAACAATAAAACTTATAGCTTACGGAGAGACACAAATTCCATGTAAGGGTACACTAGACATAAAGTGTAGATACAAGAGTAGAAAATGGTCAACACATACATTTTATGTAGCAGATGTCAAGGGTCCAGCGATCCTAGGGTTGTTAGGTTGCACTGATCTTGGAATTATCACAATTCACTCAATGCACAACAAAACACCTACACCCAATCCTCAGCAAACACCTATCACAAGTGTAAGGGATTTCAAACAAGCATATCCGAATCAGTTTGACGCTATTGGTAGTTTCCGAGGGAAGACAATGCTTCATGTCAAGGATGATGCTAAACCTACCATAGACGCACCCCGCAAGTGCAGCGTACACTTGAAAGACAAAATCAAGGCGGAACTGGACAAAATGGAGCAGCAAGGAGTCATCAGAAAAATTGAGTACCACACCGATTGGTGCAGCTCCATGACCACTGTTGTGAAGAAAGATGGATCCATCAGGATTTGTCTTGACCCCAGGAGGTTAAATGATGCCTTGAAGAGATGCCCGCACAAGGTACCAACCTTGGAAGAGGTCCAACCTGTCTTCGCAGGAGCCCAGTACTTCTCTAAGTTAGACGCGAAGGCTGGTTACTGGTCGGTTCACCTAGCAGAGGAGTGCCAGGATCTCACCACATTCCGTACACCATTTGGAAGGTACTGCTTCCAAAGACTACCATTTGGGTTATGTACTAGTCAGGATATCTTCCAGCAGCATATGGATAGGATTGTCCAAAATGTGCCAGGCTGCATATGCATCGCAGATGACATAGCGATCATAGGAAGAACGGAGGAGGAACACGATAGGAATCTCTACTTACTCATGGAGAAAGCAAAGCAAGAAGGCTTAGTGTTCAACAGCTCCAAATGTACTATCAAGAAGGAAGCCATCAACTTCTTTGGTTCCAAGTACACTAGATCAGGTATCTACCCAGATCCGAGCAAGGTAGAAGCTATCACCTCAATGCCATCACCCAAGGACAAAGAAGATGTTCAGAGATGCCTAAGATTATTCACATACCTAGCAGCATACATTCCTAACTTCTCAGAGAAGTCAGCGCCACTTCGAGAACTTCTACACAAGGAAGTACCATTCATCTGGGACGATGATCATGAACATTCCTTGAACAGCCTGAAAAGTGCAGTATCATCAGGTGCATGTCTACAATTCTGTGACCCAAAGAAAGAGACAACTCTTGAGGTAGATGCATCGATGAAAGGGCTAGGAGCATGCCTGCTCCAGCAAGGCAAACCAGTTGCATTTGCATCCAAAAGTCTTTCCACTGCACAGTCCAACTATTCCAACATAGAGAGGGAAACCTTAGCCCTAGTGTTTGGTATCAACCGCTTCCATACATATCTGTTCGGGAAGGAATTCACCGTCATAACAGACCACAGACCATTGGAGATGATATGGAAGAAACCTCTTAGAAGTGCACCACCACGTCTACAGAGATTGCTTATCAAAGTCCAAGGATACCGATGTCAAGTCAAGTATCGACCAGGAAAAGACATGATTCTTTCCGATACCTTGAGCCGACTTCCTAATCCCAAGGAAGCACGCGATGTTCCGCTAGATGTCAGAGTGGAATCCATCTGCTCTGAAGCCGAAGATTCGCACCAGATTGACTTGATATACTTCGGACAACACAAGAGAACAGAGCTTCAGAGAGAAACGGCTAACGATCCTATTCTCAGATCACTATGGCAAATAGTCACTCAGGGATGGCCTGAGACCATCCAAGAATTGCCGACATCCCTTCGTCAATTTTGGTCTTACAGAGATGAAATTGGAGTATCACACGGAGTACTCTTCAAGGGAAGTCAAGTCATCATACCGAAGACACTAAGGAATGACATCCTTAGACAGCTTCATCTAGGACACATGGGAATCGAAAGCACGAGACGACTTGCTCGTGAGACAGTGTTCTGGCCAAACATCAACAAGGACATTGATCAGTTGATAAAGCAGTGTGAAACATGCCAGAAACACCAAGCAAGACAGCAGAAAGAGCCATTGCATCCCCATGATGTACCACCAGCACCATGGACCAGACTGGGAAGTGACTTGTTCATGCTCAATAGACAAGAGTATCTACTCGTTACTGATTACTATTCCAAGTATCCGATCATTGCTAAGCTAACCGATACATCCAGTGCAGCTATAGCAAGACAGATGACGGGAATCTTCAGTCTGTTTGGTCCACCAGAAGAGATTGTGTCTGACAACGGTCCACAATTTGTCGGGAAACCATTCCAAGACATGTGCAAGAAGTGGAATATCAAGCACATCACTTCTTCACCGCACTATCCAAGATCCAACGGATTAGCTGAGAGAATGGTTCGTACAATCAAGAATCTGTTGACGAAGTGTTCTCAAACTAGCCAAGACAGTCAACTAGCCATGATGCACCTGAGAGCAACACCAGTTGACAATAACTTGAGATCACCAGCAGAGATGTTGTTTGGAAGACCCATCCGAACCACATTGCCAAGTCACTATCTTTCGAGAGATTCTGCTGCTACCGAGTTTCTCTTGAATAGGCAAGACAACATGAAGGAAGTGCATGATCGACATGCAAGTTCTGATCTGCCACCACTGCATGTAGGACAGCCAGTGAGAGTTCTGCATCCAAGAGACAACACTTGGATACCAGCCAAAGTATCCAAAGTCTGTGAAGAACCTCGATCCTACGAAGTTTCAACGCCGAACGGAGGAATCTTGAGGAGAAATAGATCTCACTTGAGGGAAATTCCATCCACCAACCCAACTCCAAAGCGTGTGAGGTTCGACGAAGACCACTCCACAGAAACTCAACCAGAGGAAGACAACGTCCAACGAACACCAATGTCTAACACTAATCAATCTCAACAGACACACTCACAAACTACGAGGTCTGGACGCACTATTCGCAAACCAGAGAGATTCATGTTTGAAGATTGAACATTATGAACACTCTAAACTCTCAAACAAAGAAGAGAAAGAGAAGAAAGAAGAACACTGAAGACATTAGTGTAGTTTTAAGTTTATTATATGCATGTATAAACATTGTACATTATTTTTGGTATGTCAAGATAGTGTTCACGAAATTATCAAAAAGACACTATAACCAAAAAACTTATTGTTTGGAATTATTGATTTCAGGATCAATCCGGTTATCCAAATTATTTTCAGTTTTGCACAAGATTGAAGTTATGTAAAATTGAAGATGCATACAGTTTATCACAAATTGGTATTATTCTCACAAACCAAACAATTTCTATATTATATCTGATAAATCATAACTCAGCCAAATTACCAAAATTTGCAGACTACCAAAAGTATTGTTTGAAAACAATATCCTTGAAATTTGAAATTCTCAATCTTATCAGAAGAAGGGGGATGTTACGATATCAGTATGGATATCTAAGCACTCCATACACCTCCCGCAACATGGATACCATGCCTGTTGATTGACCTGCGTAGCTGGCCTGTATAATAAACCTGTATATACGTTCATACCAAAGTCTCCACCAGAGTCCTTTGTATTGGATCAGTACATAACTTTTGACATTGGTTCTACTTTAGACTCGAGAGCCTGTATATTTAAGAAGTGTATATTCAGTACAGATCCTAACTCTTTGTGGCTCAGGTTATTTTTATTTGAAGGGGAATGAAACCTTTGGAACAAATAGACTTGTGTAGAAACAGAAAAATCAAAGAATAAGAATAAAGAAAGATTGAGAAAAATCGGACAAATAATGAGAAAGTTATGAGCATTTGAATATTGCAATCAATAATGCTATGGAGATCCTGCTATGGAGATCCTCCTATTGGCAATGCGACAATAAAATACCCTCAAATTGTCTCTTTTTGCTTTTTCTAATGATGATACAAAACTCTTTATCCATGATGTATTCTTAAGAAATATGTATTACATGCCCTCATGTAGAAAGAACACATGATCTATGATGTGATAAAAGAGGCAATTCAAGTGAAATATATACTAAAGTAATGGGGAGAGTTGTTCACAAGTGACATCGCACATCTTTGTCGCATGCCAATTTGCTATCTCCATAGCATTAGTGATTGCAATATTCAGATGCTCATTACTTTCTCATTATTTGTCCGATTTTTCTCAAACTTTCGTTGATCTGTTTCTTTGATTTTTCTGTTCTCACACAAGCTATCTTGTTCCAATGGTTTCATTCTCCTTTAATGTAAACATGTTTAACATTAAATGTATGTAATGTATCTGTAATTTTGAATGGGTTAGTTTAACTTTTTATACCTGGATGAGAATCTGCAAAATGATGCATGCACTTATGATCATCATCTTGAACCATATAGGTAGACCTCTATACTGTTTTCTTCTTCAAACTCAACCTTGTTTTTGAAAAAAAAGAGAGTACAATAATAAGAAGTGATCTTTTTCATGGCCGTATGTATAGGGGAGGGATTTGGGTAAGATCTGAAATGTGAAAACCTTCATCAAAAAAAGAATTGCATGACATCCTTCAGTGTAATTTTAGAAAATGCACAAAACAGCCCTAGCTAATATTGGTCACTTCTGGCCCTAGCTCGCTTTCTGAATCTCAGTTTTCTCTAAATTTTTTCACATGTCTGTCCCCCCCCAAAAAAAAAAACGTCTGCATCTTTTTATTTCCGAATTTTATTTCATTTGACTTTAACATAATTTCATCTCATGCACTAGGTCTAGATCTATTCGTAAGAAAGTATAGATCTAGTCCAAGACAGACTCAGAGCTGTGCAACAACATTTGCGTATCTAAATTACTCGTAGGTCTAGATCTAGATAGTAACGATTGACTCTCGATCTATCTAGACCTAGAAAGTAAAGCTTTGGTTCTAAACCGAGATCTATATGGATTTGATGTCTGACTCTGACTTTTATTCCTGGCTAAAAGTTTAAACTTCATCGCCATTATTGACAAAGAGTAGATCTAGATCTAGTCCTTGGTCCACTGACAGTTATACTCGTACTTGTAGGTAAATGGAGTCGGTTAGGCCAAGACCTAGATCTAGGACACGAAAACATTCTTCGATGTTATGGATGTCTGGGATCTTCATCAGCATGTTGGAGTAGCAACCCATGAGGCTGGTCATACTCTCGATCTCTTGATTTCCAAGAAGTCTGACCATCCTATTCAGGACACTGACATTGTATCAGGACTGCCCTCTGACCATTCTGCTGTTGTGACCACTCTACGTTTTGCACGTCCTAAGCATGTGAAAAAGCGTATTACTTGTCGGAAACTTCGAGACATTGACTTGAGTAAGTTCAAGATGGATCTACATGCTTCTCTATCTACCCTTTCAGAAGCTAAAGATGCATCAGAAATGGCTGAACAATATAACACTGTTCTAAAGGAGCTGATTGACGAGTATGCACCTGAGCAATCTACTCTAATCACAGTAAGACCTAAAGCACCTTGGTACACCAGTGAAGTTGATGAAGCGAAACGAGTAAAGCGGCGAGCTGAGCGAAAACTGAGAGCTTCTGGTCTAGAAGCGGATCGACAACTGTACAAAGAGAAATGTTCATCCTACAATGATATCTTGTCAAAGTCGAAATCGCAGTATCTGACGGATGAAATTGCTAAGTGTGATACCAAGCACCTTTTTCAGTTTGTACAGAAACTCACCTGCCCTAGATCACAGCAACTCTTACCAGACTACGAGTCAGATGAAAAATTGGCTAATGCATTTGGTCGATTTTTTCATAAAAAGATTAAGACTATAGTCGAGAATTTCCAAGGTGTTACTTGTCATCATTTGGATTGTGATGATCGTGAAACGGCACATACCTTCACAACCTTTGTTCCTGTATCAGAAAGTGATGTGTTAAAGGTCATTCGTGAGAGTCCTTCCAAATCATGTCAACTAGACCCATTACCGACGTGGCTTATGAAAACGTGCACAGATGAGCTTCTGTCTTTTGTTACTGAACTAATCAACCTTTCCTTGTCTTCAGGTGAAGTACCATCAGCATTCAAGGTATCTCACGTAATTCCTCTGTTGAAAAAGGAATCACTGGATAGACAGGATTTCAATAACTATAGACCTATTGCAAACCAGGCCTTCATAGCAAAGATTCTTGAGAAGATCGTAGCTTCCCAGATAAGAACTTATCTAGACGATCATGGCTTATATCCGAGGATGCAGTCTGCTTATCGTCAGTACCATTCGACTGAGTCTGCTCTTTTGAAGGTCACTAATGACTTATTGCTTGCTGTAGATGAAGGATGTGAAGCTATTCTAATTTTGCTGGACTTCTCGTCCGCCTTTGATGCCATCGACCATGGAAAGATGATTCGCCGTTTACATGATAGGTATGGCTTTGATGGAGTCGTCTTACAGTGGCTTACGTCATATTTGAAGGGCCGTACTCAAGTTACAATTATTAACAGAGTTGAGTCTGATGCTTTTCCACTGGAATGGGGAGTCCCACAGGGATCTGTTATGGGACCGCTGGACTTTATCCTCTACACAAGTCCACTGAGTGATGTAATAAACTCACATAGAGGAGTTGACCATATGCTGTATGCAGACGACACACAGTTGTATGTTGTTCTCAAGAAGGACGAAACAGCCTCTGGGATTGTGACACTAGAGCAATGTATTAACGATGTGAAGGACTGGGCAAACGGCAACAATCTCAAGTTGAATGGGGCTAAGACTGAACTTCTACACGTGACGTCTGCGTTCCGAAGATCTAGTGAGCTTCCCGACTTGGTGATTGACGGAACTGCTATTGTGCCTTCGAAGTCTTCCAGGGATCTTGGGGTGACTATAGATAATGCCCTTTCTATGAAGCAGCACATCCAGAAAACATGTAAGAATGCTGCATATGGAATTCATAGAATTGGGAAGCTGCGTAAGTACTTAGACATAAGTTCCACTAAGCGCCTTGTAAACGCTTTCGTCACATCTCACATCGACTATTGTAATAGTTTATTAGTGGACTTACCTTCATCACAGCTGAACAAACTCCAACGTATCCAGAATGCTTCAGCCCGTCTTATCACATTGGATGAAGTGAATGGCCGCCTGCGAGTAAGACGTGACATCTAGTCTCTCCGTAATTTCTCTCAACTAATTTCATATTCTCACATATTTTGGATTATATTGGATTATATCTGTTGATTTATTGGATTCTACATTCATCATGACCAGACATGGCAAGAAGACGACGACGAAAAAGTCAAGGAAGACCGAGAAAGATGAATTCAAGTCTGACAAAGGTGAGAACCTTTCTGATTCCTCGGACCCTCAGACGCCTCCACGGGAGCCGAAACCTTTAGACGCCGGATCTCTCCGTGGCCCTGGGGCCCGTCCGAAGACGACCAGGAACCAAGAAGATATTTCCAGCTCTCCAGATTCCTTGAATTTGCATGACAATGATGACGTAACCCGAGGAGAAATAGATCGGTACTTCAAAGCTGCTACGGAGAAGTTCGAAAAGATGATACGAGATACCGTCGCTTCACTCAAGGAGAACGTAAAACTTGTTGAGACGCACCTGGCTTCTGCCATTGAACATGAGAGTCGAAGAGTAACGGAAATGGAGGGAAAATATACAAGCCTGGAGAAAAGAATGAAGAAAATGGAAACGGAAGTGCTTAAGCTGCGATCCGAAGTTGCCAATCAACGTGTTGAGATCAACAAGAGCGAACGATTTTCCCGAAGGAATAACATCAGGATCATCGGTATTCCGGAATCGACATCGGGAGAAGAAAATTGCGTCGACATCACCGAGAAAATATTGAAGGATAAGTTTGGTCTCGCTGTCAAAGTAGAAAGAGCCCATCGTGATGGGAAGCATCTAGAAGATCGACCGCGTCACATCCTCTTCAAGACCCTATCGTATCGCGAAAAGGTGGAAGTCATGAGGAATCAGCGAATGAAGCTCGCGAATGAATCTTACCACATGGTTGACGACCTCACGCGTGACGATCTAATGGAGAAGAGGAAATGGTCAAAGGCAGCTCAGGATTTATTCAAGAACAATACCAAACTTCGTTTCTTCGCCGGTGAATGGAGAACAAGTTCTGGAGTTCCATATGCCTTTTCTTCGGTGGAATAGACTTGAATCTATACTTCTGTGGAACAGACAGTGACCTTGATTGTATAATATGTATATATATTTACTGTATATAATGTTTTTTTTTTCTTTTCTCATTCAACATATGATGATATGTCAACTTCTGAATTTATACTTTTATAACATTTTGACAAAAATCTTCAATGATGTAAACTTCTCCTTTTTTCCCTTCTTTCCATCCTACTCCTATTTCTCTCCCTATTCTTTCCTATATACTGACCTCCTGACTCCTATGCTACTGTTATAAAGGGAATATGTAAACTTTGCTTTAATTCTGGCAGGAGAGACTAGATTGCTCCACTATTTAATTGAACCTATCCCTTTGTCACCTCGTTCACGGCTACACTTATTATACGTTAAATGTTTTTATCATGTGTTTTTGTTTGTCTGGGTATCTGCAGCTCTGAATTCCCTAAAAACACATACCATATATTTCTGCTACTTACATATGTTCAATATTATTTGGTAAGGTACATGTATGTCGTATTTATCATGATGTTTATGTACACTGAGATATATACATCCTTACACATCCATGATGAGTTTGTGTAACATTCTTCCTTTTTTAGCATTGGATGATAATGATTTTTATTCAGCTTTCCAAACTTATGTTCATACACCTACTCATGGATCCTGTGGGAATTTTGCCCCAAATGCATTTGATCAGCTAATGGCAGATGATCTTAATACCAACTCATTAAACTTTGATTTTACCCCACATGATGATGAACTATTAATATATAAACAAGATTCAAAATATTACACTGACAATATGTTTTTTGACAAGATTGAAAACAAAATGAATAAATTATGCATATTCCACACAAATATCAGAAGTATGAACAAAAATTTTGAAAAGCTGAATATATTTTTTCAACGAAGTAAACATGAATGTTTTGCCATAGGTATAACAGAAACATGGATGTGTGATTCTTACCGCCCTCTTTATTCTCTACAAGGGTATAATTTGTTCACAAATAACAGGATGGAAAAGAGAGGAGGTGGATTAGCTTTGTATGTTTTGAACAACGTAGAATGCGAGATAAAACATGAATTGAATTTCATGAATCATAATATTGAAACTTTATTTGTAGAGATTTCTATTCCTGGCAAGAGAAATATCATTATTGGAGTAGTGTACAGACCACCACAGTCTAAAACTGCTGATTTCCTTGCCGAAATGCAATCTATTTTGTCTAACTGCATATTACTTTCGAAGTCATGTATATTAATGGGTGACTTTAATGCGGATCTTTTGCAACATGAATCTTGTGCGTTTGTTATGGACTGTTTAAATATTATGAACTCGTTCTCCTTATCTCCACTTATAACAAAACCTACAAGAACTACTGAACATTCTAAAACACTAATCGACAACATCTTTTGTAATCTTACTCCCCCTCCTGAAGCGGGAATTATTCTTACAGACTTTTCTGACCACTTTTCAATATTTGCTCTCTTCTCTTTATTAAATGAAAATAGGCAAAATGAGTACTTTTTTCGTAAAATCACTCCAGAAAATACAAATCGATTCAAGAATAGCTTATCCACTGTTGACTGGTCAGAAGTTTTAACCGAAGAGGATGTAAATGAGTCTTATGAAAAATTTATGAATACACTCATGTTGTCATATGAGAATAATTTTCCATTAATCAAACGCACAAATTCAAATTACAAAAGAACTCCCCGCATGCCTTGGGTCAGCTTGTCATTGTTAAAGTCAATAAATAGAAAAAATAGGTTATTCTATAAATATAAATCTAATCCAACACATAAAAATCGTATAAAATACACGAGGTACAGAAATACGCTTACCAGTTTAATTCGTCATGTAAAGAAAGAGTATTATTGTGCTCAATTTGTTAATTGCAATTCCGATATAAAAGGAACATGGAAAACTATAAAGAAGGTACTTAATCCCAGCTCCTCGAACTCTTGTAATTTATCAAAAATCAAGCATTGTGGAACGATTATTGAAGATAAACAATGTATTGCCGAAACATTCAACGATTTTTTGTCCTCTGTAGGTTCAAATCTAGCACAATCTGTTCCGAATGCACAAAGGTCGTTCCATGATTTTATGCCAGGCTTTAATCCATTTTCAATGTTTATGTTGCCCATCGACGAGAAAGAAATAACTGATATTGTTCATAATTTGAAAAATAAGAAAAGCCCTGGCTTTGATAATCTTACGAACGAACTGATTAAAACCATTATCGGTGAAATCATTGTACCGTTAAATCATATATTCAACATGTCAATTTTACAAGGTATCGTACCAGATAAAATGAAGATTGCGAAGGTGATACCTATCTTTAAGAAAGGAGATCCACTTGAGTGTCATAATTATAGACCAATTTCTCTCCTAACTGCTTTTTCAAAAATTTTAGAAAGACTGGTATATAAACGTACAATAGATTTTTTCATACGCTATGAAATTTTATCTGATAATCAATTTGGATTTCGAGAAAAACACACAACTTCACATGCAATTCTTCATTTTATTAACAAAATTTCATCTGCTATTGACAAACATTGCCATACAATCGGATTATTTTTGGACTTCTCCAAGGCCTTCGATACCATTGATCATAGTATTCTTTTTTATAAACTACATCATTATGGTGTAAGGGGGAAGGCCTTGGAGTGGTTCAAAAGTTATCTTACAAACAGAAAACAATTTGTATCATTGAATGGAGTAGAATCTAAACACCAACCAATTACTTGCGGTATTCCTCAAGGGAGTATCCTTGGCCCCCTGATTTATATCATATATGTAAATGATTTTCAATATTCATCTCCACTTTTGTCTTTTATTCTATATGCAGATGATTCTAGTATATTTTTCTCACATAAAAACCCTCAAATGCTCGTAGATATTTTTAACACCGAGTTGAAAAGTATTTGTGAATGGATATTTGCCAATAGGCTCTCTCTAAATCTTGATAAAACAAATTTTATGTTATTTAGTAACTCTCTTACAAGTTTACCTGACAATATTTTATTGAATGATGTTCAGATCAGTAGGGTAAAATCAACTAAGTTCTTGGGACTTTTTATTGATGACAAAATGACCTGGAAAATTCATACAAACCACATTTGCTCAATTTTATCTAGAAATACTGGTATAATGTATAAACTTAAATCAATGTTTCCACTCAATATTATGCAAATGTTATATTCCACTTTATTACTTCCGTATTTAAACTATGGTATTCTTGCCTGGGGAAATTCTAGTAAGCTTCAACTTGATAAAATTTTGGTTATTCAAAAGAGAGCAATTCGTATAATCTCCAATGCCCATATACGGGCTCATACAGGTCCTCTCTTTTTAGAAAAGGGTGTTTTAAGAGTTTCTGATATTTTCCTTCTGCAGTTGGGTTCTTTTATGTTTCAACTGAGTAATAATGACTTGCCTCCGGCACTTAATTATATGTTCATAAAAAACAACCAGTTGCATGACTATCCAACACGCCAAGCATTTTCATTTCATCTTCCAAAAACCAGAACAAAATTTGCCCACAATACTATTATTTATTCAGGTCCCAAATATTGGAATTCACTCAATATCGATATAAAAAGATCTGTTAGCTTAACTGCATTTAAAAGAAAATTGAAAACGTCTCTTTTGAGAAAAGATTACTCCTCGTAGAACCCAACTGTAAGCTTTAAATACACAATATATATTTATCTATTTGTACTCAATTGCGTATTACTTTTAAGACGGTCAGAGAGTGGATTGGGCACCTGGTAGCCAGGGAAACTCTTTAAAACCACATTCTTCTTCTAGTTTTGCTTCGGTCCTTTGATACTTTTTCTCTCCTAGCAACTATCAATTCTTTTTTTCTTTTCCTCGTCTGCCAGGTGCTCTATCCCCTCACTATGTCCGTATGTTTACCATTGTAATGAATTACATGTATTCATATTTACAGCTGCAGATACCCTTACAAAGGACCCGTCTACTATTCCACTGGCATACGATCAATTCTGTCAAAATATTTTACGTCATGCTTTAACGACGCAATCATGAACAGCAATATAATAGACGGGTCTTCTTTTCTTCTTTCCTTCTTTCTTTCTTTTATGTCTTGTTTTGTCCTCCTTGTCTTGTCTAGTAACCTGTGTGCCCCTGTTCTTTGTAACGTTCTCTGTTTTCGTCCTTGTCCAGTTTCTGTAACTTTCTCCGAGCTCAGCTCTATTTTTTCTATAATTATTTGTAGCTATCAATGATTACACATAAAGTATTTGTTAAGGGCCTATCCACAACAAGCTTTTGCTTTACTTTAGGTCCATCCACTTAGAATCTGCTTTTATATTGTAATTATGCATACTATTTCGGAATGAGTTGTATGTTTTTCTTTGTATTTTGATTGATTTGTGGAAAATAAATGAAATGAAAAAAAACATGCACCAGAAAGCGTGAACACATTACACCGATTCTTCGCTCTCTTCATTGGCTCTCCATCCCTCAACGCATCAAATTCAAGGTTTTACTCATCACTTACAAGGCTCTTCATGGACTCTCTCCAGCGTACATCAAAGCACTCATCTCACCTAAAACCCCTACTTCTATCCGACTTCGCTCATCCTCATCTATCCATCTTCAACTTTCTCATGGTCCTCGAACCCGCACCCGCTACGGTGATCGTGCCTTCGCCGTATGTGCTCCTAGGCTTTGGAATGCTCTCCCGGTCTACGTTCGTGACTCTCCAACAATTTCCACATTTAAGATTAGCTTGAAAACATACCTTTTTAATCAGTAATCTGTTTTGTTATTCCATGTATTTTTCATGCATTTTCCTTAATTTTTTGTAGTCTTTAAGTGTATATTATTCTGTATTATGTTACTTGCAATTTTTGTCTATGTATCCAGCGCTTAGAAACAACGCGTATTAAGCGCTTTATAAAATAATGTTGATTATTATTATTATAGAGAGACTGAAGCTTTTGGTCTAGTTATTTCTAAAACAGAGTCTAAGTATATTTATAAATAACAATAAGTTGAAATGGGTGGGGGCTAAATGCAGAAGCCTGGCTGAAGTTATGCAAAATAAATTTAAATATCTGAAACTGAAAGTGAGGATTCATACAACGACAGGCAATATATCTTCATCCACACTCCACTTCACAGTTTATTCCTGACTGGGTCTCGATCTACTGAAGATAGAGCAGATCTCCCTCTAGATCTAACGTTACAGTGTACAAAAAGAAGCTTCATTCTTCTTGTTTTAATCAATCGTGGGTTGGTCCTTTTTAATTGGAGGTGAACCAAACCGGCCCGAATTTTTCTCGATGCCCAATCGGCTAGGAGCCCGTACAAAATACATGTGGTTAACACAGCGGCATAATAGTCAGGCAGCATATGATTCACCGGCTACTTCGACAAATTGGCTAAGTCTGATTTTTCACTTTTATGTGATTGGTGACATCACAAGGATCAACTTTCAACTTGGTGACAAATTTCTAATGGTCATCTCGACCATGTGAGAGGTCAAAATGGGGTCAAAAGGGGTCAATTTTTGGAATTGCCCGGATTGTGTCGAGTTATACATCGAATTGTTTGTCTGGTTATACTGAACAAAAAAGTGTACACAATCATATACTCTTGACCTGCCGTAAAAAAGTTATGACCGGAAATAGCAAAAGGTCAACGAAGTTTCGTTACATTGTATATATGGCAAATTACACTGAAAGTGTTAAGAAAGCTATTTCCGGGGGGTTCTTTCTTTTCTTTTTCAGTCAGACTGCAGGTCCCAAGAAAGTGGCTTCTTTCATCCAAGTGATATTCATGACTTGAGTTGTTTTGCATATTTAATGAGTTAGATGCGGACCAAAACACCTTATTTCATTCGGTCATTGCTGCTCTAATTATGCATCGAATTTCATGAATTTGGTACCATTGTAAAGAACAAGAATCATTCATTTAGGTCATGAGTTTGGATTTATTCAAAAATTTTGTAATACAGGTAACAATTTTGATCTAAAATATGCTACAAAATAATTATTTTCACCTGACAAAAGCTGCTATTTTCACACTTTATTCATGTTTGAGCCCAAATGATCTTTACATCATGATAAAGCTGAATATGTATGCTTTGAAATGATATAGGTTTCAAAATAAGAATTGGTTTAATCGGGTCAAGATCACACTTTTCATTTGCCAAGTACATAAAGCAGTTTGAAAACAAGAATACTGCACTCTGATTGGTCAAAGAGACCACCCAGAGGCAAATTCCAACGGTTCCAGTGCCTGGGTTCGTGGGAAGGTCACACTTCCCATGTGGTAATCTCCTCAAATACCCCGCGCCTGTTGTTCTGTGAACCTTATCCAGCCAATCAGGACTCTGGATTTCATGCAAGTACAACATTTCAGAAATCTCGTCTTGTACCTTGGTGGGAAAAGTGTGATCTTGACCCGATTAAAAGGTGCTGCATATCAAGAGTGGCAATGTGAGAAAGTACAGAAGTTCAGCTTTATGGTGATATAGATATCATTGAGGCTCAAAATAAAAAGTTTTGCACAATTTGCAAAAGAAAACAGAGGAAGAAAATTCAGTTTTGAGGCACACTTTCAGGCCAGAAATTTACTTATTTAACAAAATATTGTATACAAAATAAAGGTCCAATATGAAAGAGTAACTTTTACTCTATCTGATGGTGCAATAATATTTCATTTAACTTGAGGTTAAAACAGGTAAATTCTTAGAGAAAGAAAATCTCACGAATCACGAGATTTTGCAAGGAGGATTCAGCCACGAGATGATTTGGATGAATCTGGCCTTTTTGCTCATTAGCATAGGGACCTGCGGTCTGTCTGTTTTCATGTTTGTACTTTTTTTTATTTTCGATTTTAATAAGTTCACCTTCAGAGGTCCTTATCAAGAAGATATTAGGGTCAAGACAAGGTCAGGGAAAGGTCAAAAGGTCAACATGTAGCTAAAATACACTAAAAGCGACTAGAATCGTAGAAGTCTCATTTTTTATGGGTTCTTTATTTTGAAAAGTCTGTTCTATAACATTAAATAAATTAAGATGCTTATTTAGGAACAAAATAGATTAACAGAGATAGACGTCGAATGCGTTTAGTGTGGTATCATGGTATTGCAGGAATATCTTGAAACAACTTGACAAACCCTTATGCCCTTAAAATCTAATCATCTTCAAAATTAGTGCAAACAGCTCTTTCCGAGTTTCTTTTTTAAGGAAATCAATTTAAGTTCAATTTAGTCTTTGATATGTTAAGAAACATTTCCTTCATTGCTTTGTCAGAATATTTCAATCAACAGAAATTATTGTATTGTAGTAGGGTATAGGTGTAATACTATGTTAAAAGAATAAATATCGATTGACCAATGCCCCAGCTCCTAAGAAAGATGCATAACATTTCATTTGGATTTACTTCAGAATAATATTATGGATTGAGGATGATATTATAAGTTGGGCTCCAATAGCTCCTTAATTAATTCAAAATGTGTGACGGTTATATTATTTCTGACAAAGAGGCAACATCATGCAGGCATGCGTATTGTAGAAGTGTATGTCAATTATGCTGATGTGATATATTCTGACCATTACTCGATCTCTGGAGCCAAGAAGGACTACACAATGCTTGTGTTGTGCTGTTCTGAGATAATCATCGGGGCCGCTTTTGCATATTGTAAAGAGAAATTTATAGATTTTTGGTCAATTATTATGTATCTTTCAGTAAAAAAATATGCAAGTTTTCACAATTTCTGGGGGCCGCTGCCACCTCCGCCCGCTGCGGCATGGCCGTGGTTTACTTCAATGAAATTTGATGTGATTATTCTTTCTGGCAACATCCAGGTAGTTCACAAAGTAGGAGAAAAAAAACGACAAAAGAACAATCAGCATCTATGCATATCACTATCGTGAGAACAGGTATTTAAGTTTAGATTCACGTTGTATGCTCTGGAAAAAAAAACTTGATAAACACTTGATAAAATAGTAGGCCTAAAAGCCGTGTTAATGACAGCACAATCAGAAATATTGTGCAGTCCTTTTTGGCTCCAGAAATGGTCAGAATATATCACATCAGCATAATGGACACTAACGACTACAATGAGCATGCCTGAAAAATGTTGCCTCTTTGTTAGAAATAATATAACCGTCACTCGTTCCAATTAATCAAGGAACAATTGGAGCCCAACTTATCATATCATCCTCAATCCTAACCTCATTATCTTATTCGTAAGTTAAGTCAAATAAGATGTTGGGCATCTTTCTTTGGAGTTGGGAGCACTGATCAATCGATGTGTTTATTAGCATAGTATTACACATATACCCCAGTACATTACAATATTTTCTGTTGATTAAAATATTCTGTACAAAGCAAATGGATGAAATGTTTCTTTACATATCAAAGACTGGTAAATTGGAAATGAAAAGAACTTGAATTGAGTTCCTAAATCAAGCAACTCGGAAAGAGCTGGTTGCACTTATAACGTCATGAAGATGATACGATTTTTAGAGGTTTTGTCAAGTCGTTTCAAGGTATTCCTGCAATAAACCATGATACCCCTCTCAAACTATTCGACGTCTATCACTGTTTATCTATACACAACAAAAAAGTGAGTCCCCCCTAAATCAAATTGCTGTAACTTTTGAACCGAATTAGGTTGAGATATGATATTTCATAGGTGGTTTTCTGCACTCAATAAGGAACTCCTGGGGAAAAATGAGATCGATCGGTTGAGTCATGCATGAGTAATTAAAGATTGAATTAAAATTGACCATTTTTAAAAGTCACAAGAGTCGTTTTTCAGTTTGTTCAAATACAAAGTTGGTCAAAAGTTGTTTTCAGGTGAATTTTATTGTGTTATGCTGTTTTACTATCCATCATTCAACCACTTCAGACCAGATTTTGATACCGTATGTTCATGGTTGAGTGAACACAATGTATTGCAGGGACTGCGGGGAGGGGGTGGGCTTCAGCCCCAACTTTTTTCCAAAAGCATTTACAAAAATGTAAAAATGACCACACGATTTTGATTTTTTGCATGATCAGCCCCCCCCCCTTACTTTCGGCCCATCCCCCCCCCCCTCCCCCCACTTTGAAAGCCGTTCAGCGGCCCCTGAATTGCGACGTATCATCATAGGGGTTTATGGTAGTATCCTCTACAACTTGTTAGATCATGTTAAAATTTGAAAATGTTGGTGGCTTCCCCGATTATAGGCCCCTTCCCCTATTTCAAAATTCTGGATCTACCACTGATTTGTCCATACATTCAACTGATCCTGAGAAATTGTTAGGAAAAGAATACATTTATGCTGTATAAAGAGTATTAATTCCTAAGTTTTCGATTGTGCTCGCTCAACCATGAAAATGTTTACAATTCGGAAAGTATGTGGTGATAGAAATGATGGATGATAAACACAACAGCAATTAAAGTCACATTTGAAACCGAATATGCCCCCAATAATCACTCTATTATCCTTTAAAATGCGTCTGTGACATTGAAAATACCAATTTTCCCACTTTGATGCGTACTCACTCATCCATAAATAAACGAATCGATTTCATTTTTGCACAGAATTTTGCCCATAGGTTGATAAACATTACTAACAAACGACATATACCCTAGATTATGCTGGTAAAATCTGCCTCAATGCCTTCCTAAATGTCCATTGCCATGACAAAATAAATGTGTCATAAATTTGCCTAATAACCTTTACTGGATATTTCAATAACTATAATTTTTCATTGTAGATCCTTATCATTTGATGTTTACCAATTTATGTTTGTGGATTATGTTGGGATAAATCAAGTTACTGAAGGAAAGGAGTCTGTTTAACCCAAGATGCAAACCCAATATAAGAAATGTTATTGGATAGATAGGTAGTATTTCTTCTTTGGTTTTCCTTTGTAAAAAATTTCATTTTGAATTCATGAAACTACCACTTTTCCTGACATTGTCTCTCTATTTGTTGAAATTATGAGAAGGAATAAATTGATTTCTTATCTTTAAGACCTTTGTATGGAATATGGAAGATTTCTTTTTATTCTCTCGTTCTCAGATGTTTGAATCTTGTGTCAAAGAATTTTTGTTTTCTTCTTATTGTCCCAAGACCCCGCCAGCTCCACCGCTAACGCAGTTATTCCAGCAGTCATCACCGTTGTTGTCTTGTTCCTGGTCATCGTTGTCGTTGGAGTCATCTGCTACAAAAGAAGGTATATTATCTTCATGCCATTTTTATCTTTCTTATTTATACAGTGTGAGTAAAAAGAGAATTGACACCTCACAAATCCCCAGTTTAAGGAAAAATAATGTCATTAACACATAACTATTTATCCTGTTTATATGGCGAGAAAGAATATAATAATTTGATACCATAATTATGTGGTATATGTTAACGATCAAGAGGTATTGTTTGCAGTGATGTAAATTTTGATTTGCTTCAAAGTAGGGCATGACTGCAATGAATGAATCCAAATGTCAGTGATGTCATAATGCCACAACGGTTGTATTAAAATCCATTTCAAAACACTTTTTCAAAACCTTACGTCATAATTGTTTAATCAACACTTTTTAGTATCAATTCTCTATATTTCTTTAAAAATGAATTTGCAAATATATCTAATAACTCATGTCGGATTACGACATCATTGGTATCTGAATCCATTGCAGTAATACCTTACTTTGGCGCAAATCAAAATTTACATCACTGCTAAGAATACTTACTGATTATCCAGGCGTGAAGGCATACCACATGAATTAATATGGTTTAAAATTATTTCAGAAAAGATACTCTTTCCAACCATATATAGTGATTATGCGTTCATGACATTGTTTCCTTAAAGTGGGGATTTGTGAGGAGACATTTTTTTTTACTAACACGGTACAATATCTCATATCTTTGACAGTTTCTAGACCTTTTTCAATATGGTAGTGTCCTTATTCCCTGATCGAACTGGTATACATGTATGAATCGCAAGATCATGTCTATTTGCCATTTTCTGATTGGCGATTTGGACCGAATAACCGGTTTACTAAGTTTAGTTTTACTGCAAAATTGCATTCGATAGGTCTAAAGGGACCATCTTGCAATTACAGTTATTTAGAGTGTCATTGCTAATTGTCCAGATACGTAGGTTCTTGTCTCTTTACCAAGCGTTTGACAAGTAAATTACATTTATAAAAAAAATCCATAACCATAATGAGGGCTAAACAGGTTTATTTTTCTAACATTCTTAAAAATATGGTTTGAAATTTATAAAAATTCTTGAATATTATTCTGCCATTTATGTATTTTTTCCAGACCCCTATTCAAATCAGCAAATCGGCATACAGAACATCACTCGGCACATGTTCTCAATCCAGCTTTTACTGCCCCTGATGTCGATAAAAATGACTATACAGGACTTTTAAAGCCCGGAGAGAGTGCTTCAAATAAAGTGCCTGTATCTTCAGCAGAAAATCAACAATCACACCAATATACAGAATTACCTTCCTCCTTGCAACCTTCTAAAGAAGGTGAGAACTGTATTTATAACGAAGTGGACGAACAGGACTACAATGTCTTGTTCGGGGGTAAAGAACAGGGTGATTACCATGAGTACAACATTCCAAAAACTACACAGACAGCAAGGAATACCACTTACCAGGACCTTTTGAAAGATAGAATATCAGGCATAGCCACCTCCCTCTCAGGTAACGTGTTAAACGGTGTTGGACATAAGTCTGAAGAAGACAAAGAGAGTCTTACAGAAGCTGACAGCAACCGGTATGAAGATTTACGTCAGGGAAGTTCCGATTACACCTCCCTCATCCGCGAAGGTACACCTACGAGTCCTGTTTCTAAGAATTCCTCTCCGACAGTGAACCAAATTTCACAAGAACAGGACAAAGATTACTCTGAACTACGTCCTGTATTATCGCCTGTAAACAAGGACAACGGGGGCATCTACAATGAAGTAGGAGAACAAGACTATAATACGCTGTTTGGAGGCAAAGAACATGGTGACTACCACGAGTACAACCTACCGAAGCATGCAGAGAAAACACCAAATGCAGCTTACCAAGATCTCCTAACATCTGGAATGCAGGGAGGAGTTTCCAATCCTAAGTCAGTGGACTTTCACGGTCAAACTAAAGATAGGGTTCGGACTGAAACAGACAATGAAGGCTATCAGGATTTGCGGAAGGATGATAACAGTTACACTTTCATTCATCTTAGCTCCGATACACCTTCGAAATCTAAGCAAAGTACATCAGTTGCAGAAATGGATAGCGGTTATCAGGCTCTGCAGACAAGCAATCCGGAGTATGCATGCCTTGAGCAAAATGTGGATGACCAATCTTCAACAGATCCAAAGCCAGGGTCTGTCGAGAACCACGAGTACCAGACTCTAGAGAAATTACCAAGTACCTCTGATTATACTCCCTATCGTAGTGATGACACCAGCCCTGAATACGAAGTCTTAGAGCAAGCTGATGTTAGCGAATCAACTGAGCGTATTAATGAAAGAGATAATGGCCAGGAATATTCATATGAATCCCTGCAACGTGGCCAAGAGAATCCTGGTGCAAAGAAAGGGGCGGCAGCTGATTATGAAGATCCAATACAGGTTATTCCAGAAAAGCCATACGACAATCTCCAACGAAAGCAATGGTCGAAGCCGTTACATCCGCACCCAATGGTGGAAAATGTCAATGATAACAGTGATTATGAAGACCCTCGCCCTGCTATTGAGGATTCAGCTGACGCCTATCAGACCTTGGAGAGTCTCGGATCGCAAGGGCACGTTCAGACCAATGAAGATAGCGACTATTCGCATCTCCAAAGGAACCCCAGAGAAACGACCTCCAAAGACTTCATCAGTGCTATGGATTCGAGCAATCCGTATGGGACACTGAACGATAAATCCTAAGAAGTGAATTAGAAAGAACATCGAATAATGAAACCGACATTCTATCATGTCTGTGGAAGACAAAAGAAAGTAGAGACCACACAAAGTAGTGGATTTTTTCAGGTTGTCTTCGTCAGTTCGTCAGAAAGACTACAGTCTCAATCGCATATCTCCAGTGATGCTATGACTAGCAAGTCACAAACCGTTTTCTGTAAAGAACAGCAGAAAGCGTTTGATAATCGCAAACTATAACCTGAAACAGTAAGGGATTTAGTGAACCTTAAAGGAGTCAACGAAATAATGATTAATAATAAAATGTACTTAAAGTTCAAGTTATATGGTCATGATGCTATTATGTTCTTTGTATATAGGTTTTCATATTTGCACTAATCATAGGTGCTTATTGGGTCATTAGGCTTCGGAAGTCTCAAAGGTCAATGTGATATTTCCAAATTATGATACATGTATTATTACCAAGATTCCCACTCCCTTCTTCTCTCTGAAAAAGGAAGATAAAACCTAGTGTCTTTGCGAAAAGCAGAATTATAATTGTTGAGATTATATTATTTTTAGATTTGATAGAGGTGTAGGCGTAATATAGGTTGTAAAATTGTTGTAATGTTTTGACAATTGCACTTTCAAAAGAACTGGACAAAGAAGGGACCTTCTCTAGGTTCATGGTCAAAGTAACCAATCTGTGTCCCACAATACAATGACAGCATCAGTCATTATTCTGATATGTTTTAACTAACGAATAAGTCGATATTGACCAGTCTTGTTGGTCGGACAGATTGGACATTGGTTATTTTTACCAAACCCCTATAAGCATAGAAATAACGGTTCTAATTAAACAAAATCCTACCTTTGATTAGTGTGCTAGATATGCTTAAACTATCTGGTTATGGATGTTTATTTTATATAATTGCTTGTGGATTTCTTGACTGAAAAGGGGATTGTTTCTTATTCCCCGAATGATATATTTTCATTGATTGGTTGACATTAGAGTTTTACAATGTATATCTATGGAAGAGATTATATAATTCATCATAAGTGACCATACGCTATAATTTTGTACATACACGTATATTTTTAATTACAAATTCCCGAATTTTGAATTCCGGTCTATCTTGATATGTAGGCCTAAGCTCTGGTTTAAAGATGTGATTTATTAGAGGTAGCCAAATTTCACGCATATCTAATTGTAAAGGTTAAAACTTTGCATTTATTCAGGGGATGGGGAATTGGATCATGAATAGGAAAAAGTCCAGTAAACATCGATAAATGAATTAAACAAAGTTTTCTGCTTCCCGTGAATGTTTCACATATCGTAAAATCATTCATGCCATCCGTATGTGTTTTTTTTTGAGGCACAAACCAATGAACGTAGACGGCAGCAACACTTTGCAGTATTGCTTTCAGGGGTCACATGGGCCTAATTAAAACTAACAGGCAAAATATATTCATTCGAGCCAACCCATTCTCAATTTTTAATTTGATATTGCTGATTGACAAAATTGAATGAGTGTGATTGTCCATCTAACACTGATTCTATTTTCGTTAACTACTGAACTTCCTTTTCCCAATTGGGAAAGTTTGGAACTAAATTTGACTAACGGAAGAATAAAAACCATTTTACTGTCTCAGGTGCTGACTTTGTGTTAGGGTGTGTGTGTGTTTGAGTTTTGTCAGACGTGTATCAATCATATATGATTATTTACGTCTATATAGGACCAACCTTTAACGTCACCGAACGTCACCGAAAGACGTGACCAGGGCTCGAACAGGCGATCGTCACAACGCCGAGTTTTTTTGTGTGTTTTCTTTTTGTCAAGAGTAGTCTTCATAAATGCAGAATTGTTTTTAAAATGAGCTGATCGAGGTACCCTTTTCTGGTCAGATATGGAATGCAAGATATATTTCCTATCCACTGGTAGTAAACATTTGACCCTCAATTTTTTTCCTTATTTTATATGAATTTTTTAAAGTGCCACTTTAACACACGGGTCTTTAGGAAATGTTTTAAGCCTGTACAACCTCAAAAGAGGTCCACTCGATACGCGAATTGCGCGCCATTTGACCCATAAGGGCGAAAAACTCAGTTTATCGCCGATAAACCTAGTTTTTCGATAAAAAAAACTCGCCGATTAACTAAGTTTATCACTCGAAGAAATCATTCTATCGCCGAAAAACATAGTTTTTCATTCGAACAACTTAGGTTTTCGTTTGATTAACAAGGTTTTTCGGATAAACTTGGTTTTTCACTTGCAAAACATTAATTTTCGACTAACTTTTTTCGAGCAGCGATAAACTAAGTTTTTCATTTCAAAAACAGAGTTTGGCAAAAAAAACTATGCTTTTCAACTGAAAAACAAAGTTTTTCAAGTGATAAACCGAGTTTATCGGCAAAAAATAAGGTTTTGAATTTGAAAAACTAAGTTTATTGAATTTGATAAACTGAGTGTTCCAATTTATAATTTTTTTTTTCGATTTCGATAATCAGAGTTGTTCTTTATGTCCATTGTGCAGTCATGGATCTGCATGGGGTGGTGGGGTATACCGTAAGTATTCTAAAAGGGATATCATTGTCATTGAGTCCAAGGGCCCTGGAAGCCGGGGAATGGGGTGGAAGAGGGGGCTCTTGCGCCCCTACAAATAAAGTTTCGGGTGGTAAAACGTGTTTTGGGGGATGGGTGTAAGTGGGTTTAAAACAAGGTGAATCCTTGCCATAGGGACCAAGGGAGTTGAAAGCGGGAGGGGGGGGCTTGCCTCCATCCTAACAATAAATTTTGTTGTTGATCCGATTTTTTTGGTGGGGGGAGGGGTCCTGGGCGTTGGAGGGGCAGGAAATTCGAAAGTGAAGGAGCGAAGTGTCATTGGGCACTTATGAATTTTCTAAGGTGAAATTGAAGGAGATTATATGCTTTGGCGTGAATTTTATGAAATATAATTAAGTATTCAAGAGAAAATAAAAAATAAAGGATTTTTTTATAAAGTGTTATACAGTTTCATAAATGAGCAATATAGCCTTTTTAGCTCCCTTTGTCATAAAATTCTTCTCCATAATGTCCCTAATTTCATATCTCATTAAGATCATTTAAGATAATAAGATTATTCATTTCTGATTAATTTCCCGTTTCGCTTTTCATTAGTACAAAACTTTCAGTCTGATAAATGTAAAATAATTCCATTTTGAGCCCTTTCGCTTTGTTTCAAGAGCAGCTGAACTGGATGACGCGGGGAGGGGCAAGTGCAACTCCACTTCCAGCGCCCTTGGACCCAATGACATTTACCCCCCTCCTCCCTTTTAATCTTTTTATTTTCACAACCCAAAAAATCGATTTGCCAGATCCCAAAATTGTAGTTTGGGGACAAGAGCCCCCTCTACTTCCCCCTGCTTCCATTGCCCTAGGACCTAGTGACAATGATCACCCTATTTTAAAACCCTTACCTATACCCACCCCCTATAAATCTGTGACTGCACAGCCGCATAAATGATAGTGGATAACTATGATTATCGAAATCGAGAAAGTTCAAAGTCTCTTCGTAATCACTATCTATTCGATCGTCAACAATACAATGTATATATCGCATCGCCATCACTATCTACCGCATCGTCATCACTATCTATCTCATCGCCATCACTATCTATCCCATCGTTATTACTATCTCATCGTCATCACTATATCATCGTCACCACTATCTGTCTCATCGTCACCACTATCTGTCTCATCGCCACTATCTATCCCATCGTCATCACTTTCTATCTCATCGTAATCACCATCTATTTCATCGTCATGACTATCTGCTTCATCGTCGTCACTATCTATTTCTTCCTCAACACTCATCATTGTACTCCATTTTGGGTTGTTTTTTTTTACCAATATTCAACGTGTCCTGAAAACGTTATAGTTTTTTTTCAACCATGCCAAACTCTTTTTTTTCTGATATAAATAAAAACAGGTACATACAAAATTTCGAAGGATTAATAAATGAAAAAAATACTGAAACTAAATTATACATTTAATACAATATTACCGGGAACGGTGACTTGCACCAAGTTATTTGTCCAACCCCCCCCCCAAAAAAAAAAAAAAAAACTCAGCACGCCATATTTATTTCAGAACATATAAATGTATTTGCAAATTCGTGACTTAGAACACACAGTTGACGATTCTTTTTGCTTCTTTTTTATTTTAAGCAGATATGCCTTGATTTCTTTTTGAAGAATACTATTTAAAAAAAAAGTTGATTTTTAGAAGAATTTTTTTTACCTTCATCGGCGCATTTAGGATACGATGTTGGGTCAGTACCCATTGGTATGCATCCGTACACGACCGAAGTAAACATCGCAAATACCGATATCCTTACCGCCAACGACATCGTGCTTTACCAAGTCATTCTTGTCGATTATCCAGGTTTCCTTCATCTGTCTTTTTAGATCATTGAACTTGGTGATATCAATCTCAGTCAGTCGGAGTTAAAGTCGATTTCTAATGTGTTATCTTATAGCATGCAGAGAGGAGATGTCGGAGGCTTATTCTTATGGAAGCTTAAAAGTGCCACCCAGATGTTGATATAATTGTCTTGGGAAGTCGACAACTTCCAAGCGAAAAGACCAGATGACGAGATCCCGGATCTCATCATGTCCACATCTTTCAGAAGAGATGATTAGATGACAAGATCCCGGATCTCATCATGTCTATATCCAGTGGAAGAGATAATCAGATGTCATGATCTCGTTATAACTCGTCATGTCTACATCTTTTAGAAGAGATGATCAGATGACATGATCATGGATCGAAGATCTTGTCATCTGATCATCTCTTCTAACAGATGTCAACATGATGAGATCCGGGATCTTGTCATCTCATCATCTCTTCTAAAAGATGTCGACATGATGAGATCCGGGATCTAGTCATCTGATCTTTTCTATCAAGATGTTGACTTCCCAAGATAATTATCTCAACATCTCGGTGGCACTTTTAAGCTTCCATAGTATTTTAGTACATGTTCAATTTTCGAATGATATCGCAGCCTCGCTAGAATAGCAATGACCCTGGTATCACCGTCACACGGACCCATTCCAAACCGACTGCTGGAATGTCATTTGCAATGACATAGACATAGCTTTGATCGCTCTTCTTTTGGTGTGACTGCGTAACACACCTGACATTTGTAGCAAGAGGAGTTACGATAAAACGCGACTCAAACTTTCATACACAACTTGACTTTCAACCAATGAAATAGGCGTATTAGAGACTTGCGCTTGATTTGTTGATTTGCGTACAAACGTACATTGTAGCAGTTTTGCTACAAAGGGCCTGAGATCTCTAGGAGGGGCGAAGTTCATTCTTCTTCTCCCGCCAAAAGGGAATGTTTTCAAAAGTTTTCAATGGCACTCTCTCACCGGAGTGTTCTCTTTGATTGCTAAAACGTCCAGTAGCAAAGTCTTCATTTTTACTCAGTCATATACGAGCATAATAAATGCAGAAATTGGTATGAAGTCCCAGTGTTCACGTTCAAACAAATAAAACCGCATGTAAACAAATCGGATGAATATCAACTCTTCGCCAATTTGGCATCATCAGAAAATTGTGAAGTTGTACTGTAAGAGCTAAAAAGACATAGCATTTGTTGGTCGTGACTGCATCTTTGAAAAAGATTGCTGGAATTAAATTAAAAGCACGAGAGGTGGCTTGATAGAATCTACTATGACAGGCACGTTTGCTGGTATAATAAGCCTTCATTTTCTTCATTTTTTTCAATTTCTCTCCCTCCCTTTCTCTCTCCTTCTCTCTCTCCCTCTCTCACTCGCTCTCTATCTCTCTCTCACATTAATGATCCTTATACAAGTAAAAATAGAGTCTTCTGTGTCTACACGCGACCAAAACAGTGTTATACATGTTTTAGTTTCGTTTAATCTTCTCAAAAATGATATGCTTCGCCACTCAAAATTGTCTCATTACAGCACGGGTGGTTTGTCGACAATTCTACTCTAATTGTTACAATGTATAGAAAGCAGATAATCAAGATAACTTTTTCGTAGGTTCTCTTTAAAATGCTCGAAAATTACAAAAGAAGAGAAGACATATTTTTTATATGAGTTCATATGTCGTGCACTATACGATTGAAGAGTTATTGACAGTGATTGATGATTGAACACTGAAACAAAGTTTCCTTTCAATAGCACGATCTGTGATAGTGAGGCTTGTCAGGAGATCAAGGCCAACACTTTAAAATTATACATTTTAATTGTAAAGTTTATCAATAAGCATTGTATTTTAGATCGTATTTCAGGCATTACTTTCTTTATATTATTTAATATTGACAATAAACGATAAACTTCGAAAAGAAAAAAGAATACTGATTTAACCAAGACTCAAAGCGAACTTTTAGGAGGTGATTCTCATGATCACGTATTGATAAGCCGGGATATGTAAATAGATATGTAAATTAATAAGAATAAGAATGGAAAGTCAACAATCAAAAATAAGCTTAAAACAATGTCATGAGAAAAATGCCATAGAAAACCAGCACCTGGATTTCACCAAACTAAATACTACCAAGAAGGGAAAAAAAAATCCATTTTGAACATATATGATTAATAGTTCCCTAAATGATATGTAGCACCTATCATTAACCAACTTGTTATTCAACCATCCAGACAAGATTTAACAAGTCAGATAGAGCACTTATTATTAACCAACCTGTTAATCAACCACTCTGCGTAGTGATGACAATTATTATACAAAACCCAGTAGACATTATTACGGATGTACCATGCTCCGAGCCGATCCGCTTGTTCCTCGGTACATCTACTTCGTCCTACGTAGTGCTTCCGTCCGTAACAGTAGGATCTCCCTTGTCTTCCTATGCCCCCATCTCTATATATCACGTCGTATCTTCCCCACTCATAGTACTTTCCTCTGAAGTTCACCATAGAATGTTTCAGAGCCCACTTGTTGAGGTAGGTATCACGCTTTCGTCTACCCGACCAAGAGGAGGAGGGCACACCGCAGGAGAAATCTCTGAAATTGATATGCCAGTGGTACACATTCGAGTAATCGGCTGAAGGATAGAATAAAATAAATGTAAGCAGGAATTGGAAAGGGGTGGAAAATAAAGATTAATTGAGTAGCATTACTGACACACATCATCGTAAGAAAAATCGGTTCAACATTGCTACCGTATCAGCATTAAGGAAACAGACCATGTTCACTGGGAGCATCGGTATGATTTTGCACATATGCATGAAGAAAGAAGAGCGTCTTTCACAAAGCGAAACGTTTTAAAGGTGAAATTTTTGTATTTGCCTGTATTCAAGAATAAACATCTGAATTTTCCTGTCTTTCTTTACCTGTCGAAAAGAAATTATTGCTTCATGAAAATTATTTTCAATGGGAATTACCTTTCGGGAGTAATATTTACAAAGTTTCAAAAGTTTGGTTTATTCAATTTCTCAACTCATTTATACAACATAGGAAATGATTACATAGATAGGAATGATAACCTTAAAAATCAATACATATGAATAACAATAAAGACATATGACTATACAAGAGAAATAAGTGTTTACGGTAAACAAATGTGATAATCATAACAATCAATGACGATATAAACAATTAAGATAAGACTAAAATGTAACCTTCTCGATAAAAATTAAAATGCAAGGATTGTCGAGTGTGGATCCCTCAACGAACTGGTCAAAGATTTGTAGGTATAGGCCGGGGACATCCCGATAAACCGCGGGTCGATAGACCGCGGGTCCGATAGTCCGCGGGTCCGATAGACCGCGGGTCCGTTATACCGCGGGACCGATAGTCCGCAGTGCGTGTAAAATTATGATCAGATATATCAAATGTCATCAAGAGGTCGAGAAGTTAAATGATACGAGACCATGGGGTTCTATCAGGTGCGGATCCATGGGGGGGGCGAGGGGGAACTGCCTTACCCACCCCCCCCCCTCGCTCAAAAAAAGAGGGGGAGAGGGGAAAGGAGAGAATAAAAAGAGAAAGGAAGATGGGAAAAGAAGATAATAGAAAGAGAGAGAGGGGAGGAAGGAAAGACAAAGAAAAAGGGAGAAGAACAGGGGGAAGCAGAGAAAAAAGAGAAAAGGGAAAAGGAAGAGAAGAAAAGAAAAGAAAGCTAGGAGAAAGGAAAATGAGGAAAAAGAAGAAGAAAAAAATGAGGAAGGAAGAGAAGAATATTTAAATAGAGAGGAAGATGGGAAAAAAGATAAGAAAAAAGAGAGATAGAGGAAGAGGGGAAAGAAGAGAATAAAAAGAGAGAGTGGAAGGGGGAGGGAGAGAAGAAAAAAATTAAAAGAGAAAAAAGGAGAAAGGAAAGAAAAAGAAAGAGGGATAAGTAATGGGCGAAAGAAAAAAAAGAGGAAAAGGGAAAAGAAATAAAAGAAAAGGAAGGAAAAGAAGAAGAAAAACTAGGAAGAGAATAATATCAAAAAGAGAGAAAGATGGGAAGAAAGATAAGAAAAAGAGAGATGGAAATGAATGTCGAATGTCCGATATGAAATCTCATCATTTTAGGTTGGAATATAAAAAAATTTCAGTTTAATCGTTGAAATATGTATCGTCTTAATGACTAACTTTTCGACCAGTCCATAATATTTAACATTTCTGCTCGCGCTTTGCGCTCGTGGTAATTATCTAGTTACATACGCGTCCTTTTCAGGTTCACAAACATTGCCCAGAATGTTAAATTTTCAGGACAATATACATGAAATTTAATTTTTAGCTTGCATATGGCTTATGAGATTATAACACATTTATGTTGCTTATAAAGTAAATCTAGGAAATGACTATTAGGACATGGGCGTTTGCCCCCCCCCCCCACAACAAAAAAAGAGAGAATCAAGGCTAAGAAAAAAATAGAAAGAAAAGGAAAGGGATTAGGATGAAATATACTATTATTTGCCAAATATTATGTCAAAATCTATCACGACCTTGTATTTTTGTAATAAAAGTGTCAACATATTTGCTTGCTCGCTTCGCTCACTGCCAACTTCTTATTAATTTTATGCGATACGCCATATCGAGCCCCCTCAAAATTGTTGGCTCATTACGGCACTTGGACAAATCAACTTTGAGCGGCCGATCGGGGAAAATATGGGTGAAAAAATGGCCCCTCCCCCTATTGGCGGAAGCTGGGTCCGCCCCTGACTTAGGCTTTCAGGATAAAATACAGGAAAATTCTAAAAAAAAATTAGATCCCGCTTCGCGTTCTCATTATTTATTTGGGCATTGTGAGATACCTCAATGTGTTTTTCAAGAATAAAATCTCAGATTTTGTTTAACGTCTACCCCCCCCCCCATTTCATTTATTTTTTTATCTTGGTGCCCTCGGTCCCCCCCCCCCCTGCACCCATGCTAAATAAATACGCAACTGATGAGGATAATTAGTCGAGATTGCATATTTCCTAGAGGTTATCATTAATAATATTGAAGGGTATACTAAAACAACAGTACAGAATATTCACAATATTCTAGTAGGGCCTACTCTGGTGAGCTAGAAGTTAAACCAAATTGAAACCCCCCAAAATCACTCGTGCTTCGCGCTCCCAATGATATTACATCATGGGCGGAAATCCCAGGGGGGGACAGGGGGGACGTGTCCCATCTACTCAAAATAGTAGGGGGGACTCAATATCAAATGTCCCCCTGCTATTTTGGTCTTTGATAATCATAGAAATACATCATTCTAAATCGAAATAAAACATGTATTTTGGGACGAGATGACCTTACTTTGGCGATGATAACCTTTTTTTTTGCTTGTCATATTTTCCCGCCCCTTGTCCCCATAGGCGGATCCAGGGGGCCGAGCTCCCCCCCCCCCCTCTTGGCGGAGCAAAAAAAAGAAAAAAAAGGAAAGAAAGAAGGAAAAAAGGAGGAAAAAGAGAGGAGAAAAGGAAGAGAAGGACGACGAAGGCATAAAATAAGATGAGGGGAAGACTTGGAAAATAAAAATAATCTTTCGTGCAACTATATAAAACTTTCGCTCGCGCTTCGCGCTCACATTGCCTATTAGGTGATTTACATATATTGTTCAATGTGGAGTTCGAATATCAAGTTTGGAAGTCAATATACAACACATATTTCACCTCGGAAATCGAACTTTCATTATTTTGTGTAATTTACAAATTGGTTTTTAAAAAGTGCTCTGTAAAAATGTCAATTTTTTGGTTCGAATGTTAACATTTGTTGCTTGCGCTACGCGCTCGCAAATTTCGATTTATCTGGTACCTATATTTTCGTGTATTCCATAAAGTTTTCAAAATATCCCTTTTCTGGTCTGATTGTTAAGGCGCATCAGCTAGAGCGCTGCACGCTCGCATTTTGATTGGCGAGTTATATATATGTTTCAATATTGTTTATACAACAAACTACTTAAAATCCCCTTTTCATGACAGTTTATCAAAAATTATAGCTCGCGACTTGCGCTCGCATTAATGGTTAAAAATATATAAACTCATGCATCCTATTCATAATCACAAAAGTGAAATGTCCAGTTTTTATGCCATGATATCATCACATTTCGCGCCCTCATTAGGCATTGATAAATATGATATCAATTTAATGATTAAATTGTCCCTTTGTTTCATCTCGCGCTAAGCAAGATGAATAGGAAGATAGTCATCATTTTCATTATGATGGCATGCTGTTAGGATGTCCCGGTCCTATGTCAAAACTCAAAGTAATAATAATATCAGCTCTTTTTTAAGTGCGATCCATATCCACCTTACAATTTTTCTACAAAGTGCCAGAAACATAAAGCTGAAATTGACTCTTTTTTTTCAGATCGGACTATCAAAGCTTCATGATTAAAGTTGTATTTAGAATGCCTAGATTCTAGGTCTAAATATGAAACACGCTCGCGCATGTTTATTCAGATACCCAACTTGTTCTCTAATTTAAATCATTATCCAGTTTCAGATCACAATATCAAAAATTTTCTGCTCGCGCTTTGTGCTCGCATTATTAATGTAGGAAGACCCCATATTACTCATCCTTTTGATGATTTACAAAACATGAACAGAGTGGCCCACTTTTAGGTCTAAATCTCGATTTTTTTTCAACTCGCGCTTCG
The DNA here is from genome assembly GCF_018143015.1 of Lytechinus variegatus. Classification (NCBI taxonomy): domain Eukaryota; kingdom Metazoa; phylum Echinodermata; class Echinoidea; order Temnopleuroida; family Toxopneustidae; genus Lytechinus; species Lytechinus variegatus. The sequence continues at coordinate 14,219,386 of NC_054756.1, forward strand.
TGCTCGCATCAATCGTTTGATTACATAGCTATCCTGTTCACGATTACAAAAACTGATTGAAATTTTCCATTCTTTCTTTAAAAAAAATTAAAAATGTTCAGCTCGCGCTTCGTGTTCGCATTTTTTTATTGTTGAAATATGTGACGCCTACATGGCTAAGTGCAAGCAGTCCTTAACAGGTACCAGTTCAAAACGTATAATTTTTTTTGCTCGCGCTTTGCGCTCGCATTATTAATACTCATATTTTTTAGGATGTACAAATCATGAATAGAGTGTCTCGTTCAGTAAATATTATAGGACCATATGGAAAACTAGCGGACAGAAGGTCCTCGCTGCACGCGCGCACCCTTATAACACGCAGAATTCCCTGGCATCATACCCCTTTTTCACAAACTAATGTGTATCAAGGACAAGCGTTGATTCAGATAAAATTTCCGCCTCCCTGAAATGAATGTTAACAACTTCTTCTATCAGATGACCATAATTTTTTTTACATTCAATTGGTAGGAAATATGGCACTTTATTACATTAAAATCACTCAAAACCATCCATAGTCAGGAATATGTATTGGGATAATGGGTTTGGGGGACATTTTTATAGTACCCGGGTGGATTATATCCGTCGTCACATCGCTGGGTGATGATATCAAGAATTTCCGCCCAGTTTATAATAAAGGGCACATTGTAAGGCAAATACTCATGAAAGAATCATGGAGATTGGTTAATAAGGAAATAGTGCACTTTTATCATCAAATCAGAGGACATTTTCTTTGTGATACTGATGTCCGAGAGCAAACCTACACTCGGCGTGCATTCAACACATGGGGCTGGACAGAGCTTTTGTGTACGTCGGTGTGTTGTTCGAGTCACATCGGTTTTCTAGCTCTTTCCATTGCAGTGCTGAATATTTTATTAGGAATATATAAATATATATACCTTGTCAGTCCGAACTATGGATATAAATATATCAGATACCATTATTTTTGCCAACAAAAATCAATTTTATTCTCTGAAAGTTGGATATGTCTCTGAATAATATTGTGACGGGTCCATTATGTATATGAGGGGTGCATCCTAGCTTATCACTGCATTGGTAAGTCTGAAATTTAAGTTTTGCTTATTCATTTAACTTTAAATGATGTTTTAAATGTTCAAACAAGGATTATTTATGAAATTGACACAAGATATTGCGAATCAACGCTGAAGCATTATTTGTGAAGACATTTTATCCCTCTGTAATGCTACTTCCCCCATAAAGCCGCAATGGAACATTCTGCACCACTAGTCATACGATGATCGCGAGGTCTGCAAACGTCGTCTGCTATGTTTTTTACATGTCCGGTACACTGTATGCAAGTTTTCAATATGAAATCTATAAATTTTCCGCTTGCGCTTCGCGCTTGCTTTAATTGTTTACTCATATACCTATTCTGCTTGAGTAAAAAAAAAGTGCTTAGAATTTCCTATCTTTGGGTGAAAATTTCAAAAAGATTCAGCTCGCGCTTCGCGCTCACATTATTTGATTGTTAAATGCTACTTTAACAGGTATCTTTTTCATCAGTTCATTTCCCCTCGCGCTTTGCGTTCGTAGTAATTATTAAGTTGCATACATGTCTTTTTCAGGATAACAAACAATATTATCCCCATATTTTTTACCGCCGGGGACTGTTACCCCCCACCCGGAAATAATACTTGTGAAAATGCCTTACGTGACGACATGGCGTGGTACTTTATCTTACCATGTCTTGATTAATCACTGGCGGCCGAAGGTTCCACCTGAGTTCCACCTGAAATTTTGGGATGGACACAGGTAAAAAATTGACAAGCAAATCAAACAAAATTTTAGGAGGGACCACCAAAATATTTTGACAAGGAAAAAAAAGATGGTTATCAACCAAAATTAGGGGGGGGGACAAAAATATTTTAGGGTGGTCTACCTCAATTTAGGGGGGGGGGACGTAGAAAATAAATTGACGACCAAAAAAAGGTTCTCAACTAAAAATTTAGGGGGACCGTCTTCCAACCTCAAAATTTTTGCGGAAAGCAGCCCCCCCCCCCCGCTTCCGCCGCCTAAGTAATTAATAAGCTTATTATTTCGACATAGCGATATATTCTATCTTGTCAAGTCGATATGTCCACATGGCGAGATATGAAGTGTACAAGTCCCGGCAAGAATTCCGATATAACGCCATGTTGACATGTAACATAATTATTTAAGTCGACTTGGCAAGATACAATATCTCGCCATGTTGACATATAACTTTTTATAAATGGACTGACTTTGCAGGATAACGTATTTCGCCGTGTGGACATAATAAGCTTATTTAGTCGACATGGCAAGATAAAGTATCTCGCCATGTCGTCAAGTCGATGGCATTTTAGAGGCTCCGTATGGCGTCTAGAGGGCATATTTCCGGGGGGGGTAACAGTCCCCGACGATAAAAATATGGAGATAATATTTTCCTTGAAGTAGATGTCAGGGGGCGATTGTCCTGTGGGTCATCCTTATAGAACCCCAAGGACTCGTATCAATGACCTTTTGACCTCTCGATGACATGGATTTCACTATATTGTCCCGATCATAATTTTACACACACCGCGGACTATCGGACCCGCGGTCTATCGGGCCCGCGGTCTATCGGACCCGCGGTCTATCGGGCTGTAACCGTATAGGCCTATGTATAAACAGGAGAATGAGAGAAAATAATAAAGTTGGTGTGACGGTTGATAAAAAAAGGAACTTCTGAATAGTATTTAAAATCACCCAATGGATTACACCTTTATGTATTCTAAATTAGTGTATAGTCATTTTTGTACAACATAATAATGCACGAATAAATTAATTGCGCAGTGAGTGGAGAATGATCACACAATTTCTGACCGGGCTACTAATGATCGGTGCATATATATTATGCACATTGATACTGGCATATGAAAAAAATAGGCATGTTAAGACATAATCAAATTATCATTATAATACAAAAGTAGTAAGACATCAGGGTTCATTTTAAAAGAATAAAAGAACCAAATATTAATTGCAACCTACCAATTACTGACGGGATTACCACGACGAGAATGGCGATGGTCAACAGAGCAAGCTTCATCTTGTCGCATTGATCAATATATCAATGTAACACTTTTAAGTCTGAAGAGTTATGTCGGCGATCTTACCGAAATATCTGTATTTTACAGAAATGACTTAAAAACTTTGTTTCGTTCGCATCTGGATTATAGACATTGAATCTCGTCGAACATGTCGTAATCATGAGAAGGGCTGGCATTGTTTTGCTTCCGTATTTCCGACTTGGTTATTTGTTCTAGGAAGTTTTGACCTCGAAAGCAATCAGGAATATATAATATATTGCCAGGGTAATAAAAACAAACCTTAAACCAACATAGGTTACACGAATGTTGGTGCTAGTAAAAACACACCCAAGGGTCGAAAGGGAGAGGAAGAATGCAGTTCATTGGGAAGTTATTTCGATCTGACAGAATGAGGGAGAATGCGTGGGTGTGTGTTTTGGGGGAAAACATGAGTGTGCGTGTGTGTACGTGAGATTGTGTATAGTGTGTGCGCGTGCGTGTTTTTTATGTGGGTGTGTGTCCGTATGAGGGTAATAGTAGTAGAAGTAGTAGTAGTCATAGTAGTTGAATATGACGACGCTCTTCAATCTCTCTAGATTATACGAGCCAGTCTATTTCGTAAGTAGAAGGCCGTCGGCAAGCCCATGTGACGTCAAACCATTTAGGTACGATCAAGTCACCTTCTCGCCTTTTTGTCTAAAGGCCTGGTCGCACCGCCCGAGTATTGTTGGAGCGGTCGTGGAGCGGTTGAGAGAGAGGGTCGAATTTCGACAACGCTCGTCACCGCTCACAAAATTGGAGAAAAAATCGAAAACATGGGCGTTGCCCAAGCGGTGCACCGCTGAAGCCAGCGTAGATTTAGCGTTGGTTTAACGGTGACGAGCGGTCGCGAGCGTTGGTTTTGCGGTGTTACTCGAGCGTTGATAGAGCGGAGTTGTGCGCATGCGGGCGTCGCGACGCGTAGCACAGTGGGCCGGGGCGAAACCAAAGTACGCCAAAAGTCATTTTGGGCAATTTCAGATTTTTAATTTTTGTCATGCTAAGCTGAAAGATAACACTTCAGCAAAATATTTCTTTCCGGAATTCGGATAAAGGTTGTTAATTTCCTACCTCAAATTTTGTGAAATGTCGCGTATATGACATCCTAGTTGAAAAACAGGCCATTTCAAAGGAGATTTTTCATGCAGGAATCTGAAATGGCTGCCACATAATCCTGATATATTCCTTTTTTCGTGTGAAAGTGTTCAAAGTAGATAAAAGATTCCCTTTAAGAGGTTTATATGATGATTTTTCCTCGAAATAGGCTGAAAATCCATGTTTTTTGCATTTACAATAGAATCGTTTAGATTTCCGTGGATTTCCGTCTAAATTCTATAAGCATCATTTTTCCCGATGTCATAAGCTTTAAGTCGATACCAAATTTAAGGATTCAAATCTTGTTGTCGCTCCGTATTGTTAATAAGATGTATTATATCAATTATTGATTTCAATATATGACTAATAGTACATTCATTTTGAAACCATTTTGGCCATTTTGACTATTTATCGCATTATGACTTTTGTAAATAAACACGACAGCTAGAAGTAATTGTGGAAATGCTTTCAATCCCTTACGATTGGAAATTTTACAAGCTCACCTTGAGTAAAAAAAATTGTGCCAAATAACTCGCCACTGTGTAATGTGGCCCAAGTGGTCATTGTATGGTCATTGAGTAGCCATAACATCATTCCCTTCTTTTTAATTTAAATTATACAGATAATCATATTCTAGAGGAAGGCACTAATCCTCAATTCAAAGGTGCGTCGTTACAAAACTATTGGTCAAGTGAATTTCACGAATAGATTCAACCATGATACATTTTTATTACCTTTGCCATTTTGTATAATGTTTAATAAACCTCACATTGGCATGGTTGATAAAGTTGAAAGTGGAAAACTTACCGTAGACACTATGAACACGAGCAGGAATTGCTCTCGTTTTACTCTCAATAAAACGAGAGCCACTTCTCCCGAAAAAGTGTCTCATTTTGAACTATTTTTAACGGATTTTCATCTCAAAATTTTCGAGAGAAAAGTTAGTTTTTATGATCCTCTCGAAGGCCACAGCTAGAATTTAATGGCCGTTTGGCCCTGAATGGCCCAAGCGAATCACTTCGCTGATGGGATTTACGATCCTACAGGGAGTATCCGTTCCCTCTCGATCGTGGCCACTAGTGCGCTTAATCTCAGTCCCAGGCTTTCATGAAATTAAAAAAAAAGTGCAGGCTTATGCAGTGAACTGTACATAAAAACCGATATAAAAAAAATATTAGAATAAGTTTGAAATTGAAAAGAGCTTTTGATAGACGGTGTTCTGCAGCATCCTTTGGCAGTATCACGTTTGTGTTGTTTTATACTTCTACGGATCTGAAAGGCCCAGAATTTTGTGGCACCGTCGAACAGGAAAGAAAATTGTGCTGTTAGATAGTGGCTGTTCTCATATCTGAAATTTACTAGGAAAACTCTTCATCATAATTGTCTTCGAATAGTATCATATCACAGCATGACTTCAATAATATTTCATGAATTTGTAAATGTTATTATAACTTTATCACATTTTAAATCAATTACTGTTCTGTGCTATTTTCCACAGATCCCTGTAGAAAGCGTAATGGCAAAAAAGGGTTAAAAGTTACAGTTGATTTTTCTTCAGTTCTTGTAAATTGAAAAAATAGATGCAAAAAAAAATACAAAGTATACCCAAGTATATTTTTGCTTTGTAAAGTACATACTGCATGCATTCATCGCATCTGTGGCTGAACAATCATTATTCGCAGCGAATAAAAAAATAAAGGAAACATTAGCTCAGACAACACCCTAAAGAATTATTACTCCCAGTTTTCACCTATTCGTTTTATTTTCAATTTTAAACAAAGTCAACAAAGTTAATGAGCGTACAGATGCAAATCATCGTGTTATAGCAAAGCAAACTCAATACAATAATCTCATATCGACATTTTCATAAGATAAACTAAACAATTCTGAAATTAGGCATATATGACATATTGAATGAATGCGTTTAAAATGAGATCAACAGCAAAGGAGCGAGAGGCTTATAACACTCAAAATGAACGCAAATATAAAACGGACGAAATTTTTTAGCAGATGGCCATGGATAAATGGGGTGGGGCTTCAATAAAAGAGAGAAAATGATACAACAGAAGAAGGAAACAACAATAATGGAGGCATCTAATCAAGGGGGCACGATCAAGCTACAAGCTAGTTCTATTGACAGGAAGCATTGGGGCGTAGTGAGTATAAACGGGTCCTACGTAAATGTTGTAAGAGTTCTTTGGAGGCAGGCGACACTTTTTCTCAAAATAAATTGTTAAAGGGATGATCCAGACTGGAGATATTTATATCTTGAAAAATAAAGTAAAATTCACAAAGCAAAATGCTGAAAATTTCATCAAAATCGGATAACAATAACGAAGTTATTGAATTTTAAAGATTTGCATTATTCCAGTGAAACAGTTCTAGGCATGTCTTTATAACATTCGGTAAGCTGATGATGTCATATCCCCACTTCTTCTTTTGAATTTTATTATATGAAATCAGGTTTATTCAAAAATTTTCTAACATGAACTAAAACAATTGGATGGACAACCGATTAAATTCATTACATGTAGTTATTTACTGCCGCAACTTATTTTATCATAAATGAGAGACATGCATCATTTACACATGCATGGAAAAATGAAACACTTATGATCTCATGTAATAACACAAGGAAAAGGGAAAGTGGGGATGTGACATCATCGGCCACCCCATGACGATGTGCATATAACTGTTTTCACAAAATATTGATAAACTTCAAAATTCAATAACTTCGTTATTTGTTATCCGATTTTGATGAAATATTCAGCATATTGCACTGAAAATTTCACTTTATTTAGTTAGATATAAATATTTTCAGCCCGGACCATTCCTTTAAGTAGGGTAATTCTTGGTGGTTATACCCGAGTATATATGGCAAGATTCGATCGATAAAGGATGTTTGAATAAAAGAGACTGTCTAGGGAATGTCTAAAATTAAACATACTTATAATCTGCAGAGGTTTCTTTTTGTAAAATCATGGTTCTATAGGATCCATGGTAAAAATTAATAATTCAACATTATGTTGCACTAATATTACGAATATTACGCGATGAGATTTGAGTAGAACTGACGATGAATATAGGTCAAATCCCAGGGTCAAATAATTTGTATGTGGGGGCGGGGTCCATTTGAGTGTGTGATTTGTGTGAGTGTGTTTATTACATATACACCAACATTTGTAAGTATGGAGGGACTATATCCCCCCCCCCCCCCCCTGAATATGGACAGGGGAATCCAGCGTTGATCATAAAATGTCGTGGTAGAAAGGGCAAAATAAATAAAACAGAATGGTGTAAAGGAGTTAGAGAAGCACTTTGTCCGCTATTCAACTTTCCCCTTTCAACTTGTCTGATTTTTCTTTTTCTTAAAGTCAAAACCGTTTGTATTTGGGTTGGATTCCCCTGAAATACTAGTAGGGTCCGTGATTAGCGACATCATCGGGCGCGTGCGACCTTCAACATGCCCACTTTAGATCAGATTCTACAAAAAAAAAACCAGGTAAAGATAAATCTCATCACGTGTAAGCCCTTTACGACATAGTCTGCTGTGCAAACCCTTACTCGAGTAAAGGGTCTGACTTGCAGCCTATATGCCTTGTGTGAAACAGAAAGTTTTGTATTTGCTAGTCTTTGCGTGGAGACACACCTGTTGATCAGTTTCAATCAGGGTCTGTGCCTGCAAACTATTTAGGTCATTGTGTGCAGGGGCGTAACAGGCGTCGTTGGTGGAGGGGGGGGGGCAAAAATTTACCAGTCATATCATGGTATGAACGGGCAGTGGTTTAAAGGGGAAGTTCACCCTGACAAAAAGTTTATTGTAAAAATAGCAGAAAAAATGATAAAAAATATTGCCGAAGGTTTGAGAAAAAATCATCAAATAATTAAAAAGTTATTAGAATTTCAATTATTTGATTTGTGACGTCATATGCGAGCAGCATTCCTACATAGCGAATGGTAAAAAATCAATGAAATGCCATTTTCTCAGAAAATTGAAAATGGTTTTCACTGTAACTTTTGTATATCAATAGACAAATCATTTCACACCCGATCATGAAAAGAAAACAAAATTAAGTCATCATGAACCATACAAAATTTGAAATTCATACATTTTATATTATATAACACATGGGGCAGCTGCTCGTTTATGACGTCACAAATCCAAAATTGTGAAATCTAATAACTTTCTTATACTCTTTAACGGATTTTCCTCAAACCTTCACCAATATTTTTTACTATTTTTACAACAAAGTTTTCTTCAGGGTGAACTTCCCCTTTAATGAGGCAAAATTTTTGAGGGGGTCAGATATGGCGTATCGGAAAGAAATTATCTTTAAAAAAAAGTTGCGATGGAGCAAAGCGAGCAAACAAAAAAGATCAAATTTTGTGATAGATTTTGACATAATATTCAGAAAATAAAATATCATACTTCACCCTTATCTCTTTCCTTTTTTGGTCTTGGCACTCGCATAAGATGGCTATGGTTAGATATACAGTAGGCCTATATATTCTTAATGGATTCCTAAACTGTATTCCTCAAATGTCTCTGTTTGGGGTCATACACGAAAATGTCAGGTCGCGCTTCGCGCTTGCATTATTTGTTTAGCTAAACAGGTACGTATCGTGATTACAAAAATTGCTGTAATGTCCCTTTTTAGGTCTGAATATCAAAACTTGAGATTGCGCATCACGCTCGCATTATTTGATGAGTGAGATACATATCCGTTCAATGGCACTGTCCCTAATAGGTCAGTCAAAGTAAATACCTGGAATTTTTGCCGGTCCCCGCCCCCCTTCAATGCCGCAACCCAAGGTATGCCAGTAAAGGAATATAACAATTTATGTGTAGCGTCTCCGGGAGAACTACTCTGTTACAATCATCCACTTCTCCAATATTTTATGTCTTTTTACACCATTATGTACATGTCCCTAGTTCCTGCTTTGTTATTTGTAGTTAATTTGCAAGTTTTCTTTTAAAGGCATACCACCCGCGCACATACACCCATACGCACACCCAAACATACAATATGATAACTGATCCACTTACCGTGCCGGATAAGTTTTCCTTTGGCAGGGCATTGCACTGTTTTTGCCTCTTTTGGCGGAACGTGGTTGGTATTATTCTCCATATTTCATTAGCTTCAGTACTTAGTAGTCACTGAATGCTGGACTGACCATATTTGCAGGGCAGTGGCTGCTGGCAGAGTGACCGATCGAAAGGGTGTGGATGGGCGTGGCACAATTTTTAATGTATGTGGTTGGAACATGGTCGGAATCACGAAAGCAATCTTGATATTTCTTTGGTTCAGTTCTGCTTTTGAATAACGGTGTACTGAGGGGAAAGTGTCCTTGACTTTTAAAGGCCAAGCCGATAACTATTTAGTCCAAGTGCTATATGGAGTAATTGGCTTGAAGCGGAAATGGAAGCCAATCTCCACTTACCGACTTTATGCGTCGTGTAGAGAAATCCGACAGACAATTCTTCAATGTGTCCAATTATTATTGCACGATCCCAGTATTTGTATTTATACGTGTATAAAATATACACAAGATCACACAGATTACCAAAAAATAAATTGACTAGCACAAGCGGTATTTGGGATTTTTCTCTGAGTGAAATGACGGAGAAAAAGGGTAGTACGATAACTGGTATGTGAGATGAAGTGGATGAAGTTTGCTCCAAGTGAGATGATGGAAGTCCACATAATATAAAGCCTGGGGTATAAAGTAATTTGACGACGTTCTCAAAACACGTGTTTACGAAAGTAGGAAACCTTGAGAAGTGTGCCAGAAAAGAAAGTACATGTACATGGAATACTTTTCATCCCAAATGAGATGGAGAATGTAAACAAAGAGAGAGAGAGAGAGAGAGAGAGGGGGGTACCAATTCAGAGAATTTATGAGTCACAGGTGAGTGTGCGGTGTTTGAGAGTCACCACTTGTTGGCATGTTTATTGCTAAGGAGTGGAGGTAACCTGTATCCAAGGGTGATGTCCTCTCGAAGATGATGGGCAAATTTGAGAAATGGAAAGCGATAAGATTTTGAAAATACTACAGGCTTTTTAACCAACTGGTTAATATGGTGAGTGGATACATTGGCAATTAGACCATGTGGATAGTGGAAAGGCTGATGGTAAATCATAATTATGATAGACGAGTTGGCAATTGGCTTGAGACTAATTGAAAATAAAGAGCTATAATCTTCAATGCCAAAACTTTTATTCATCCGAGGAAAGCAAATGAAAAACCATGGTTTGTTATTATAAGAACATGCGAAAAACGTCGCGGTCTCACGAGATCGCGCGGCCTCCTGATAGAAGCAACATCATAACATGTAGAATGATTTGATTCTATTTTCTACAATACTCGATCGTGTTGACTTATGTATACAAGGCAGTGATCATTGGGGTGCATTCATTTGCAGCCTGTATACATGCTGAGTATCCAATTAAGTAACTTAACGATGTTGCAGATGTATTCGGATGTTCATAAAGTGCTCCAAATGCAATTAAGGTTTCACTTCAAAATGTTTCTACCTGGTCACCACATTCCCTCGTAATAAAAGGGTGTCATTGACATTAAAACCCAATATCTTGCTTTATTCTGTATAATACATTTTTTTGCATTTAAGGGCTCTAAAATATGAGAATATCGCTCTTAAAAAAAATCCTGAACGTACCAGTCCCATGAATCCCAGCCCCCCCCCCCCCCCTATCGTTAAATGCCCTAACACCCATTAGGGTGTTCTCAAGCATTTTGAAAGTTTGATTTTTTTTTCGTCTGTCGGTCGCTACGCTCCCTCGCATATTACAAATATTTTAATGGAGGGGGTGTACAGCTTCTTGGTCAGTATAAGGCTAGCAGCAATAGGTCATTTTCAGTGTAATGAGTAAACCAACGTCAAAATTTTCCCAACTAAGCGCCCCCCCCCCCCCCCTCACCAAATAAAAAAAAACACTTTCGTCTAGAATCGCGCCTGTTCATATTGTGTCTTATGGCTATGGAGAGGCATCAATTAGCACTTGAACGTCTTTCAATAAATGGAAATAAAATTATCCAAATGATGAAATGAGTGATTGATTTGTTTATTCTTATTAAGAAACATGTTCAAACAATAAACCTTTTATGACCCGGTAATGACATGGTAAATAATTGTTAGTCACAGCATAGAGCTATTGTCAAATCTGTAAAGATTGAAATATTGTAGATTTCAAACAATAAAACACAATAGAAGTGGTGAGTGAGGGTGAGGGACATCATCGATTTTGTCATTTGCATGTGACTAAATTGTGCATAGGCCCTATAACTATATTTTGTGAAAAATAAACGAAACTTTAAAATGTCCCCACTTTCTCATTCTACATCCGATTTTGATGTAATTGTCAGCATTATTCTTGTCTGATTTTTCTTTGATTCAAATTACACTATTTTTTAGGTGGACTAGACCTTTAAGTTGTTCCCAATGTATTGCTCTATGGTCACATCATGGACCTATTACGTGGTAGGGTCCATGATGTAGGTAAACTATTCTCGACCTTAACCCTTAGCCTTTTTATGGGTACTTCAGAGGGAAAACAAAGGTGCCACTAGTCTGCTATGCAGACTCTGAATGGCTCGTGAGGTGGGATCTGCTACTGGTTTGCGAAGCAAACCAGCCTGAAAGGGCGAGCGAAGCGAGCCATTTCATCCATCTTCTGCAGCCTCAGTAGACCTAGTCTGCTGTGCAGACTCGTTGAATCAGCTGAGGTGCAGATGTGGGTCTGCATGTAGACTAAGGTGCCACCGTCTCGAAAGATGGGTGTGTTTGGACCGATCACCATGTATAGTAAAAGTTGTGAACATGATCATGATTTCAAATGAACAGTGAAACGCGAATAAGACCGGGGAATAAGAACCTTGTCTATTTGTTGCTCTGGGATATGAAGCTTCAAATGCCATGGCAGCTAATAATGAACACGGTCCCTTTGCACATGATAGAACAAACGTTTAATACACAGTCCTCTATATGGCTTTGTGTTTTTTTCTTTCTGTCCAAAGAATAAAACCTATATTCTTCTCTCTCTCCATATAAATTTTGGTTTCCATTAGTTCCCACACCTTTTTTCTACTCAGTTTTCCCCTATCTAGCCAGAAATTGTAAAGTATACACGATGTAAGGGTATGAAAAGTATTTTTTTCATTGCACATAAATACACAAAATTTCGGCTCTTCTGTTCGGAGCGGATTAACACTTCCGTCACTCCCCGAGTTCCAAAATACTATTTCTTCCGCTTTTCAGCAAGCAATTTTTGAGCAAAGTATCTGCTCACAGGGGCGGAGGCATTTAATTCGTGTCATGCTACATGAAAATGTATATGTGATGAAACTTTTTATATCGCTGCACATCCATCTCCTGTCTGTTTTGAATAGTGTTTTAATTATAGTTACAGAGGTTTCCATGCCTCGCCTGCATGGAAAAGTAAAAGTCCAGCATCTAGCTTGCATCATGCCGTTCATTATTATGTTGAGCTCTTTTTTTTCTTCGTAATCGAGTTATAAATTTATAAAAATATCAAAACTATAGAGCAGGTTAGAGTTTCAGAGAAAGTTCTAAAATTCAGAGCTTCAACGCCATTCGCGGGAAGGAGTATTTGCTCCCATTGCACATTTTACAGACAGATCAAGTGAAGATTATCTACATGAATTACAGAGATAACTGGATATTATGCAATTTGCATGACATCCATTAAAAGTTAATTTGCATATTTGAAACGGATTAAAATAGGAAACAATCAAAGTCGTGTAATTCCCTATCAGAACAACACATCACCGTGACACACTTCCAAACGTATAGGGTTTCTCAAATGTAAGATCTCGATAAATTCAGAGATTCAGTGATATACAGATCATGCAGATGGAGTTATTTTAATTATTGAACCGAAAGCCTTTTAAATGAATTCACATTTGTGAAAGGTGGGCCTGAATAGCAAACAGTTGTCAAACATTGTTGGTGGTTGGCAAGATGTGATATATAGAATGTTTCCCACAATCCTAAAATGTTTGGCAACATGCTGTCCACACAACAATAACTGGTTAAAACTTTTTTTTCCAATTTTGTGTAGTTTTAAACCAATAATGTGTGCTTTGGGTGAACGAATGTGTTCATTTTTTTCTTTAATCCGTTTCAAATACGCAAATTAACTTTTAATGGATGTTATGCAAATTGTATACTATCCAGTTTATATCTCAGTGATTCATATAAATAATATTCACTTGATCTGTCTGTAAAATGTGCAAAGGGAGCAAATACTCCTTCCCGCGAATGGCGTTGAAGCTCTGAATTTTAGAACTTTTTCTGAAACTTTAACCTGCTCTAGTTTTGATATTCTTTATATAACTCGAGTACGAAGAAAAAAGAGCTCAACATGATTATGAAAGGCATATACATGCTGCAAGCTAGATGCGGGACTTTTACTTTTCCATGTACACTCTAAATTACAGGGATTTAAAATATTAAGTCCAGATGGACTGTAGTTAGGGACCAATCGATTTTTGGACTTAGTTTTAATCCCAAAGACTTAAATTTAAATCTCAAATGATTTAAATTTAAATCTTTCGAGATTTAGAAATGAATCTTAAGGATTCAAACTAAATCCGGAATTCGATTGGTCCCTAACTACAGTCCATGTGGACTTATTTTAAATCCCTGTAATTTAGAGTGTAGGCGAGGCTTGGAAATAACCTCTATATAACTTGGTTAAAAAACTTCAGTGATATTCAAAACAGACAGGAGATGGATGTGCAGATCTCGATAAATTCAGAGATTCAGTCATACAGATGGTGTTATTTCAATTGAACGGAAAGCCTTTTAAATGAATTCAAATTTGCGAAAGGTGGGCCTGAATAGCAAACAGTCGGCAAACATTGTTGGTGGTTGGCAAGACATGTTATTCTAGAATGTTTCCCACACTCCTAAAATGTTTGGCAACACAACAATTGGTTAAAACTGTATTAAATATTGTGTAGTTTTGGGGTGAAAACTACAGTACCGGTTGAAAACTATTGTTGGCCAATTGTGTGGACAGTTTGTTACCCAACATTTTACGAGCGTATTTTTAGTTATTATTACAAAAAATACAGTCTTATTCAAAAGAAGATATGGTTGATACTGCTGTATAATGGGGATATGGATCAAGATTATTAACTTTTATTCAAATTATAGCAATTTACAATTTCATTTGGGAAGTCTGTCAAACTTTGGATTGAATGCATGCATTTTACGTGTTTGAGAAGTGTATATACATGTGTGAACTTGTAAATTGAACGAAGGCACTAGTGAAGTATAATTAGACAAGGAAAAACATCATATTCGCTCTTTTACCAGTACATGCATAATTATAATGAAAAATGTATAGGCCTTTGACTTCAAACATCACAAAATGACCATATTTCAGAAGTTCTTATATATTGTATTCGGTCTTAAAAAGATGGAAAAGGAATACACTATAATATCATTGCATTATGGTATAAAGGCATATTACTTTCAATTTTATTCATACTGAATCAATGTTTAACCATAGAATGTGTAAAATTTCAAAACAGACATATTTGTTTAAAAATCAGTAAATGCAAATAAAATCATACAAATTATGAAATAATTTATTGATTTGTCTAATCAATAAGAATAACAAATCAACCTTGCACGATTTGTTTTTATCGAATAGCGAATACTTTGTTATAGAAGCTGGAGAAAGGTTAATTTTCTTACAGCTTTCAAATAACCTCATTTTCATACAGGCCTGGATATGTTGCATGTAATTTCAGAGGAGCAAATTTAACGAAAACCCTGTTGAAATGACATTTGATTATATTGTTAAACGGGACAATCATACGGATCTTATCGAAAACAAGGAGAAAACATAAATATTACGTATGGCATAAAATCTTTCAAAATATCCAGCAGGAATGATGCCCGACCCGGACTGTAATTCCCCCGGAACTCAAGGCGGGATGTGTCAGGCGTAGCCGTAGAAGCAGCAGGCTGGAATTGCCAGGCTTGACATGATTTAGAATTCTTTGCACATTTTACAGAAAAATCAAGTGAAGATTGTTTATATGAATTATAGAGATAACTGGATATTATACAATTTACATGACATCCATTAAAAGTTAATTTGCATATTCATTGAAACAGATTCAAGAGAACACAAACATAGTCGTGTAATTCCCTATCAGAAAAACACATCACCGTGACCCTTCCATTTAGGTGGTTCTCAGAGTGTAGGCTAAGGGCTATCTAAGAAATAAAACAGATGTCTATATAATGTATATAATATATAAATGTATTGATGTAAGATCTCGATATATCAGAGATTCAGTCATACAGATGGAGTTATTTTAAATGAACCAAAGCCTTTTAAATTAAATTTGTATTTGTGAAAGGTGTTCCTGAATAGCGAACAGTTGTCAAACATTGTTGGTGGTTGGCAATATATGATATTTAGAATGTTTCCCACACTCCTAGAATGTTTGGCAACATGCTGTCCACACAACGATAATTGGTTAAAAAAAATTTCAATTTTGTGTAGTTTTAAACCAATAATGTGTGCTTTGGGTGAAACTACAGTACTGGTTGAAAATTACCCAGAATTTGATTTTTTTAATAATTGTTGTGTGGACAGTTTGTTACCCAACAGTTTAAGAGTGTATTTTTAGTTATTATAAAAAATACAGTCCTATTCAAAAGAAGATCTGGTCGATGCCATAACGGGGATATGGATCAAGATTATTAACTTTTATTCAAAATAATGATAGCATTTTACAATTTCATTTGGGAAGTCTGTCAAACTTTGGTTTGATGCATGGGTGTGTTTGAGAAGTTTATACTACAGTACATGTGTGAACCTGTAAATTTAAAGAAAGCAACAGTGAAGTATAATCAGACAAGGAAAAACATCCCATTCGCCCTTTTACCAGTACATGCATAATGTAATGGAAAAAAGTAGGCCTTTTGACTTCAAACATCACAAAATGACCATATTTCAGAAGTTTTTATACATTGAATCCAGTCTTAAAAAGATGGGAAAGGAATGCACTATAATATCATTGTATTATGGTATAAAATCATGTTACTTTTAAACTATTTTAAGAAAGAAAACTGTTACAATAATTCTATAATATTCATACTGAATCAATGTTCAACCATAGAGGGCGTAAAATTTCAAAACAGAAATATTTGTTTAAAAATCATCAAATGCAAATGAAATCATGCAAATAATGAAATAAATTATTGATATGTCTAATTAGTCAGCATAAAAAAAATCAGCCTTGTAAAATTTCTTTTTATCGAATAGCGAGTGCTTTGATTAAGAAGCTGGAGAAAGGTTAATTTTCTTACAGCTTTCAAAATGACCTCATTTTATAGGCCCAAACATGTTGCATGTAATTTCAGAGGAGCAAATTTAACGAAAACTCTGTTGAAATGACATTTGATTATATTGTTAACGGGACAATTATACGGATCTTATCGAAAACAAGGAGAAAACATAAATATTACGTATGGCATAAAATCTTTCAAAATATCCAGCAGGAATGATGCCCGACCCGGACTGTAATTCCCCCGGAACTCAAGGCGGGATGTGTCAGGTGTAGCCGTAGAAGCAGCAGGCTTGAATTGCCAGGCTTGACATGATTTAGAATTCTTTGCACATTTTACAGAAAAATCAAGTGAAGATTGTTTATATGAATTATAGAGATAACTGGATATTATACAATTTACATGACATCCATTAAAAGTTAATTTGCATAATTGAAACGGATTAAAGAGAACACAAACATAGTCGTGTATTCCCTATTAGAACAACACATCACCATACAGATGGAGTTATTTATGAACCGAAGCCTTTTAAATTGAATTTGTATTTGTGAAATTTGTATTTGTTGGTGGTTGGTAAGATATATTTTTAAAAAAATTCCACCAGTATGATCTGTTTAATATCAAGAATACAAAGTTATCCCACAGCTCTATAACAGCCAAGTTGCAGTGGTAATAATTGGTGGGAAGAGCACCGAAAAATGATTGATTGATTGCATTTATTCTTTTTCATTCCAAATTTAACAAAAGTTACAATGTAAAGCATAACACAAAAATATCATATACAGAAATGAAAAAAGGGAACCCACTGGAAAGCAAAGCTTGTTAGTATGGGTTCCCTGCAATAAATAGTTAAAGTATATCTTTGATCGATGAAATTCAATTCGTAAATTAAAAAGGTTTGTACAATGAAAAAGAATACCAGTGGGGTCAAGCTTTTTATGTTTACTAAATAAGTTACAATTAACAGAAAAAAATGTTATATCGTGCCCCTGCTGTATAAATAAAAAAACCTAAGTTCAGGAGTGTTTGAACAGACAATCACTTGGACAAGAGAGGACGAATACTAAAAACAAAACAAAGACAAAAACAAAAACGGCACACACACAAACAAAAAACAAAACAGAACAGGACAAGACAGCAAAAAAAAAGGAAAAGAAACAAAATGGCACACACACACACAAACAAAAACAAAACAGAACAGGACAAGACAGCAGAAAAAAGGAAAAGAAACATAACAAAACACACTACAAAACATAGACGGACAGAAAGATTATAAAAGCAATAGAACTAGACATAAAGATGACAGGAAGAGAGAGAGAAAAAAGAAATGTGAGAGGAGAGGGAGAAAGATAAGAAGGAAGAAAATAAGAAGGGAAGAAGAACAAAAGAGGTGGTAGCTGCTTACACAGAAATGTTTGAGTTCTGGGGTTTATACTGAAGGATAAAAATTTTCTTCAACCCTCGACCGAAACTTAAATGTGTTGGTTTGTTACGTAATGATTCTATAAGGGAGCTCCATAGTTTGATACCTGTAAAAATAAATGTTTTATTCAAGAGGATTGTTCTAGCTCTTGGTGGATGAAAGAGCCCGGCAGACCTAGTAGGATAATGATGAATATCGACATTTTTAGTAAACATGGAATAAAAAATATTTGGAAGTTCATTTTTATCTAAACTATACATGAGTTTTCCGAGATTGTATACAAGTCAACAATCTTTAAAATATTATATTTATAGAAAAGTTCGTCAGTGTGTGAACGAAAATCAGCATGACAAATAATACGAATAGCCTTTTTCTGCAAAAGTAAAATTCTGTTCAGGAGGCAGTCAGCACAATTCCCCCATGCTGTTATACCATAGTTTAAATGAGGCAGGATCAAAGTTGAATACAAATTAAATATAAAATTACTTTATATCAATGTGTTATTATTATTATTTAAACAAAATACAGTCGATCATATTCAAGATAAAATCTGCATTGGTATACCATAACGGGATATGGATCAAGATGATTTAATTCAAATTACAGCATTTAACAATTTAATTTCAGTAATCTACATCGGTCAAACCATGCGTTTGAGAAGTGTTGTAAAACCCACTCTCAAAACTGTTTGGCAACATACAGTCCACACAACAATTGGTTAAAACTTTATCAAATTCTGGGTAGTTTTAAACCAATAATGTGTGCTTTGTTTGAAAACTACCCAGAGTTGGATAAAAATTTCAAATCAATTTTTGTGTGGACAGTATTTTTCCTAACATTTTGCATATGTGTACCTTTAAATTGAAGGAAATCAACGGTGAACTGTCATCAGACAAGGAAAGTACACAGAATTCCAGGGGTGGTGGAGCGAAGTTGAAAAGGGGGAGGGTTAAGGGCACATTTTTTTCCCGAAATGGCACTCACTGCACTCACAAAGCTTTGACATGAAACTAATGTACATAGCTTATCATTTGATTTTAGCAACAGCCTCGTTTTCCTCGAGGCTCGATATAATATTTAGTAATTTAAAATGTGTGTTTCCAGAATCTTTATACATGTAGTAGGAAAACTTGTGCAAAAGGAAAAGGGACGCTATTAGAACATTATCAAATTGAAAATTTATCAAAAGTAAACAAGGGTATGTTTTAAGACTTTATGCAACGCTGTTTACTATATGAACCTTGCAGTATTTGTTTAACCATTTAAACAATCCTGTTTAATTTATTGAAGATAAGATATTGAAAATTAAACTTTGTTGCTTAAGAGTAAAACACTAACCCTTGTTTAATCATTTTACACAATTACCGTAAGGTTCGTATAGTAAACAGCATTGTATATATTTTTTTTACTATGTAGGACAATCAATAATTTAGAGGTTATAGGGATGAATTTCATTATCAAAATAAATTTGTTCTCGTACACAAAGGCTCGAACAAGATAGAATTTCGATTTCATTACCACTACTTTGAACGCTAAGATTTTATTGGATGTAATGTTAATAAAATTTGCATCAAATGTTATTACAATTTATTTGCTTTTCGGATCGCTACGAATCGTTTTGCACCGCGGGCTTAAGGGGAATCCAGTCTTCATATTTTGTAGTTAAGAAATGTTGAGGTCCGTGCGGGGGTGCACCTTTATAAAAGTTTAATTACAGATCTATGGATTAACAATGTACAGAAAAGTAACCCATCAGTAGATTAAGTAAATTAAAAAAAGACCTCTGGAATAATATATCTTGTACGAGAAAACAATGATAGTTATTCAACAACACAATGATAATAACTGTGACGATAATGAATAATTCTTGGCCAACAGAAAGTTTGGGAAGCAACAAAAAATATCGATACAACGTTTATAGCTGTGATGAAAAATGAAACTGAAAAACGTAAGAAATATAGTATTCTGGCTTAAAATGTTTCACACAGCCTTAATATTACGATCATGGTTCCTGTTGATTGTTTTTAAATGCTAACTGTATTAAGCTATGCAAACCAATGTGGTGTGATTGCTGTACTTCTAATTATTTCGTTTAATCCAATACTGTTCGGCGCTAGGAGGACAGGATTCCTTGCAAATTTATAAGATCACTGACATACTGATGGGTTACACTCCCCGGGGTTACACTCACGGTCTACATTTGATTACCGTATATTTTTTTCGGAATCTCAGCTGTAATTGACAACATAACAGAAAACAAAATCAGCTGAAGAAAAGAAAATCATTGCCCCTATGTTAAAGTTATGCCTGCCATGACTCATGTAAAAATAAATCAGATAAGCACACGCACCATGATATCGACCAAAGATCGTTGCACGCTGCATATGCCTTTTGGCTGCCACATTTTTGGCACACCCGACGATCCGAAGTGGGGGGGGGGGGGTCTCATCCTTGAATTCTAAAGCAAAATATACTATTTTAGAGTCTAAATTTGGCGTGTTGGCTAAAAATATTTTTTACGAATCATTTAGGCTATAAACAATTATTTATGTTAGCAGGGAGTATTTTTTAATAGAAAAATTATTTTGCCTCTCTCGTATGTTATGCAACTTTCTTTTTATTTTGTTTTCTTCTCACTGGTATAACAATCAAGGGGCTATGTTCCGAAAGAGATGTATATGTCGTCTGTTCATCAGTTGTGTAGATATTTTGTGTAGATATCTTAAGTACAGTAGCTATGAAGTTTTGTTGTTATTGTATATATTATTTTGTTTTACAATAAAAACATAAATACAAAAAAAAAAAAAGTGGTAAGCTTTGAAGCTCCATTTGCACCCCCTCTCCTTCCCTCCATGCATGTATAGCATGTAAAAAAATCGTCTCCTGCCAGAAAGTATAAATGCCTCAGACCATAGAGCTATTCATACTAGACCTACCATAAAGCGTGCAGACCATGGGTCAGGGGGTCAAGGCGGGGTTCCATTATTGTTAGCACTGACTTCTAGCAAGATTTTATTGTTTACGAAACACGTCTACAAGTTTCCCGACTTCGTTTGATCGCAGGAGATGGAAAGTTTCCTCCCCCCCCCCTCGACCCAGATTGATTGTGCCTTTATTTATTTGATGGCGTAAATGATATAAATCAATGTGGGAACTAGGCGAGTGAAACAGTTTTCAATTATTACTACATCAAAGGACAGAATTATGTTGTCCAAACCATATTTCAAGTAATGTGTAGTTTACAGTATTTATCACACGCATATGGGGCTCCGTGAACAATAATACTACCATTTCTGAATTTAATATCGTGTTAACAGATAAGGCCTCTCTCGATTTTTTTTTCCAGATGGCTATTGCTATGGAAATTAGATCTTTAGCAGCTAAAGGCAGAATAACGTCGTTCAAGGGGTATGTAAGCGAGCGTAGTGAGTGAGCCTTGAAGATTGCTTAGAAAGTAATGTGCATATTATTACAGAAGAAAGTAAGTGCAAGAAGAACGAAAACTTAAAGGACAAGTCCACCCCAACAAAAACTTGATTTGAATAAAAAGAGAAAAAATTCAACAAACATAACACTGAATATTTGATCAAAATCGGATGTAATAAGAAAGTTATGACATTTTAAAGTTTCGCTTCATTTTACAAATCAGTTAGGCCTATATGCACATCTCGGTCGGTAAGCAAATAAAGAACTGATGACATCACTCACTCACTATTTCTTTTGTATTTTGTTATATGAAATATGAAATATTTTTTATTTTCTCATCATTGTCATGTGAATGAAGTTTTATTCCTACCTGAACACGTGGAGTTCCATTATTTTAACATTGTGTGCGTCAGGTAAGGAGGTCCTAATCGTCAAATTCGTAAAAAGTGAAATATTGTATAATTCAAACAATAAAACAAAATAAATAAATAGTGGGTGAGTGACATCATCGACTCTCTCATTTGGATGTAACTGGCTCGTTCATATAACTATTTTGTTAAAAATAAGCGAAACTTTGAAATGTCATTACTTTCTTATTTTACATCCGATTTTGATAACATTTTCAGCATTGTGCTTGTCTGATCTTTCTCTATTGATTCAAATCAACATTGCTCTGAGGTGGACTTGAACTCTAATAAGAATAGGAAAACGAAATATAAATTAGTTGTTACATCACAGTTGGCAAATAAGGATAAAAAACAAAAACAAATTGCTCTTTGAAGTCGAATCATTTAAGTATTAGGTAATTATTACAAATGTTAATATAATGAGCAGAACAAATTTCCATGTGAACAATAAAATAAAACTAAAATTGAAATGAAAACTAGTTTCCTAACTTTTTAGAGGTGAGATATTTAGACGATGGTTATCGGGTATAGGGATGTCTTATGAAATGATTATGCCATTACAGGCCACAACTTCAAACAAAAAACTTGGAAATATCACGATGATTAAAATGAAAAGGAAAATATTGCGAAAAGGACAGAGTTTGAACAATCTTTAAAACTATGCAGAGATGATGTAATTACCCTATAAAATGAATAAAATTGTAGAGATATGTCGGAAATGTTGTTGTCCTATCGTATAAGTGTTTCATTAATGACATTGGTCATATATATACACTTAACTGTTTTGAAGTATTAAAAAAAAAGAAGAAAAGAATATGTCACTCGCTTCCACACACACCGCTAACATCCACGCCAGTGAATGTCAGGATGGTTCGGTTCATGATCAAAGTTATATTATTAAAGTTAATGAAATCATACAGTTCATATACGGAGCCGTTAATGATAATAAGAAACATGATTGCGGTCATAGACTTAATTGTGCACAATATTATGTACACAGTAACATATGAATAATGAGAATCTGAAATGATTGATATTCACAATAAATAAAAAAAAATATGTATACTTAAAAATCGAGATAAAATGAATTAGAAACAAAAAAATATTATATCATGATTGACTGCAAAAGCGGAAAGACCGCAGAGGAACTTTTCGTTTTTAGAATGCAAAATAAAACATTTTGAGTGCATTAAATTATGAATTCACGCGTTATTATTTGAACATTAATCAATTAATATTTTTTCTTTTAAGTACATTTCTCTTCACAAGGTGCGTATTGATTATCTCTAATGAAAATACTATTACTGGCGGGCAATGCTTGCATATATTGCCTACTTGGATGTGGAAGTTATATATCCATGTTCTGCATGACACAAGTCATGTCCAGTCCTCCTGGCAGTGGTTGAGAATGGGGCTAATAGCTCCATGGGTCAAGGGTTTAACCCCTAGCTCAAACTACAAGGTCTGAAGTAGATGAAATGAACATTTGTATTATGATTTATTGGTCTATGGTCATACCGTGGACCATTATATTGGACAAAATAAAGACGTCCAGATCTATAGACGAATGACTTTCCTCTATATGGATATTGCCATCCTCCAAGATGGTTGGATCATCTGGCACAAACTTACAATAATGTGAACAATATATGGATTAATATTTTCATTGAACAATCCATCATGCTTTCTCTCTCTCTGGCTCTCCATCCTCTAAACGCATGTATGTGTGTATTTTATACGGTGAACCCAGCTGGGTTCACCCAGGGATATAACCCCGGGATGCGCGGATATAACTTTCGCGCGTAACGTGACTGTCAGTGGTGGCGGGAACTGTCTCACTGGGAAACTGAGGGAATATGCTTTCGCGCAGGCTTCTGTACATTAATATTGTGATATATATCATGGCGACGAATTGTCCACCAGTAGCATGAATGACCAGCAGAACACGTGGATGTTTGTGAGTATACCTTTTCCCTATAAATTGTATTCGTCCCGAAGGAAAAGTAAATTTTAATATTATAACCACATACAATATATATGTGTTTTCGAAACATACGTCAACATAATTCATAATAATGTAATTTTCACATGATTGGCGTCTCATAATTAAGCAGCTCGTTTATTAGGCCTGTTGCCTAATAAATCCTGTAAATTGCCATTGTAAATAAGAGTAAATACAATTGAATGAATGAATGAATATGCGCGAGCAGTATGATATCAGGAGGATTCATCATTTTGATGTTTTTGAGCGTTGGTCCCTTTTCCATGAAGGCGGGGGGGGGGGGGGGGCGGGGAGTCAACATAAACTTTATTCAACTCAGTGGCGTGCATATGGAGAACTTGGCCTTGGGGCGCTTGCTCCTGACTAAAAAAATCACGACCAAGAAAAAAAGAAATTGAAAAGAGAGAAAGGTGATATACATTTTCTGAATATGTCAAAATTTATCATAATACTTATGTCAGAATTTTTGCTTGCACGCTGACAACTTTTCATAAATGTTGTCTAATAAGCCATGATCCTTTTCACTTTTTATTTTTTACCCCTCATATGATTCCAATTAGTGTATATACATGTTTTTATATATTTATATTGATGTTGTCTCAATGCAATCTGTAGTTTTATCCTGAATTCCTTTCAATATTTTTACACTCTTATATTGTTTGTCCTCTTAAAATTGTATGCGTGCACCAGAATTGTGTGTTATGATGACAGTTTCCAATAATTACATATTCATTTTGAATCATTGTACCTATTTTATTATTCCTTGCTCCTTGTGAAAGCCTTTTCAATAACGTGGTATCAGCCTAATTCATTCAATTTTAAAAAATATTTAGTGTAAATTCTTGCCAAACTATTTAATTTTATGATCTTTTCTTATAACAATATCATGTCACTTTTGTTATTCTGTTTGATTTACCGTATATGTTCCATATGTGTTTACTTTTTTCTTTGTATATATATGGACCCATGAAAGAACAGTATAGTCATGTAGACTAAACTGAAAATGGGCTATCCATCCGTTTTGCATTTTTTAATATACGGAAAATAAATACTTTACTATAGTATAATATCCAGCCCTTACAAAAAAATGGCTCATTATGCCACTTATTCAATTCAATTAAAGGGGAACTCCAGCCGGGCTGAAAATAATATAATTTAAAGAGATAAATAAAAATCAGGCAAACAATACATTGGATCCGAATGGGATAAGGAATAGTTTCGGCATTTTAAAGATTTGAATTATTTTGGTGAAACAGTTCTAGGCATGTCTTAATGAATATTCAGTGAGCAAGGTGAAGTCATATCTCCACTTGTTCTTTTGTATTTAATTATATGAAATTAGCTTTATACATTCTTTTTCAAGCAAGAACTGAAAAAAAATGCATTGACAACATATTAAGTGCATCAGATATTCATTGCTTCAACTGATTTCATTAAAAGGGAAACACATCATTTACACGTATTGATTTAATGTAATAACATTTAAAAAAAGACAATGGGGATGTGACATCATCAGCCCACCTAATGAATATTAAACGTGCAGATAACTATTTTCACAAAATATTGATAAAACTTGAAATTCAATCACTTCGTTATTCCTAATCCGATTTTGATTAAATTTTCAGCATTTTGCTCTGTGAATAATACTCTATTCATTTAGATGTAAATATTGTTCAGATTGGAGTACCCATTGAAAAATGAATTGAGAATTAAAAATGATTTATATTCACAATAGTAAATGATAAAGGAGATAAAATGTGTGCAATTAAAAATATAGATAAAAATGAATAAAAACGAATATGTTTGCTTAATACTATAGACGAGGAGAAGGCATAGAATACAGAGAAGCCTTATTGGTGCTGCCACCAAAAGAACAAAATAATGAATCTATATCAAATGTATTGGCATGAGGCTATGCTCAATGTGGAGAAAAGCTTACTTGTCAATTTTCTTGTTCAAAGTTTATCTAAACATAAAATTTCATATTTTATTCATTTTTGCATATTTTTTTTTCGAAATCGTGTAAATGAGCAATGGAAATAGATTAGCCATCTGTACTTCACCTAGTCCAATGACCTTCTATTTGGACCAGATTTCAGTCGCTCTTGTTTGTCCAGACCAGTCGGGAGGGAATGTCAGTTAAACAAAACAAAAACAATGGCGTTGGTGTTATATTTATTACACTTTGCTTCATTTAATTGCTAATTTAAAAACTGCATATTTAATTTCAGAATAGTTATTGCTGGTCAAATTGGTTGTTGTCATTATCTAGGATGCCTTATGAAATAATTATAATCCACCACAGGCCACAACAGGCTTATATAAATACGTGGAAATAGCAGGATGATTAAAATAAAAATAAAAATTTATAGGACAGATTTTAAACTTATATTAAAAAATGATGCAGTCACCATATATATTGGATACTTTGCAAAGATAATTATATGGGAAATATTGTCCAAACGTAATGTGTCATTAACGGGTTGATTTGATCAATGTAATCTCATCATACACTCTTGATTGCCTTGCAGTATGGGATAGGACTTTTTTGTAAAAAATATCATCCGCCTCCACAAAGATGACAGGGTATGACACCACCGCTTACATTCACGCCAGTGTGTCTATACTTTGATTGTTTGTCTATCTGTTTTATATTGGACAAAACGAAGTGTTTAGATCTACACTAGAATAAACAGAAGTTTAATGACTTTCTCTATCAATATTACCATAGAGCTATTAACAGATATTACCACACTCCAAGCTCCAAGAGTTGGAGCACAAACTTACAATGAAATGCCAACATATGGATTGAATCAATCACGCATCTCTCCCTTTCTCTATCCTCTTTCACATACATGCGTGTATTCTCAACGGATGTGTCCATGGCGAAACCAAGGATATATACAATAACTCAAAATTTCGCCCGTATAGTGTAACTGCCATAAGTGGTGGCGGGAGTTACCCAATGAAAAAATAAACTGAGGAATTTCAATATGCTTTTGCGCCAGCGTCTGTACATGACTCTCATGGCGATGACAATTTAATGTATACCAACACTGTTGGAAAAAATAAAAGAAGTTCCTGCAGCAGAGTCTCGAGAACACCTGTAATCTTACCGAATTGCGTAATAATCATTCTGTAAATTCATAAAACAAGTATTTTCCTGCAATTTAACAGAACAGGTCTGTTTAAAAAGGGGGAAAAGGGTGTTTTATTCAAGGAAATTTGTAAGATTCCATACATCAAATACCAATTTCCTGTAAGATTACGCAATTCGGTAAGATTACAGGTGTTCTCGAGACTCTGCTGCAGGAACTTCTATTTTTTCTAACAGTGAATTCTAGACCTGTACAAATATAGAATGCATGACCAGCGGAGCGCATTGATGCTTGAGAATATACCTATATATATATATATATATCCTATAGACCTAATATTGTATTAATTTAATGGAAATCCTTCCTGAAAGAAATATATTTGCATACTATAAGCATACGAATAGAGGTTCTCTAAACAAACGTCAAGAAATAAATGTAATTTTCACATGACTGCGTCTCTGCATTTAATCAAAACAGCTCTTCCGTTAGGCCTGTCCTGAACATTTTCATTGTACATGAAAATAGATAAATGATTGAATAAATAAGTAAATCAATTATTTAATGATTTAAAAATCATTTTTATTATTTTTTTTTCTTGAAAACAAAGCTTGCGTAATATTTTCAATGAATACGGATGCAGTACCATGATCATTATAATAGGTGGAATCGTGTTTATGGTATTTTAGAGCCTTATGCAGTTGGGCCCCTTTTCCTCGAAGTTTGGTGGGGGAGCTCAACTTAAAGCTTTATCATTTCAGTGGCGCACAGATGCCCCCCCCCCTACTTGGGGCGCTTTACCCCCCACCCCAAAAGAAATTAAAATCACGATTAAGAATGAATAAATAGAGAAGTGTCAAATTTATTATTTGAGTATTATGCCAACATTAATTATCACAATATCGTAAATTTGTTTTGAAATGTTGAAATCGTTTTCATAAATATACCCGAAAAGCTATACAGCTCCCTCATTTATCATTATTATTTATTTTTTTGGGGGGGGTCATTACGCCACTGATTTAATTCAATTCAGGCGAGGTTTATTGAAAAAAAAAACCCTGCTACAACCACCATAGTGCCAGAATTATTTAGATGTTGGCGGAAATTGCTTTAAAAGTTTTAGTTGGTAAGCTTAATATTTCTTCATGCGAGAGATACACAAGAAATCGAAATGATTTGTGAAATGAGGAGACAGTTCAGAAGGCAGCAGAAATAGCCTTATTATGGGGCTGCCACCAAAAGAACAAAATAATAAACCGATACCAAAAGTCTTGACATGAGGCTATGTTCCATGTGCAGAAAGTCGACTTCTCGTGCATCAATTTCCTTCGTTTAAAGTTTGTTTTAACATGAAATTTCATACTCTATTCATTTGTTTACATGTTTAGTCGATATCATGTAAATGAGATAGGGAAATAATCATGATTAGCTAATTTCTATACTTCACCCAGACCAATGACCTTCTATTTATATCGGGGCCAGACTTCATAGTCTACGTACAGTTGTTTGTCCAGACCAAATTGGTGGGAATGTCAGATAAAAAAACAATAAACAATGGTGTTGGTGGAAAAATGAATTAAAGTATATGATACATTGATTCATTTCATTGTTAATTCATTAACTATATTACTTGCAGAATAGAAAATGCTGGCCATGTTGGTCGATGCCATTATCATATCCAATCCAATGTATGAATATACAGACTATTTGATGACCTATCTGGGGAGTGAGCGCCCTTCGGCCGCTCGTAAAAAGGGACATTAAATCGAGACGGTTTCTAGTGATTCAGCAATGGTTTACGACCGTTGTCAAAATTTGAGAGGAATTGAAGTTCTCTGACCTTCGCCATTGGCTCAACGATGTATGAAAAATCTCAAATATATCCTTTTTCCAACTTTTTTACAACTACCCCCTTTCACCCTGACGAGATAAAAACGAGTGATTTTGGCCAAGTAGAAAATTAGTCGAATTGGAGGCCATTCGTGACATTGATGAGTTAATAACGAGAGAGTATGGAGAGATTTTGGCCGGGGATCTCATAGTGAGAGTGACCAAAAATCGGCACAGAGAATGATTTCATATAGAGAATGTGTTTTATTACCTAGTACGTCTTCAAAAGAATTAAGGGTAAATTTGCTGCTCACCAGTCATGCCAATGTAAGGTTTGTGAACCATTGTACAAGAAAAAAACAAAGATGGTAAAAGTGAATGATAGTTAAAACTCTTTGTGAACTTCATTGTGACCTATTTTGCTTTGTAATGATTCTCGGTACAATTTTACTTTAAAGAAGGAAAATAATGCTGGCTATTTAGGAACATACAGTGATCAAAGGGGCCACAGTAGACAGTCATAAGGTATTTGGCACAATTTTTACTCAAGGTGAGCCTTTAATATTTCCCATCAAAATTGATTGAACGCATTTCATCATGTTCATAGACCTACAATTGCTGCCAAGTCATGTTTATTTCAAAATTCACACATTGGATAAACGGTCAAAGTAGCCAAAATGGTCACATTTTGATTATGTATTAGTAATATCATATTGAATTAAATAAAACATTGGAATACTTTTGATACATGTAATTGTTATTGCTAATTGTAGGGACCAAAAAGACCACTGAGTAGTCATTAAGACTGATATATTTGAAATCATTGTTTTAATCTGGTTCAGAAAGTTTTTGTAATATGTCCTATCTAACATTAAATGATGCTAATATAATATTTTATTCTTGAATTCGTTTCCATGAATTACAAAATGGTCAATGTGCCTAAAATCATGAAAATGACCAAAGTGCATGGTCAAACAACCTTATGTATAGGCCTACTTGATGTAAACGTTTTTATCACATTCATTAAACTCTTGATTATTGGTGTAATAGCTCACGTTGAAAATAATATTAAGCAACTTTTGAGCCATTTTTAAATCAAATAATGTGTGGTCACTAGAAATTATTGATGAAAAGTAATCAAAATGACCACAAAGTCCAATAGTTCGGCCAATAACACTGGTTTATATGGAATCATGGCATTGATTTTCACCCAAAAGCTTTCTAACTTTCCCATTTAATATTAGCATCAATTATTGTTAACACATTCCAGAATTGTCTCCTCATCATGTTCACTATAGGCTGATTTAGTATACACATTAGGCAGGTGAAAATGTGGCCAAAATGACCAAGGTGGTCAAAATACTTTTGAAATGTTCATTTTAAAGGATTAATACACCAATGTTAGATGTCACAGCACACCCTTGTAACGAATCTGGTAACATTGAGGTTTTTTTTTGATAAATTGAACTAATGTTATTGGTCATTTTTAAGACCATAAGTGGCCAAAATGACCATTAGGTGTTCAATAGGGTTATTTTAGACTGATATATTTAGAATCAGCATAATATTCTATACAAGATGGAGCTTTAAATGCATTGCCATTTTATAAGGGAAGAAGATCAAACACGCTGAAGACCTCAAATTCCTGCCTATGTGCGAATGGTCATAGGTCAAAACTGATGAAATGAATTACATGAGGTCAAAATAACCTTGGAGATGTTCAGTTTAAAGGATTAACGCACATCAATCTTTGGTTTCGCAACACACCCTTGTAACGATTCTGGTAACGTTCGAAGTATTTGGGTGTAAAATGAACTGATGTCATTGATCATTTTAAGGGCCATAATTGCCAGAATAACCATAATCTAATGAATAGGGTCATTAAGACTGATATATCTGGAATCAGCATAAAATTCTACACAAAATGGATTTTTTGAACGCATTTGCATTTTATATGGGAAGAAGATAAAACAGGCTATAAGACCTCAAATTCCTACCTACATGTATATGTGCACGTTATTATGAAAAACTGCGTGAAAGGTTAGTTATGTACAAAGTACCCCCAAATGACCCTCATAGGTCAAAACTGATGGAATAAATTACATAAGCTCAAGATACTTTGTGAGATGTTCAATTTAAAGGATTAACACACCAATGTTAGGTGTCACAGCACACCTTGTAATGGTTCTGGTAACGTTAAAAGTATTTGGGGGTATGAAGTGATGTCATTCGCCATTTTGATGGCCATAAGTGGTCAAAATGACCACAAGCTATTAAATAGGGTTATTATGACTGATTTATTTGGAATCGGTATAAAATTCTACACAAGAAGGACATTTAAATGCATTCTCATTTTATAAGGGAAAAAGATAAATCATGCTGAAGACCTCAATTTGGTGCCTATTTGAACAGTTAATAATGCGATCTATGCGAATGGTCAGTTATGTCTAAAGTACCCAAAATGACCCTCATAGGTCAAAACTGACGGAATAAATTACATGAGGTTGATAGTTATGATCCAGCGCATATTTTGAAAATAAATGTTGATTTCTAAACACATCCAGTCGTAGCTCTGATCAATATTTGTAACACATTACTAACAAAAAAATCATGAAAATTGTCATTTTGGGCCAAATTATGCCCAAAATGACCACTTTTCTTGTGATATGGCAAATGAAACCACTTTATCTGGAATCTGGGTGCATTTTTACTTAAGATAGACCCTTTTAATTGCATGTGGCTACAAAAGCATTCTGTTAAGGGACCATTTTCTAAAGAGTGGTCAAAATGGTCATTTTTGGTCAAAAATTGGCCAAAATGGCGTGAGTACGGTCAATAAGAGTTACATTTTTGGAATCAGCGCACAACTTTACCCCGGATAAACTTGTCAAACCTTCCCCACCAAAAATTCTGAATAAAGCCCCCTATCTCCTAGACTATACTGTCTGGGCCCCCGTACAGGATAAAGTTGCTGGCATGAACGGGTGCATGTATTTTTGAAAATCTCAATGTATACTCGGTCCATTGCTAAAAGAACTAGCCATGTACCTTTTTAGCTGAATAGTCCTATTTGGGGCCATCAGGGCCTTCCGTACAGGATATGGCCCGGCAGCAACACTTTTCCTTGATCTCTGCCTTTATGCCAACATGATGGGACCATCAAACCATTTGTACCCGATCAGCTAAATAAGCTCTCCCAGCCCCCGGACTAGATCTATCATATCCATACCACCAACGACATCGTGCTTTACAAAATCATTCTTGTTGATTATCCAGGGTTTCCTTTATCCGTCTTTTTAGATTATTGAACTTGGTGATATCAATCTCAGTCAGTCGGAGCTAAAGTCGATTTCTAATGTGTTATCTTTTAAGATACAGAGAGGAGTTGTCGGAGGTAAATTCTAGTACATATTCATTTTTTTAATAATATCGCAGCCTCGATAGAATAGCAATGACCCTGGTATCACCGTCACACGAACCCATTCCAAACCGGCTGCTGGAATGTCATTGGCAATGACATAGACATAGCTTGGAGTGGGGTTCTTTGGTGTGACCGTGTAATACCTTGCTCACATTTGATCTACGGCGGCCGTACGGCGAGTCGAAAACAGCCGTTTTAACATTTTTTTGTACCAACTACATATAGGTGGATTTAATTAGAATTAATAAGACGGCTGTTTTCGACTCGCCGTACGGCCGCCGTAGAGCAAATGTGACCAAGGTATAACACACCTGAAATTATTTTGTGCAAGAAGAGTTACATGTACGATCAAACGCAACTCAAAATTTCATACACAACTTGACTTTCAACCAATGAAATAACCATAGTACAGGCGCTTGATTTGTTGATTTGCGTACAAACGTAGCAGTTTGGCCACAAAGGGCCCGAGATCTCTAGGAGGGGTTGAACTTCATTCTACTTCTCCCTCCAAAAGGGAATGTTTCAAAGTTTTCAATGGCACTCTCTCACTGTAGTGTTCTCTTTAATTTCTAGAGCGTCCAGTAACAAAGTCGTTATTTACACTCAGTCATAGTACGAATATAATAAATGTAGAAATTGGTATGTAGTCCCAGTGTTTGTTCACGTTCAATCAAAGTAAAACCGCATGTAAACAAATTGAATGAATATCAACTTTTCGCCCATATGGCATCACCAGAAAATTGTGAAGTTTTACGGGTATAATTATGTGAGAGGTAAAATGGCCTAGCATTTATTGGTTACGACTGCAGCTTCGAAAAAGACGGCTGGAATAAAATTGAATAAACGAGGGGTGACCTAACCGAAATATATCTATAGGCAAGGCAGGCACATTTACTGGTATATAAGCCTTCATTGTCTTCATTTTCTTCTTCTTTCCCTCCCCTTCCCACTCCCGCCTCTCTCTCTCTCTCTCTCATTCATGATCCTTATACATATAAGAGTAGTAGTCCAGGATAGGCCCCATAGAAACTTGACCAAACCTTGTTTTTTATATATACAATATTTTTAGATGGTTTCTTGTCAATTCGAGGGTGCTGATTACGAATCTGGACGATGCCACTCGTGTAACCTTGAGCATTTTCCGCAAATTGGCAAAATCCAATATGGTTGCCAAAATATGCAAATTACCCATAAAAATCCTATTTTTTTTGCACATTGGCTATGGAATGCATAAAAGCGGGTGGCAGGAGTAAAATACACTCTGAAAAAATAATTTTTGACAACCTATGTATTTTCCTGATATTCAAAATTGCCGCCATAGTCCATTGTATACTCGTTTATGTACAATATGAATAGGGAAAACTGATTTTTACAAAAATGAGCACTAAACCGCAAAAAATCGCGATGTATGAACGAAGTAATATGCAAATCATCATTACTAACGAGATATATCATTTATTATGTCATAAATGGGAACATTTCTGTATTTTGATATCTAAAATGGCCGCCACTGGCCCAAACAGTATTGCGTACAATGGCAATGGGGGGCAAAAAATTCACAAGAGTGATCACTGAAATGCATATTATTAAGATTAAACGAGTGCAATACTGACTAAAAACATAATTGTTAACGAAATATATTATTAATTTGCCATGTATGTGATGAATGTTGTATTTTGATATTCAAAATGACTGCCAAAGGCCGTAAAAGCATTATCCACAATGAGAAAGTGGGGAAAAGAAATCACAAGAGTGATCACTAAAATGCATATAATTATGTGATAAATTAATGGGATACTGTTTAAAAACATAATATTTTCTAACGAAATATATCATTCAGGTTTAAAGTTTGTGTTAAATACTGTATTTTTACTTTCAAAATGGCCGCCAGAGACATTAAAATTATTATGCACAATGCAAAGTGGGAAACCAATGTTCACAGGAGTGAGCATAAATGCAGGTATTAGTGATCTATGAGTATTATTGTCTGAAAGCATGATTTCTATTTAGTGATATCATTTATTATGCCAAAAAGGTGATAAATACTGTTATTGGAAAGTCAAAAAGGCCCTTACGATATTATGCACAATGTGAATAGGAACAAATTCTTTCATCAGAATTCGGCTTTGCTTGTCCAAATGGTGATGTATGAGTGAAATATCGTCTGAAAACATGATTTATAACAAAATATATCATCTCTTATGTAATTTATGTGATAAATGCTGTATTTCAACATTCAAAATGGCTGCCACATGCCCTTTTTGTGAACATTATTTGTCTACACTCAAATCGTATATTATACGATAAGGACTTATGTTGGCCATTTTCAATTAAAAAATGCAGTGTTTATCACCTTAAATACACAGCATTATGATATATCTCGTTAGAAACCATGGTGTTAGACAATATTTCACCCTTGCATCAGAATTCACAATTATAAGCAATATTTAGATTAAAACAAAGCCAAATTCTGTCAAAATTATATGTCTAATGTTACAAATTTTCATATTTTGGCGGCCATATTGGATTTTGCCAATTTGCGGAAAATGCTCAAGGTTACACGAGTGGCATCATTCAGATTCGTAATCAGCACCCTCGAATTGACAAGAAACCATCAAAAAATATTGTATATATAAAAACAAACAAGGTTACGCCTCTTCTATCCTGGACTATAGAGTCTACCATGTCTACACACGACCAAAACAGCTTTATACATGTTTTAGTTTAGTTTAATCTTCTCAAAAATAATATGCTTCGCCACTCAAAATTATTGTCTTATTACATCACTGGTGCTTTTTTGACAATTCTACTCTAGTTGTTACAATGTATTCAAGGCAGATAATAGATATATATATTTTTTTCGTAGGTTCTCTTCAATATGCTCAATTATTACAAAAGAAGAGAAAAATAGTTGTGCACTACGATCAAAGAGTTATTAACAGTAATTGATTATTGAACTCGCAAAACAAAGTTTCCATTTTAATAGCACGATCTGTGATGGGGAGGCTTGTCAGAGGATCGAAGCCAACACTTTAAAATTTTTATATCTTAATTGTTTATCAATAATTGTTGTATTTTAGATCGTATTTCAGGCATTGCTTTCTTTTATATTTATTTAATATTGACAATGAATGAAAAACTTCGAAAATATAAAAGAAAACTGATTTGACCAAGACTTTGAACGAACTTTTAGGACGGGAATCTTACACTCTAAAAACACTGAGTAAAATTTTACCCACATTGGGTAGAAAGGGAACATGCATGTTTGCTGGGTATTTTTTTAACCAAAATTGGGCTATTTCAACGAAACATTGCGTAAAATTTACAATATATTGGGTATCTTTATACCCAACCAACATGCATGCATGTTCCCATTTTACCCAATATTTGGTAAACCTTTTTTTAGAGTGTATGACCACGTATTGATAAGCCATGATATGTAAATAGACTCAAGTCGCATCAAATTCAGATTATAACTATATAGAATCTTATAATATTCTTCACATTTTGTCTGTTTAACAAGAATGAGAATGAAAAGTCAACAAAAGAAAATAAATTAACATTTAAAACGATGCCATGTAGTTAGAAAAAACAGTAGGTGGATTTCACTAAACTAAATGTTACCAATAAAAAATCCATCATAAACATATGCTATCAATATTTCCCTAAATTCCAGTTTTGCCTTATCCCTAAATTTAACGAGATATACTTAACAGGATCGTTTATCAACTTTACAGACATAACTTAAAAAGTCAGACAGAGCACCAATTAACCAGATCGTTAATCAACCTAACAGATAAGATTTAACAAGTCAAATATTTTTACCTATCATTAAGCAACTTTTTAATCAACCATCCGGACAAGATTTAACAAGTCAGCACCTATTATTAACCAACCTGTTAATCAACCACTCTGCGTAGTGATGACAATTATTAAACAGAAACCAGTAGACATTATTACGGCTGTACCATGCTCCGAGCCGATCCGCTTGTTCCTTGGTACATCTGCTTCGTCCTACGTAGCTCTTCTGTCCATAACAGTAGGATCTTCCCTGTCTTCCTATGCCCCCATCTCTATATATCACATCGTCATTTCCCCACTCGTAGTACTTTCCTCTGAAGTTCACCATAGAATGTTTCAGAGCCCACTTGTTGAGGTAGGTATCACGCTTTCGTCTTCCCGACCAAGAGGAGGAGGGCACACCGCAGGGGAAATCTTTGAATTTGATATGCCAGTGGTACACATTCGAGTAATCGGCTAATGATGGATAGAACAAAAAAATGGAAGCAGAATTGGAAATGGATGGAGAATGTCAAAGACTATTGAGTAGCATTGCTGCCACACATCATCGTAAGAAAAATAGGTTCAAATTTGCTTCTGCATGAGCATTAAGGATGTTACTCTGAGAGCATCGGTATGATTTTGCAGAAAGAAGAACGTCTCTCACGACGGGAAACGTTTTAAAGGTGGAATTTTGATTTTGCCTGTATTCAAGAATAAACATATGAATTTTCCGGTCTATCCTTACCCGTCGTAAAGCAAATTATTGCTTTATGAAACTGATATTTAAATGAAATTTCCTTTAGCAGGGAGTAATATTTACAAATTTTCAAAATTTTGATTTATTCAATTTCTCAACTCAATTCCACAACATAGGAAATGACTACACAGATGTAAAATGATAACCATACAAATCGATACAAATGAATATATATAAAGCACTATACAAGAGAAATAAGTGTTTACGGTAAACACAAACCGATGTGATAATCATATTAATCAATAACGATATAAACAATTATGATAGGACTAAAATGTAGAACATTCTCAATAAAAAAAAGAAATGCATTGCTTGTTGAATGTGGATCCTACTGGTCAAAGCTTTGTAAGTATAATGTATAAAAAGTTGAAGTGCGAAAAAAAAAGTTGATGTGACGGTTAATGAAAAAAGGAGCTTCTGAATAGTATTTAAAATTACTCATTTAGGTACTGTTCTCAATTAGTGTATAAACATTTTTGTACAACATAACAATGCACAAATGAATTAATTGCGCAGTCAGTGGAGGATGACCATACAATTTCTGACCAGGCTAGTAATGATCGGTGCATATATATGATGCACCTTGATACTGGCAAATCAAAAGTGCGCATGTTAATACATAAACCAAATTATTATGAAAATTCATAAATATTAAGACATCAGTGATCATTTATTAAAAAACAACAACATATACTTGAACCGGCAAATATTAATTGCAACCTACCAATCACTGACGGGATTACCACGACGAGAATGGCGATGGTCAACAGAGCAATCTTCATCTTGTCGCCTTGATCAATATATCAATATAACACTTTTAAAGTTTGATGAGTTATGTCGACGATCTTACCGAAATATCTGTATTTTATAGAAAAAACTCAAAAAATTTGTTCCGTTCGCATCTGCAGGATTCTTGACATTGCATCTCGTCGAACATGTCGTATTCATTACAAGGGTTGGCATTATTTTACTTACGTATTTCCGACTTGGCTATTTGTTGTAGGAAGTTGTGACCTCGAAAGCAATCATGAATATATATATTGCCAGGGTAATAAAAACAAACCTTGCCAACATAGGTTACATGAATGTTAGTACTAGTAAAAACACACCCAAGGGTCGAAAGGGAGGGGAAGAATACAGTTCATTGGGAGTGTTATTTCGATCTGGCAGGAGGGCAAATGCGTGGGTGCGTATGTGTGTGTTTGGGGGAAAAATGTGTGGGTGTGTGCACGTGAGGTTGTGTAGGTGTGCGTGTGTGCGCGTGCGTGTTTTTTTATATGTGAGTGTGTGTGCGTATGTGGGTAATAGAAGTAGTAGTAGTTGAATATGATGGCGCTCTTCAATCTCTCCTGATTATATGGGCCACTCTATTTCGTAAGTAGAAGGCCGTCGGCGAAGGAAAGCCAATGTGACGTCAAACCATTTAGCGACGATCAAGTCACCTCGCCTTCTCGTCTTAGACAAGGCGACTTGGTATTTTTGTACAAGTCGCCATCTCGCCTTCTTGTCTCAGACAAGGTGCCTTGGCGAGTTACACAAATCGCCTTGTAGGTGGCACTTTTAAGCTCCGTTTGGAGGTGAGACCGTAATTCGCGCGTTACCTAATATTGCGCAGGGTCGAATATCTCAATATCAAATAAATGTATTGAGAAATTGATATCACCAAAAGAAAAAGCGACTTAAAATTACTCATTATGGAGATTTTCTTGAAGGTGGGGCCTAAATTTGTGAAAATATTGACAAAACATCGGCAAATTATATTACCTTTTGCGTCCCCTCCGAGTTAATCCGAACTTCTCGGTAATCATCAAGAAATCGCCAGTTTGCAAGCAGAGGTCTCCAAATAAGTCAGTAAAATGTGATACCAACCGAATTTATGGCATTTTAACCTCCATCTGATACAATTAACTTACCCGTGTCTGTTTTCTTTTCTGAAGCTTTGCAGAACGATCGTGCGCAAATTAAGGTCACACTTTTTTTAATGATACTTTTTCAGCCGACCGCGCACTAGTCGATCGTCGTGGAATTTTGAGATCACGACACCGGCGAAACCCTTGGTCTAATTTCTAATTTCGTCAAGCTAATGTGATTTTGGATCCCTGCCTTCCGTTTGATTTTGATTAATGTTGTGTGAACTGTGAGAATTTGGGATTGAAAATCAACTTCATGATAATTTTTAAAATGTGCGCAAAATTTGGTCAGCCCATCATACAAGATTCTGCATCGGCTTTTGGTTCTGAACCAAAA
The DNA here is from genome assembly GCF_018143015.1 of Lytechinus variegatus. Lineage (NCBI taxonomy): Eukaryota > Metazoa > Echinodermata > Echinoidea > Temnopleuroida > Toxopneustidae > Lytechinus > Lytechinus variegatus. The sequence goes on from NC_054756.1 coordinate 14,258,349, forward strand.
GCCGATCAAGTGTAAGTAAACACGCTATAAGTAGCTTTAGGACCCGCGTAGAAGTGCCCCCTATACCATGCCAGCGAAAGAAATGGTAAAATTCATGACAGGGGCTAGCTGTCATAAATTTTGGCATTTTTTTAGCACCATAAATTACCCGATGCATATATACTGTGTGTAAAGGCCACCGCACACCTTACGACCCGACCTGTCGCCGACTGGCTTGCGACTGGGTAAGGGGAGATGTGACGTCACAGCTCTTGTCAGCTTGAGCGTCGCAGACCGGTCAGAGACAAGTCGTAAGGAAAATCGGAAGGATTTGACATGTCGAATCCTTATGACTTGATCGCAAGCTCAATCACAACCTCCAGCCAATCAGACAGCAGAGTTCCATAACGCGTATTATGATAAAAAAAAAACGCGCATACGCATTAGTAAGCGCAATTTCTCAGATGCTATGCCAAAAAGCAAAAACCGCATGCGTGAGTCGCAGATCGGATCGCAAGGTGTGAGGTCAAGGATTATGACTGACTTGCGATTCATCGCCCCTCACTCAGTCGCAAGCCAGTCGGCGACCGGTCGGGTCGTAATGTGTGCGGTGGCCTAAAAGCGCACAATGATATTATTTAGATTAGATTGTGGCTTTAAGGATGGTGAGGATGATAATGATGGTGATGACGATGATGATGATGGTGGCCCGGGGGAGGGGCACTCGACCAAAAAAGTGGTGGGGGTGTGCCGCGGGCGAGACAAAAAACGGGGGCTTATTGTAAAAAGGGGGGTCCTCGGAACGGGCTTCGGAACGACAAATGTGTGTGAAAACGGGGGTCCTTGGAACGGATCGCCAGCGTGTGATATGTGAGTATGCATCCCTATAGAACGGTCATGCGTGCATGATACAGCTAGCGCGGCCTCCGCCGGGGAGCTCTGCGGCCGCTTTTCACCAAAATTGCAGCTCATTCAATGAGATCGGAACGGCGTAACGAAAAATATGCGAAGCTTTGGAGCGGATTTCTCTCTTCTTTTTTCTCGATAAGCCCCTTTCACAATTGGCGCCTCACTCGTGCGATAATTTTTTTTTCGAAAATATTTTTTCCGTCCTGTTGTAGAAGTGTTGTCTTTGAGTCGCAAGCAATATATAAAATCGTACGAGAGGTGAACGACCACTGCACCAGGATACAACAGTCGTGAGACGTAATCGTGCGATTATTTTCATGTTTCCGGGTGCAACAGTCGTACAACGGCTGCAACGGTTGAACGATGATGCGACCAAGTCGCACGACATATGCGTTTTGTAGCGCCATATGTCGCGCGACCTAGCGACCCGTTGTACGACTACTACAACCGATCGTACAAGGCTACGACCCATTGTGCGACACACCGCACCACCTGTCGCGCGAGGTGTTGGCCTATAAATACGACACGCGATGCGACTTTCTTCATTACAACCGCTGATGCCTGACGAGACGCTGCTACAGTGAACAAGACACAACCAAAATACAAGCATCGGCATGGCCCCAAAGAAGTCAAGGAAAAAGAGGAAAAATCAGCCTGATGAGGAGGAAGGGCCCCAGCCTATACCCGTGGCCGAGGAGAAAGCTACTGCTTCTGTCATAGCTGGTGATGAGGGTGATGAATTTGGTGAAGCCCAGACCGAGGATGATGAAATGCTGCAGGAAGGGGGCCAAGATCCACCAGCCGCCGCCAGTGATGAGAACAACGTGACAGATGGCCATGCTACCTGCGGTATCACCAAAGCCATGGAGCAGGAGCTGGCCGAGTTTTTCGCTGACAATGAGTTCATCTACGACAAGAGCAAGGTGGACTTCAAAAACTCTAAGAAGAAGGAGCGCAAGTACATGGAGATGGCGGAAAAGCTGGGAGTCACCGGTAAGTAGTAGCTGAAAATATGCACATTCTGATTTATTGATGATGTTTATTAGTTAAACATACCAATTTTTTGGATGTTGACTAATTTCTTGCTTCTACATTTTGTATATTTTCAGTGGCCGACATCAGACTATGGTATAAAAGCCAGAGGACCATCCTGGGGAAGATGAAGACCGCTGGAAAGAAGAGTGGTCAGAAGGCCATCGTCCTTACCCCCAGGCAGAGATGGGTCAATAACAACCTTGGTTTTCTGACGAAGCACATAGTCCATCGGTCACAGGGCTGCCAACTGGGCCACCTCAGTGGCCGAATTACTGAAGCCGCCTCCGACGAAGAGGGTTTAGATGAGGAGGGTCCAGATGCCAGCCAAGCACCCAGCTCCAACCAAGTCTCCAGCCAGGGGGCTGCACCTCCCAAGAAGAGGCAGAAGAGGGGGTCGCCCACCGATGTGGACAAGGCCCTCCTGGAATTCATCAGAACATCCACCGAGCAGACGGACATCCGGCTAGAATGGATGCTGCAGGCCGTCCGCCCACTCCCAAGACCCCTCTGGCGAGAGTTCACCAGGGACACTTTCAACTTGGTGAGCCGCTACCAGGATCGGGCGGACCACCTTTCCACCACCCCAGTATCTCGCCCCAGCACTCCCCAGATGATCCAGCCACTCAGGCCTCAGTCAGCGCCGATCGGCTTCACCCAGGACGCTCCACCTGCTTCCTTCCTTGGGATGCTCGGGCCAAGCAGCACCTGGACCCCTCAGAACCCTCAGGGAGGATTTCAGCAGCCCAATTTACAGGCCCCCTTCCAGCAGCAGCGTGCCCCCTTCCAGCAGCAGCACCCCCACTTCCAGCAAAAACAGCAGGCCCCCTTTCAGCAGCAGCAGCAGCAAGGAGGCAGCAACAGCGCCAACACATCAATCATCACCCAGTTGAACTTGTCAGATGAAGAAGATGAACAGTGAACTTTTGTTAGGATTGTTTTTATTGTTACTTGACGAACTCTCTCAACTCAAATTATAACTTGACTATTTTGGAACATTTATTTCAAACTTTTTTAAACATTTACTCGGTGAATAGAATTCATTTTCGTTAACAAAATGTCTTGGAAAAAATATATAATTTTTAAAACAACATGATTAATGACAATATAAAATTTGTTATATCTGTACATCTTTTTTATTCTCATAAATCACGTTTTTTCAAAAATGTTATCTTTTTTTATTTCAAATACATGCTATTAAAGGAGAATCAACTTTTATTATTTCAAACATTTCATTGTCAAAGAAATTTTTGTTTAAAATAAATGTTGACATGATCATTCATTTCTTCTTTGAAATGATTCATTCCACTAAATCAAGGAGGCAGCAACAGCGCCGTCACATCAATCATCATCCATTTGAACTTGTCAGACTTGTCAAATAAAGAAAATGAACAGTGAACTTTTGTTTGGATTGTTATTGTTACTTGATGAACTCTCTCAATTTAATTTACAACTGACCCATTTTGGAACATTTATTTCAAACTTTATTTTAAACATTAACATGGTCAATAAAATTAATTATCGTTAATAAAATGTCTTTGAAAAATATATATCATGTTTAAAACAACATGATTAATGACAAAAGAAAATATGTTATATCTGTACATCTTTTTTATTCTCATAAATCACATTTTTTCAAACATGTTCTCCTTCATTATTTTATTTCAAACACATGTTATTAAGGAGAGTTAAATTTTTAAATTTCAAACTACCTTTCGATGTAAAAGTAATGTATGTTTAAAATAACTGTTGACATGGTCATTCATTTCTACTTTGAAATGATTCATTCCACAAAATCATGATCGAAGTTTACATGCCATTTTTATGGCAGAGTCTGTGCTGTATCCCAAGTAGTGCGCCAAGTGGCAGTCTATATCATGTGTTGTTGCCAGGGCACCCTTATGGAACAAACACAGTGTTACCACAGTGTGTACCACAGTGTGTAACACAGGGTGTACCACAGTGTGTACCACAGTGTGTAACACAGTGTGTACCACAGTGTGTAACACAGTGTGTACCACAGTGTGTACCACAGTGTGTTCACAGCGTGTACCACATGTGTTTAATATATTATTTTGGGACGTGTGGTAACACTGTGTTTACAACACTGTGTAACACAGTGTTGCCACACAGTCGCCACATAGTCCGAAACACATATTAAACACACTGTGTACCACACGTTTATAACCACATAGTCCTTTACACTGTGGCATTCACCACATAGTCCACCACACTATGACATACACCACATAGTCCACCACACTATGACATCAACCACATAGTCCACCACACTATGACATATACCACAGAGTCCACCACACTATGACATATACCACAGAGTCCACCACACTATGACATGCACCACATAGTCCACCACACTATGACATACACCACATAGTCCACCACACTATGACATATACCACATAGTCCACCACACTATGACATATACCACATAGTCCACCACACTATGACATATACCACAGAGTCCACCACACTATGACATATACCACAGAGTCCACCACACTATGACATATACCACAGAGTCCACCCCACTATGACATATACCACAGAGTCCACCACACTATGACATACACCACATACTCCCCCACACTATGACATACACCACATAGTCCCCCACACTATGCATGTGCCACTAGCTCATTTACCACATGCAGTCCACTACATACCCATGCAGCACACACCATGTAGACCACTGCAACACAGGCCAACTGGAACGAAGCACAGTGTCCCGCAATCTTGACCACAAAAGTATACCATCATTGCCAATTAGTGCTGATCTCAATAGGAGTGGAAGCTAATAATAGTGTCACCAATTCAAATCAAATTTTAGAATATATCTTTCATCATTTTGCATACCCAGTTGTAAAAAAAGAAAAAAAAATCAACACTAAAAATTTCCATCCTCCTGATCACAACATAATTGATTTGAGAATTTGTCTGTTGTCACTGGCTGTAGGTACTTGGGTGGTTGTATCATGGTAGACATTGTGCTTTGGTCCCAATCTGAAGAGTAGGGAGAGCAATCCACAAGACACGAGAAAATATAATTAGACATAAAAAATGAAAAAATTCATTTCGTTCAGTTTAATAAACAGTAATAAAATAAAAGCAACATGAAAATAACTGGGTCATAAATACCAGCACAGTGAATACAAACATGAATTTTTCTCCTCGATTTTCACAAGTAAACATACGTTGTGGAATGAAATTGTTTGGGAAAACAAGCCTGGTATGAAATATTTCTTAAATGTAAACATATTAACGGGGTACTCCAGGCTGACATAATACAATTTTAACAAATAAAGTAAAATGAGACAAACAAAATACTGAAAATTTCATAAAAATCTGACAAGGATGACAAAGTCATTACATTTTTAACTTTTGCATTACTAGGGCAAAACAGTGCTATGCATGTCTTCATGAATATGCAATGAGCAAGCTGATGATATCCCCACGTAATCTTTTGTATTTTATTTCAAAAAATTATATTTAGTCAAATTTTGTCACCAAATATAATTACAAAAATTGGATTGACAACTGATTTAGTTTGTAAGAAAATCATTGTGCCAACTTATTTTGTTACAAGGGAGACATGTCGTGTACACATGTAGGAAAATATGAAATGATCATGATTTTATTAAATAAAATAAGAAAAAGGAAGGTGGGGACATGACATCATTAGTCAACCTATTGCACATTCATGATGACTTGCATATGACTATTTTCACAAAATATTGCTAAGCTTGAAATTCTATAACTTCACTATTTGCTGTCAGATTTTCAGCGTTTTGCTCGGTGGATTTTACTATATTTATTTTGATATGTACCCCTTTAAGGTATCTAACATTTATGAGTCTATATTCTGACAAATTTATCTTTGAGGTTGTTCTTTCATTCAAATGCAAGTATCTTCATTCGAAACAAGATTTGCAAGGTTACAAGTGATGAAAACACCGAACTAAAATAACCTGTTTAACCTTAAAAGAAAAGGTTACTTGAAAAAAAAAAAAACAAGTGGAACGCCTCTGACAGTCTCGCCTGCGTCACGCAATTCAATATAGCAACAATGCTGACTTTGAATAAAAACAGTGATACTTGATTACCCTAATGTTCAAGTTTACTTTCAAAGTTATGAAGACATTTCTAAAATTACTCCCAACATAGTCAAAGTTAAATGACATTTGACCTTAATCATTTGACTAAAAACTAGTGCAAGACTATCAATGATACTTGATAAACCCTTATATCCAAGTTTCATGAACCAGATCCATAATCTTTCAAAGTTATGACATTTATATATCTCGAGCATGGTCACAGTTCATTGACCCTAAGTGACCTTTGACCTTAATCATGTGACCTAAAACTCATGAAGATGATAAGTGAAACTTAAAGCTTGTGTATAGTTTTGGTAAATCCACCAAAATGCACCTATCACTATTCCAATTCATTGCTAGCTAATATGAATGGATATGCCCTATAACAGTTATGATGTGGAGGATATGAAATGAAAATGTGTTTTACAGGATAAATTTTGCAATTTTACATGGAAATTTAACTTGATCGGGTCACCCGATCAAATTAAAATATCTGTGCGTTTTTGTCTTTCAATTAAATCCTATTCCAAATCATGGAATGGGCTTAAACTTTCAAGATATGTTCTTTGTCTGTAACTTTTGGATATCTCATCACTAAATTTATAAAATAAGCGCTTGAATGCCCATTTTTAAAATTTAAAACAAGCATCGCCGAGAGAGGGCGCTATATATCCAAGATTTGAATATTTGAAATTTTCTCAGAGAAGTGCAGTTGGAAAAATATCTAACGGTCTCTACGCTTCAGTAAGACTGTCATATTAGATGATATTCGATTATCAATCACATTATTGACCCTTTACCAAAGCTATACACAGGCTTTAAATACTCATGTCCAATTTTCCTAAACTAGGTCGATAAAATTCCAAAGTTAAGATGACATCTCAAAAACTTTGGTTAAAGATTTCAATTTTGATAACCAAACATGGTCAAATTTTATTGACCATAAATGATCATTGGCCTTGACAATGTGACCTGAAACTCATTGTCAGTGGTACTTGATTACTCTTATGTTCAAGTTCATGAAATAGGATCATGATGATGACAGTTAAAAAAATTAACAGTTCAGGTTTCAGTGCTGTGACCTTTGACTTTGATCATGTGACCTGACAGGCTGACACTAATGTAAGATTATCAGCAATTTAACTTTTGTACAAGTTTCATAAAATAGGCCCTTATATTTTTAAAGTTATGACATAAAAAAAACTTAGACCCTAAATGAACTTGATCATTCAACCTGGACACTCATGCAAGATGATCAGTGATACTTCGTTACACTTATGTCCAAGTTTCATGAACTAGGTCCATATACTTCCTAACTCCTAAGTTATGACATATCAAAAACTTAACCTTGGTTAAGATTTCAATGTTGACGACGACGCCGCCGTAGTCGGAAAAGCAACGCCTACACATGTAGTAAAGCAAATCCCTACCATCACAGAGAGTTGTGAAATTTCGAAACAGGAACAAGTAACCAACATTTATTTTTCAAAAATAAGAACACTTTGCATATATTTTGCCTTTTCACACCTATATACAAATATCAGAAAAATATGAACAAGAGCCAAAAAATGTCCACAAATCTCTTGCATGAAGTGCATATACTAGCGTCCATATAGCTGCATATAAGTATTCCTTTGTATTAGTTGGAACTTGGAAACAGTATCAAACGGAAGGCACATGGCAAGAAAATGATTTGTCATAGTATAAATATAAAAATATATCAATCTGAGTTTGATGAATATCACAAGGTGATAAAGCAGGAGTTGGCATGTCATAATAAATTTTGAAAGCACACACTATATAAACCTGAGTTGGCTGTATTAGCAGACATGTCATAATACATGAAAGACATTTTCGTGTAATATATACCCATGATCAGAATAAAATGGGTTTTTTTAATGACTCGTATGAGGCAATATTAAGGCTTATTTCCAAACAAAAAAAAGGTATCACACTTAAACCTGCTTTTCTGCACGTCTTCGAGATGCACGGACATCTTTCAGCTTCTGGCCCATGCGTGCACGTACTTGGCCCGTGGAAGTGCAGGGAAATTGTTGTCATGCTTGTTGTGTGTGCTGAATATAAGAAAATGAAAGGACACAAAAACTGGCTCAAAGTCTCAAACTTTTATCAAAGACTCTACATCATATATAAATATTAATTAAAGCCAAGTCAAGTTCCGTCTGTTTGTGACTGTTGGTTACTCAGCTGCAGTGGAGTATCTAAGAGTCACAAACACAACAAAAAAACCATGCATACCCATGAAACAGGATTATAATATTAGGGGCGGATAAGTTAAAGCAAGAAAATCAAGATTTCAGGCTCGGTAATCTTATTTCTATAGTCCTACTTGATTGAAAATATCTTATGAAATGACAAGGAAGTGACTTAAAGGAAAGTAAGTTCTTAAACTGGTTGATTGTCTAAGCCTTTGACTCTGTGAATTTCTAATTTTTTTGGTCCGCCGCTCTGGAAGAAATTGTACCGGTGACAGGCAGCATCATTGTAAAATGTAAAATGACAAGACATTTGTGAAGATCAATCACTTACTTAAAACATTAAAATGTTTTCTATGGTTACGTAGATTCAAATCAAAGTCGGTGTCCTTTTCCTCCGTTTTCTGTTAGTTTGTTTTTGTTTCCACATCAAAAACTTATTTTCACCGTAGATTACCATTTGGAGAGACTGTGCTATTCTAGTACATGTAGTTTCTCTTTCAGGGAGATTCACCCTAACCCTCCGCCTTGAAATTATTGACAAGCTTGGTAATATGAGAAATTACAGAGCATCTTCCTATTTACAGTAATTGTGATATTCTGAATTCATTTGTAGATTCACGCAGAGACAATCATTCTTGGCAAAATACACAAGAAAATGTAAAAGCTATCAAAGGGGAAGTTCACCCTGATGAATAATTGGTTGTAATAAGAAACAAAAAAAAATTGAGAAATATATCAGTGAAGGTTTGATAAATATCATTAAAGAACAGAGATTTTTTTAGAATATGATTTTATGACATCACAGACGATATGAATTGGCCAAAATGCAATTTTTTCAAAAATTGAAAGTGATTTTTTTATTTTTGCGGTGGATATATCCTCAGACACATCATTTCATAGCCCCTTCTACTAGAATTTACCATAACGCAAATCTGTGTGTGAGACACAGTGTTATTTGTGAATGTTGATATGCCAGGGCTAGCAATGGAAATTCATCCATTTAGAGTGCCAATATCCTACAATGATATACCAAGAGAGTCAGAAAAAAACTTTAACATTTAAAAAAATCACCAATTTAATGAAAAAGCATGTCCGGAAAACATAACTCTCATCTCATATAGATGTATGTCCTGAAAGAGCATCTACTCCATCATAATTTCAGATACAATTTTTATGTGGTATATGTTTAACCTTCGATAATTAAGAGGTATTCTTTGTTGTGATGTAAAATTCTATTTGCACCAAAAGCATGAATGCAATGCTCTGGAGAAGATACTCTTTCTGGACATATGAGAATTTTGTTTTCTGGTCATGATTTTTCATTTAATTGGCCACAGAATCTTGCCGTAAATAATAAACTTTTAAACTGACCTTTATGGTTCCGCTGGTCTTCAGTCTTTTTCTTCTTTAGAAGCTCTGCCATAGCAGATCTGTCAGCTTTCCCAACCTGCAACCAAAAATGGAAATAAAATATGAACAGATATGGAATATGTTTAGAATTTTTAAAATTAAAATTTAATGTAGCCCCCCCCCCTCCCCCGCTCAACATTTTTCAAGACCATCCAGCTACGATTTTTTGGGGTGACCGCGCCGCGCCACTCACATTTAAGTCTCGCATATCTTCTGAGTTCAAATTTGCGACACCTGGGTACGCGGTCATGTGCAAATCCAATGCAATTCTGTATCTAGACTAGGAATCCAGACAAAATTCATAAGTGTATCATTATTTTTAGTTTTTCTAATGAATTTTCTTTTATTGAAGTAGTACCACCAATACTTTCCAATTCCATCAATTTTTTTTTTCAAGTAGAAATTTAAGAGCAATTTTTTGAATCACCACTGGCAGCGATATCAAGTTATGTATAAGTCATTTTTTTTTTTGCAAATCACAGAATAAAGTCTGGCCTGCTTCAGGTAAACACTTATCACTTTGGACTAAATTTCCTGGCTAGTATGCTTCAAAATTTCCTGATCCATGCACGTCTTAAAAATTTAAGTTGAATGTAAAGTTTCAACGTACCCTCTTTCTCACATCTTTTTTTGAGGTTGAAGCCTCATCCTCCATGTCCTCATCTGTGGCATCAGACTCATCCATAGCCTCATCTACTCTGGTTGCGGTGTTTAGGAACTCCTTCTCTTTCTTTAGTACATCAGCTTTTTTTTCTGTAAGGGACAGGCACATTAAGGACAGACATAAATAATCAGAGTAATTTCAAAGAGCCATTTATGAAATGCATTGTAAAAATGGGGTTTTAGCATTATTAGAATTATTACTACAGAGTATAGACAAGTTATCAAATCAGAATTCAGACACCAGTTTTTAAGTTATAGACGTAAATAATTTTATCTGAATTCTGTACACACAAACTATTTTGAGTTGTAGACATATTTTTCAGTATTATTCTAAATAAGATAATTATTATTTAAAAACTAGTAAGAATCTTTCACATCATTAAATTTGTCCCCAAATTTGTTAATTAGCCGATGTAATGCTAATCCAGTCTAGCCAGGAGGCTTCTAGAGAATAAAAATCATTTACTAACGTAACTTACTCTCATACGAAGCCAGGGCTTCTATTGTATACATGTGCATGTAGGCAGCCAAAACCTGAAACTTTTGCCCCCGAGATTTCTACTTTCTCTCTAAAAGATCTAGCCCTAAATCATGTACCTGGGATACAACTTCATTTCCGACATTTCTATGCTATGGATTTTATTTCTAGACAAGAATTCATTAAAAAAATGAAAAATTGTCATGAAAAAAAAGAGACTTGCCCGATGTTTACACCGCCATCTTGTTTTCTATTGTTCTTCACCCACGATACGGACGCTTGAGTCGCGTAACGTGGGTGAGAGTAGCCAGGCGGCTTCTAGAGAGTAAAAATCATTTACTAACGTAAGGTTACTCTCATACGAAGCCAGGTCTTCCTTCTCATAGACGCGTGCGTCGGGTAACGTTGGCGAAGAACAATAGGAAGTAAGATGGCGGCGTAAACATCGGGCAAGTCTCTTCCGTCTTTTCACAATATTTCTCTCATTTTTTTGATGAATTCTTGTTCAAAAATAACGAGAGCGTAGAAATGTCGGAAATGAAGTTTTTTCAATGTACATGATTTAGGCCTAGATCTTTTCTATTAAGGAAAGTAGAAATCTTGGGGGTGAAAGTTTCAGGTGGTTTGGCTTCCGTCGTGTGGGTCAATGAGAAGGAAGACCTGGCTTCGGATGAGAGTAACCTTACGTTAGTAACTGATTTTTACTCTCTAGAACTAGAAGCCGCCTGGCTAGGTGAGAGTAAGGCCGTGTTTATGCTTCCACTTTTCAGGCCAGAATCAGCGTTTCCAAACGTGATTAGTCCAAAACACGGTTGCGTCCATGCTTACTTTCATTTAAACGCTGTTTCAAAACGCCGATCGTAAACTCACAAAAAGGTGCGTTTGTAAACGTTGTTTGACCAGAATCAGGCTTTCTGGGGAAGTATAAACAGAACCACGATCATAAACGTGTTTAAATGACGTCATTTGGTACATGCTTCCGGTGAGATGAAAATCCGCGGGCAAATACAGTCGTATTGCTCCTTGTTATCTCTACGTAAAAACAACAATCAGAAAAAAAAACTTTTGAAAAAAGGCGCGCCCAATTTGACCTCGCTTTACGATGCGAAGCCAGCTGGAGATCATGATATGCTCTGAAAAGTTAAGCATAAACAGCACTCCCAGAACCACGTTTACGATCGGCGTTTTGAATCGACGTTTGAAATCGCTGATTCTGTCCTCGCAATGGAAGCATTTATAAACACACCATAAGATACGTTAGTATTAGTCTTGAGGACGCAATGATGATGATTTTTTTTAGATATATACTTCTTCATCATTGACGTCTTGACACTCTCTCCATAGTGTCTTAAGTGAAGGACCAAAACAAAGATGGATTCCCCTAGAAAATCCATCTTTTTAAACCAAAATCACAAGAATTCTATTCATTCTTACATCTTCCTACGCCTAATGCGTAGGAAGGTTCTAAATATTATTATAAAAAATATTAAAAAATGAAGATTTCTTACCTAACTGATGCCGCGTAGACCCCCCGTTCCACATGTAAACAATGGAAATACAATAGCGTCGACCCTTGAACCGCTTATGTATGACGTACTTCCGGAAAGCAATTCCGTCTTAACAATTTAGAGATGAAAATTCTTATTTAACAAATCATTGACTAACCCATTAAAATTTATATTTTCATTATAAATAATTCATATTAATATATATAAATTATTTATGATCACGAAATAAATTTTAAGATTTGTTGAATAAGAATTTTCATCTCTAATTTCTATCTCTAAATTTTATATTTTTATATAATAATATTTAACACCTCCCTACGCATTAGGCGTAGGAAGGTGTAAGAATGAATAGAATTAATAGAATTCTTGTGATTTTGGTTTAAAAAGATGGATTTTCTAGGGAAATCCATCTTTGTTTTGGTCCTTCGCTTAAGACACTATGGAGAGAGTGTCAAGACGTCAATGATGAAGAAGTATATGACATATCTAAAAAAAATCATCATCATTGCTTCCTCAAGACTACGTTAGTATAGTATTAGTAAATGATTTTTTACTCTTTAGAAGCCTCCTGGCTAGTAGAAAAGATGGAAAGAGCTTACGGCCGTGTTTATGTCGCCATCTTGATTTCGTTGTCTTTCGCTTGGCGACAGCACGCAAATCGCGCGATTCGTTTTTTTATGAATTCTTCTTTAAAAATGAAATCAATATCGCAGAAATGTTACACCCGGTAATCTACTTCACTTGGAAAATAAGTTGAACCCCATGACAGGTAGGCCTACATGTTTTAGGGCTAGATTTAGAGGGAAAGTAGAAATCTCGGGGGCGAAAGTTTCAGGTTTTGTACCAGTACGTGGGTGAATATAGCTCGTGATCCCAGGCGTCAGTGGGGAGTAACCCTACGACTACGTAAAGTACTTTGTAGAGCTAAATTCATAGTAACCCAGGCCAGGAAACTCCCGCCCGCTACGCGGGCGGGAGTTCCCTGGGTTAAATCAAATCATGACTTTCAGTTTCAGACGCCTCCAGGCTAGTCGAGCACCACATAGCCTATAGATCTATATACATACGGTTCTTCGGCAATTACCCCTGGACAAAGGGAGAGCATAAATAATTACATATTAGGTACAAATCAGGATATAATAATGTATATTTACCACTGGCCACTAACACCTTGGCCTTCCACATCCCAGCCAATGTTTCGGCCGTTTCTCTGCGGGGTTCCGGACTCCACCACGGCACCAGGCCCTCAAACTTCGGGTCCACCAAGTTGACCGACATCTTTTTGTTTGTTACAAAATCGCTAGAAGTAACAGTTCCTTGTTTCCACCCAGTGTACTAAGACGCACATGGTTGATATCCTTATCAATTCAAGAAGATTAAGACAAAGTGCAGTAAGATCAGATTCTAACGGGCGTAAATATTGGATGAAGCGATAAACTGTAACGGGCGTCGGTGAGCTTCAGCGAGTGAATTTGAAACGCACATGTACCGTATACACGTACTAGCGCGCTAGCGCTAGCATGCCTCGCCGAAAATAGATTTCCGAGGCCGAGATTTACCGAAGAGTTCCGGATATCTAGTATATTAACGTTATATAGCCTTTACTGATAGTTTATCCATTGCGATGATGATCTTAAAAGAAAATAAAAAATCATCAAATATCAAAATTACCGGCAAAATTTCAGTGTAAATTAAAAACTAAATGGAGATTGTATTGGGAATAGTGCATCAAACAATTTTTCAAGTTTAGTACTCCTCCCTGCATGCTCCCCCCCCCCCCGCCCTGCGCGAGCTTGAAGACCCTTGTTCTTGTTTGTTAAATTTTTCTCGGGTATGATTGAAGAACTTACTGTCGTAACACTGTGTTTGTTACCCAACTATGTGGGCAATTATGTGATTAACAATGTGATCTGAAGTCTAACACTGTGACCACATAGTTTACACATAGTCAACTATGTGAACACACTGTGGTAACACTGTGTTTGTTACCCAACTATGTGAGCAAAATTTGTGATTAACTATGTGATCTGAAGTCTAACACTGTGTCCACATAGTTTACACATAGTCAACTATGTGAACACACTGTGGTAACATTGTGTTTGTTACCCAACTATGTGGGCAATTATGTGATTAACTATGTGATCTGAGTCTCACACTGTGACCACATAGTTTACACATAGTCAACTATGTGAACACACTGTGGCAACACTGTGTTTGTTGCCCAACTATGTGGACAATTATGATTAACTATGTGATCTGAAGTCTAACACTGTGTCCACATAGTTTACACATAGTCAACTATGTGAACACACTGTGGTAACACTGTGTTTGTTACCCAACTATGTGGGCAATTATGTGATTAACTATGTGATCTGAAGTCTAACACTGTGTCCACATAGTTTACACATAGTCAACTATGTGAACACACTGTGGTAACATTGTGTTTGTTACCCAACTATGTGGGCAATTATGTGATTAACTATGTGATCTGAGTCTCACACTGTGACCACATAGTTTACACATAGTCAACTATGTGAACACACTGTGGCAACACTGTGTTTGTTGCCCAACTATGTGGACAATTATGATTAACTATGTGATCTGAAGTCTAACACTGTGTCCACATAGTTTACACATAGTCAACTATGTGAACACACTGTGGTAACACTGTGTTTGTTACCCAACTATGTGGGCAATTATGTGATTAACTATGTGATCTGAAGTCTAACACTGTGTCCACATAGTTTACACATAGTCAACTATGTGAACACACTGTGGTAACACTGTGATTGTTACCCAACTATGTGGGCAATTATGTGATTAACTATGTGATCTGAAGTCTCACACTGTGACAACACTGTGACCACATAGTTAACACATAGTTTACACATAGTCAACTATGTGAACACACTGTGGTAACACTGTGTTTGTTACCCAACTATGTGGGCAATTATGTGATTAACTATGTGATCTGAAGTCTCACACTGTGACAACACTGTGACCACATAGTTAACACATAGTTTACACATAGTCAACTATGTGAACACACTGTGGTAACACTGTGTTTGTTCCATAAGGGCAGGCTTCCAACTGGACTGTTGTAGTAGTGCTTCAGGTAAGTTCTCAGCTTCTTGCCCTCTTTGTTTGCCTGGTAGCCTCCGCCAACTCGTTCAACATCCTGCAGAACTGCTGCGTTTCTCCATGCCCCAGGGATGTGGTTGCCCAACTCATCTTCATGGTCAACGTCAATGTTCTGAAGCCCAGGAAAACGATCTCTCATTAGGTTGTGGAGGCACATGCAGGCCATAATGACTGTCCTGGCTTTTTCTGGATCAAGCTGTAGGGTACTCAACAAGCATCTCCAGCGATGGGCAAGGATGCCAAAGCTGTTCTCCACCACACGGCGAGCCCTCGAGAGACGGTAGTTGAAGATTCTCTCCTCGTCGGTCTGCTCACGGTTGGAGTACGGCTTCTGCATCCATGTCCTGAGAGGGAAGGCGTCGTCCCCAATTAAGAAGTAAGGGGTGTCTCGGTCATCATCTGGCAGGGGCTCTGGATCTGGCAGGCCAAGAGTACCATTCTCCAGTCCACGTCTCAGCGGGCTGTGGTTGAAGACCTGGGCATCCGATGATGAACCGGAATTACCAACGTCAGCCCAGAGGAACTTGTAATTGCCATCAACTAGGGCCAAGAGGATGAGGCTGTAGAAACCCTTGTAGTTGTAGTAGATCGTACCAGAGCCTGGTGGATTTCTGATGGCCACGTGTTTTCCGTCCAAGGCTCCGCAGACATGATGAAAGTTCCATCTGTCAGCGTAAGTCCAGGCCACTTCTCTCCATTCATCTGGGGTAGTTGGACAGGAAAATACTTCATCTTGGTATTCACTGATGATGGCCTGGCACACCTCTGGTATAAACAGAGAGATGGTATTATGGGCAACACGGAAGGCATACTGCAGGGTTTTGTAGCTGTTGCCGGTCGCAAGATATCTCAAGATGATGGCCAGTTTGAGCCCAGGATCCAGTGGCTGCCGGTAGCGATAGGACTTCTCTATCCTCGGAGTGATGCGCTGCAACAGTTCAAGGAACGTTTCTGGTGGCATCCTCATGTAGTTCAGGAAGTCACCCTGACATTCTCTCTGCAACTCCGTCATCAGATTATCATACTGTCCAAACAGCACACGTCTCTCAATCCAGGGTTTGACCCACCACCTTCTTCTTTGCCTTGCATGTCTTTGACGTCTACGGATGAGTAAGGCCATCAATATGACATGTCTGTCTTGAACGTTTTGGATTTGCCTTCTCAGACTTAGCAAATGCAATCTTAGGGTGGTACAACGGACTCGTACGACAGGATGCATCATCGTACGACATGAAAATACTCGTGCAACACTCGTTCGGGGTCTTACGAGTGCGTGCAAAGTCGCACAACACTCGTACTGCCTGTCGTGCAATTATTTTTCATCGCGTCAGTCGCTCAAAATATCGCAGCAGCACGGTTTTTTTTCCCGACCGAGATGCGACCATTTTGTCGCATCTGGATCGTACAATAAGTGGTACAACGGCTACAACGAGTCGTACAACGGGAAAAATTTCGAGTCGCAAGCCGTTGTAGTCTGTTTGGTAACAATTGTGAAAGGGGCTTTAGAAGAAAATACTATGCCCTGGAGCGGCTTTCTTTGTTCTTTTTCTCAACAAGTCAAAAATGCTATGCCTTGGAACGCAAATTTGAGTGTAAAAATGGGGGTCCCCTCCGCGGCACATACCCACTATGCATTATATACTGAGTGCCCCCCCCCCCCCCCCGGATGGTGGTGGTGACGATGATGATGGTGGTGATGATGATGATGATGGTGTTGATAAATGTCATTATTACTTTTTTATTAAAGATTTTAATCAGTAGTCGAAAGACAAAAAAAATATCACTGTAATAGACCCGAAAATATTCTTTGATGATCCCCTTTTTCATATATCTCTAGGTGTTGAATACCACAAAAAGAACTTTTGGCAAAAATTTTTTATACATAAATTGAAGAATAATCAGTAAAACTTACACAAAATACCACGATCGAGGATCTGTTTGGGTTTTTTCAGATTTATATTTATGAATGAATAAAATAGATAACATAATAATAAAAAATTTTGTTTCAGCGTGCTAAATGGATAGTATTGATAAAATGTTGTTGCAAAACACCATAGAATGAAAAATAACAGATCAATTTCAGGGTAATTTACGATATTATGTCCTACACATTACTGCTAATGAGGAAGAATATAAAGCGCAATTTGTGCTGAATCTTTGGACGTCAATAACTCTTTGTTTGTAGGAACACCTCTCGGAAAGCTGTAAAATCATACAGTTTTTACAGTAATGCTAGGACAATTACCTTTAAGTTATTTCAAAGGGAAAAAATGAATAAGCATCGATATTTCGCAGTGTGTTTGATATATCATTATGCATTAACATCTCTGCAGGGGTGGATCCAGGATTTGCCAAAAGGGGAGGAGGCATTTTTTTTCGGTGGAAATTTTTGACAAGCCCCCCCCCCAAAAAAAAAAAAGGGAAAAGTTTTCAATCACAAAGAAAGGATACTTCGTATCCGAAAATTTTTGACAAGGAAAAAAAGTTTTCAAAACACAAATTAAGGGTATTTCGTACCCCTGAAAAATTTGACTAGCAAAAAGGTCTACAATTTCTGAAGAGGAGGCACACCTCTGTTTTAATGGCATTTTTACATTATTTTTATTGTATTTTGCTTCTCAAGGGGGGAGGCACGTGCCCCTGTGCACCCCCTCCCCTGGATCCGCGCCTGCATATCTGTACATATATGCTGAACGGAAGTAGCTATATATTGTATCAACTTCTACAACAGTTAGTGAAATATCTATACTATATCGTACAGAAATACCCTCATGAACAATACAATATAAGATGCTAAAACCAGTAACTATTCTTCGCATAAGGAATATACATATACATTTAAAAGATTTCATCAGCAGATTTTTCAGCTCAATAAATCTATTCTTGCAAAGTATATTTATGCAAAATGCTAGTGATTAATTGCTTTCCCTGGTAGATAAAATAACTTTTTTTGATGTAAATTCGTTTGGATTTAGAGCATTGGACTCATGATTGAAATGTTTTGACTGTGAGTTCAAACACCAGTTCTGACATTATCTCCACTTAAGCCGAAAATGCCCACTATGACTGATTAAAATGGTTCATATGTAATTGGTCATACTGTATAACAGTATGGCGTTGGTGCAGCAGAAGGCTGTTTTAACGAGTTCCTACGGGCGTTACCTCAACAAAAATAGAAAACCAGAACATTATTATATCTCACATATCAGCTTTATAACATGATTACCAATATGTTTTGCAGGAGGGCTCATGAACATGAAACATTCCGCATGTCCCTTAACCAATTAAGTAATGTAATATTAATTTACCAATAATGCACGTAAGCGCGTGCATGCAGGGCCAATGGATGTACCGGACCGAGATCCGCAGGACCGAATGCGGTATATCCATTTGGCGAGTCGAGCACAAAGTTCATTATTTAGGTCCTCTATGCACAAGAATGCATGAGTTGTTTGTTTTATACAACCCCCTCATCACCTATTTTACCGAGTTGCCCCGAATGCTATATTTGATCTAAGTTCTATATTAATTTAGATAATTGCAGACCTAGTACTATCCTGCACTCTGTAGTCAGAGTGCAGTATAGTACTTTTGGTATGACGTCAGAGTGCATGATAGTGCATTTTGGATGCAATAGTGCAATTCGCTGAATATCATGCGATACGATTTGGACCAAATAGATTACAGAACATTCTTGGGAGTTGTTTAATATGTATGATTTTACACACGGGTATGCAGTTAAAAGGATGCTCCAGGCTGAAAATAGTATGATTTGAATATATAAAGAAAAATCAGACAAACAAAACACAAACAATGTGATCAAAATCAGACAAGCAATTACAAAGTTATGGTATTTTAAAGACTATCATTCTGGTGAAACAGTTCTAGGCATGTCTACATGAATATTTAATGAGCAAACAGATGATGTCATATCCCCACTCGTTTTTAGAAAAAAGGAAAGTGGGGATGAGACATCACCATCCTACTTGATGAATATTAATGAATAAGTTCATATAACTGCATGTTTCCACAAAATATTGCTTAACCTTAAGAATTCAATAACTTCTTTACTTGTTAACCCATTTTTACAACTTTTTCAGCATTTTATCCCATGAATATTACTCTATTTATTTAGATATACATATTCCCAGTCTCTTTTTATTACCTCTTATTACCTCCATTACCTCTTTAAAGGTTCATTACTCACATAGATACACACAATCACAGCCTATACGATTTGCTTCTTCTAAGAAAAGCGTTTGATTAATACGTGGTTAAGCGGAGAAAGCACCAACAACTTAACATAAAAAAGTTACCAAATATGTTGATTACATCTTTTTTTACACGATTTAATAAAAGCTTAAAAACAAGTGGCCGGTCATTTGTTTAACACAATGAATGACGTCACCACCTTTTCTTGGAAGGACCATATTTAGTTTGTGCATTCGATGGGTCGACCTGACCATACGCCGCACTCAAGACATGTTCTGTAAGATCCCTCTCTTGCAAATCGACCCATGTCACACGTATATTGTACAGCATCAGAGTAAGTTCTACCCCTGAGGTTGCGGGTGGAGAATTCCACCTCACCTGGATCTCGACATGTGATATTACCTGGAGCGAAATACAATCAAGAAATACAAGAATGAACAAAATAGCTGTTCGATTATTTTTAAATATTATGAAACGAATGTTTCAGAGTTAGGTCATTTACAAATATGAGGACAAAAATTGCCTAAGATAAATTTTCATAAAGATTATACATATATTTTAAACGTCGGATTGGGAATTTATCATCTAAATTACGAGTAGAGTAATGCTGCGCTTCACCAGCAAAATCACAATCAAGTAATACAAAAACATCCCTTTTACAATAATTGATATTAAAATATCTTAAATTTTGGAGAAAAAAAACTCAACTCCACAAAGACTGGGGGCTGATCTGGCATCCAACAACCCCTAAGAAATCGGCAGTGATCTGGATAAAGCACCAGACAGTTTTAGGTATAGGTTCCTATCCTACTGCTGCCACAACACGAGTGTTGAAGAAAGCACCAGACCATTTAAGGATCAGGTGGCTTTGCACCAGTTCTATCCCACCGTTGCCACCAAATAATATTTTAAGGCAACACCGGACAATATAAGGAAAGTTTACAGGTCCAGTGATGACATTAATAAATGACAAGGTAATATAGTCCAACATTACAATTTGACGTTAGTTCAATGTTTCAAACATTAGCTCAACGTCAAAAACTGATGGTAGGGCAAATGCATCGTTCGACATTTGCCGACATTAGCGCGTTTGCCTAATGTAGCTTTTGCTATAGTTGGGTGGGTACCAATCATTTTGATGGAAGAGGTTCATATTCCACTGCTGGAACAATTAAACAAATTAAGGAATCACCAAACAATCTATGGTGCATTTACAGTATTAACAAATGTCTATAGTGGTGACTTTGATAGATGACAAGGTCACGTTTTTTTAACATGGCATTGATGAAATGATTTTAACTATTTCCATAGTATTGTGCTTCGGGAAGCCAAAATTCATACTTGATTCGAGTGGGATAGTCATGGTTATTTCCCTACAGACATCCGACGGTAGACATGGTAGAAGGGGATCAAGTTCAACTGCTGGTATGTCCGCATCTGCATGGTCAAAGGCACCCACAATTGAGGTAATGGCCACTGTCATCTTCTCCCTGGCACACACTGCTTCAAGAGTAACAGTTCTTCCACGTTTGACGTTAAATAAGGCTTCTGCATGTCGGTCAGTAGTTCTTGAGCTTGAGAAAGCATAATCCTTACCAGTAAGTCTAAAAAGCAAAGAAAAAATATCGAAATACAAAAGTGTAAGATTATTTGGTTTCACCATATCTTATAAGTAGGTAAACATTACACATTGATAAAACATACACAATAGTTTATTGTATCCTTCAACGATTATATCCTATCCTTATATATGTAGCTGTAATTAAAAAATTCTGCTACAATACAATTATAGGACAGAACGGCATATTCCATTCTGATTGCAAGACTGGTTTATCAAGGTGTTTCATAAAACTGTTAGTAAATTCAAATGTGATTGTAAATCATGTAACATCATAAAAACGAAAGTTTAAATTCGATTTTCATGTATGATCGGGGGACCTAAAGCTACGCACTTTGTTTGCAAATAATAAAAACTATGACAGTTTCAACATTTGAACATTTGAAAGTAGCTTTTTGCTCAATAAATGCTGAATCAATTGTACTTTTTTATTAAGGGTTAAAAACAGGAAGTCAATCCAGCAGTTTTAATAGTTCAGTCATTCATCATTTCATTGTTAACTTTACAAAACGCTTTGTGAAAAATAATTATCATGAATAGACCCAAATGGTAATAACTCCTTTCTGAATAAGGGACAATCTTGAGATGGGTAAAATTATATGGGTAGCCAAATGATTAATTAATAAAAAAAACTGTTCATCTTTTCAAATATTTTGTATATCAACAAGGAAAAATGTCTCAAAATTAAATGAACAATAAAAATCTTTACCATTAAGCATGAGCAAAGAAGTTTAATACATATAATGTCAGAACTTACAAAAAATACAAATTGGCTCTCTATTGAGTGATCATCCTTACGATTCAGCTTCAGTTCATTTTCTGTTAGAGTTTTGTTAATAGTATGAATGACTCACTGTATTCGAACACCAGGTAAAGGAAGATTGCATGCATCATCCAGACAGGTCTTGACCTTCACACAACTAGTCTGAGTCTGAACAGTCGCCGCTGCCCACCAGGTAAAATGCCTTGCTTCGTACTCCCATACCAACTGTCCCGATCCAGGGTCTCTCCTAATGATTCCTGAGCCATCATTTACCCACACGCCTGCATAATGAACAGTTGAAAAACACGATTTTTTTTGTTTATTTAACATGTTTAAGTACGAAAGAAGAGGCCAGAAGTACAAGCTGGCGCATGTATTCTATTTTGCATGGGATCGCCGTTTTAAAACCAATCATCATCAACAACAACGAACAAAACATACGTTAAAACAATATTAAGGCATAATAAAAGAATCCCATACCATGGTTTTGATTGAAGTACCACGCATCAACAGAATCGCCAACACTGATATCATTGGAAGGACTGGTTACAGGTATGGTGATAGTAACATAGTCACTGAATAATGCAGGAACAGAAGGGGATGTAGTTGCGAAGACATTCAATTCCATCATCCCCAATACCTCAAGATCAACCAATTCAGCTCTCCCTGTAATAATAAGACGTGAACATTTAAAGAATGATAATTGTAACAATTGTTTATTCTGGGGCAACTTTTCATAAAGATTTGCAACTAATTAAACTTGTTCATTATTGCACCTACCATGGTAACCTTCAGTGGCGTAACTACGGGGGGGGGTACGTGCCCCCATCGGCTGACCAAAAAAGGGGGAGGAGAAAAAGACGGAGAAAGGGAGAGAAACGTAGCGGGAAATAATAAATTATTGTTCATTATATTTATAATTATGTTGTGTAATATTACATAAGAAACATTTTTCATAGCTTTGTGAAACATAATTTGCTCAGGGCCTATGTCTTCATTGTTCCTGGTGCTCGCATTGTCTGTTTAACGATATACATAATCCTGTTGTATTAAAACCTCCCGTTTTCAAGTCGACATACACCAAATACATTTCCTCGCACGTCGAGTTATTATTATTTTATGTAGTGACATATAATCTTCTTTTTCATGACTGTAATTGACCCATTTTAAGGTCTTATAAAACATTTCTTGTCCGTGCTTACGTTTTTGCATTAGTGGATTGGTGATATATGTCTGCTCTTCATGAATTCCAATAATCAGTCCTTAAAATGTCCCTTTTTTAATCTGAATATCAAAAATTTTCAACTCGCACTTCGTTCTAGCATTATTCGGTTAGTGAAATAAGTATGGTCTTCTTGAATTCCTACAAACAAGCCTTAGAATGCCCCTCTTCAGGTCTGAATTTCCAAAAATTATAAGCTCGCGCTACGCGCTTGCAATATTTGATATGTGAGATGCATATGATAATCATGATTACAATGACCACAAAATGTGCTTCGTGTGTTTACATGTAGTTCTATCAAAATCAGCAAGCGCTTGACACTCGCATTAGATGACTATGGTAAGATATGTAAACTCTTAATGAATTCCTTAAAAAATAATCCTTAAAATGTCCCTTTGGGGGTCAATATACATGTATACGAAAAACCTGGATATGGACTTAGATGCTAACCGTTAATATGTAATCACAATGAAGCCAATTAGTGGGGAAGTTCACCCTGACAGTAAAATACTTTTAATGATTTTGAGTTGTGATGTTTCATGTGACGTTATGTGACGTTTTATTCATCATGTGATGTAAATTTGATAAATCACTTTCTTTTATTGGAACAAAATATTGTTCGTAGATAGGATGTTATGAAATGATGCGTCTGGTGATATATCCACCCCACAAATTAAATCATCAATGTCTGCAGAATATGGCACTATTCATCAGTTTATAATGGCAGAGCTGCCCCGTATTGTGATGTCAAAAAATCACAATTTTGAATTAATTCTTGTATTCTTGACGGACTTTCCTAACACGTTCACGTTCAAAATTTCCCTCTAATTTTTTCTACCTTTGTTGAAACCAACTTATCATCAAGGAAAATTTCGCCTTTGATTGAATATCTAACAACATCTTTATTACTGGGTTTTCAAAGTTGAAAGCGATTTCCTTCGGGGACAACCAGAAGCCATACCTGTATAACGTTGTTTTGTTTTGACAGACAACCTTATATTTTTTTTTCATTTTCATTTTTTTTTTATTTGAAAAGTTCGAGCCTGCATTGTAATTTTTCCATCTTTTCCTTAAATCCTATTCGCTCTGAAGCGCCTTGTGGATCTGATTAAATATTAAAACGATGCTATACAAATACTTTGTATCATGATGTATTATAATTTTATGACCTGTAAGTATTGATCTTGTAATCTCTGTAATGACATGTTCACTGTCTCGGATATTTCATGAAAATTCTGGTATTTGAAAGTATGTGTAAAATTCAAGTCAATCACCTCTGACCTATGACAATTAACAGCTACTATTTTGCCTTTTTTTCAAATGAAAAAAACACTACATTAAAAAAAATACTTACCCATATTGAGCACACCAATTGCTTCCGGAGCGTGTTCATACTGCTCTGGAATTGTAAGATTCACACCATAGAACTCGATTTGAACGAGGCCCCTTCTTCGAACACTCAGACTACCTGTAAACATCAAAAAACAAATGCCCTCTTCCACAAAATATTCA
The DNA here is from genome assembly GCF_018143015.1 of Lytechinus variegatus. Lineage (NCBI taxonomy): Eukaryota > Metazoa > Echinodermata > Echinoidea > Temnopleuroida > Toxopneustidae > Lytechinus > Lytechinus variegatus. The sequence goes on from NC_054756.1 coordinate 14,283,130, forward strand.
ACATATCTTCTTTCGCTCTTTTTACCTGCTATTCACTTGTTACACCTGAAATGGCGCTATGCTGCCTTAATTGTTCCTATTTCGTTCCTGTTTTTGTTTATTTGCATGTTGGTCTTTGTATTTTTGTATCTTTTATTGTTAGCTTTTTGATTTTTTGTCAGTTTTTAATCAACCCGTGTTTGTATTTTTTATCATTGAATTGAATTGAACATATCGTGATGCCTTAAATTTGTATAAAAAGAGATACGCAAGGAATTTAATCTGTGAAAGTGTAATATTTTTGCTCCATAGAATCAGGTTGAGATACGAAGCATAATTATAAAACCAACATATATACTCAAGTGCATTATCATTTTAATCTCACTCAAATGAAAATGCAGTAATATATAGAAACGTTCGTATTTCGAACTTTCCTTTCGAACCTTAATTTTCATCTACAAAACGTCAGTTTTCATTTATAGGGAGCTAAGCATATGAAATAATTAGAAAGCAATTTCATCTATTCATGTATTATTTGTTAAACAGGGCCGGTTTCCTAAAATCAATGTGTCAGTCCACTTCTATAGCTTTATAAAGCTACCCTGTTAAAAAAGGTTCAATAAATGGGTAAATAAATCAAATGGTTGAATATGAAGTCATTTTAATGACTTACCGGGAAGAATTGATACCTGATACATTGATGACCCCTCCTGACCCCCGAAAGAAAAGACGTTGGAAGAGAATCGTAACCAACGGAACAAATTCAGTTCCTCAAAGGCTGCTACTGGTATCGTCACTACATTTTCTGCAGAAGTGGTTGATTAATGTTCACATTAATATCACATAATGAAGGTTAGGATGGATGAACTACCAACATATAAGCACCATTTCGATATATTTTAATTAAACTTAGACTCAGTTAATTCAAATAAAAAATACTGGTTTTCCCTTGCGCTGCTTAAGGGTAGGCTCAATTAACTTTCAAAATGAAAGTATTGTTACTCCTTAATTTATTTTAAAGCTAAACTCGATTAAGTTTCACTATCATTTTCTTCACATGGACTATTCTAGAGGCTAGACGCAATTGAATTTCAGTATAAGAGTATTGTTTCCACTTAATTCCCAGACTTAATTAACTCTCAGATAGAGAGTTTTGTTTCCACAAACTGTACTTAAGACTGGACTCAAACAAATATAAAAAAGAGCATCATTACAACTTAGCATGCATAAGGTTAAATTAGTGTTCAAAACAAACACTTTTTGTCTCTTAAGTCTGCTTTAGGTTAGGCTCAAGAGTACCATTTCCACATACTTTAATTGCGGGTATAGACTCAATTAAATCTTGATATAGGCCCAAATGACATCATTTCCACTTACAAAATTTTAAGTTTTACTATATGAGCATCATTTCCACATACTTTTCTAGAGGCTTGACTCACTTAACTTTCAATATAATATGAGAGTAACCTAACTTTCATTGAAAGAGCATCATTCCCACTTACTTTCCACTAAATGAGACTCAATTAACTTTCAATGTAAGAACATCATTCCCACTTATTCCACTTTTAACAGTCTAAGGCTAAACTCCATTAACTTTTTATATAAGAGTAACCTATAACTTTCATTAAAAGAGCACCATTCCAACTTACGTCCAACTGAGTTAGACTCAAATAACTTTCAATGTAACAGCATCATTCCCACATAATTTTCTTCTAAGACTAAACTCAATTAACTTTTAATATAAGAGTAACCTAACTTTCATTGAAAGAGCATCATTCCCACTTACTTTACTTCTAGAGCTAACTCGATTAACTTAAAATATAAGAGTAACCTATCTTTTAATGAAAGACCATCATTCCCACTTACTTGTCACTAAGTTAGACTCAATTAATGTTCAATGTTAGAGCATCATTCCCACATACTTTACATCTAGAGCTAAACTCGATTAACTTTTTATATAAAAGTTAATTTCTGTTAAAATATAATCTTGTTTCACATATTAGGAAGATTATTGTTTGCTTCAGATGTTTGCAAATTATTTGACTGATGTATGTATGTATTTTTTAACCATATTTCAGTACTTGTCGTAGTTTATACTTTTTGTTACAATATGTTAATTTTTTATACTAACCATAGGACCCCATTGGAAATAAGCCTTTCGGCTTTCATGGGCTATCCTGTCAAGGTATTCCTCAATTTCATTGCAATCTCATGTGATATTCTTGACGAACAAAATCAATCAATCAATCAAAAGTTACCTTATTTTCATTGAATGAGCATCATTCCCACTTACTTGACTTCTAGGGCTAAATTCGATTAACTTTTGATATAAGAGTAACCTAACTTTCAATGAAAGAGCATCATTCCCACTTACTTTCCACTAAGTTAGACTCAATTAACTTCCCGGGGGGGCACTTCCATTCACGAGTGGATACCATGCGCGACCATGGGGTCTCGAAAAGCACCCTAAACACGTAATTTTCATATTCTGAAAATGCACCACTTAACAAGTATTGGCGTGTGAAACCCTACCCTTAACAATTATTGAAACTAAAACGATACTCTTGGCAAATATTCCCTGAAATGAACCCCTAAACAAGTACAGGAATGTTCTATTGTTACGGGTCCTTCGGTCGTCGGCTTTACCTTATTTGGTTTAGTACGACCCCACCTTCTACACGAGTCGCGCAAATCAGACTCTAAACACGAAGTGTTGGGGCAAAAAGGACATCCTTTATAAAACATTTTAATTTTGTTTTATCATCCCCGCAAATTCGACCCTAAACACGTAATTTTCCAAGCGAAATAGATACCCTTTTTTCATTATATTTGTGTTTTTGACACCCTTATCACGTTACGTACGTAACGTGCCCTATTGTGAAAAAGACATCCTTTTTACGTGTTTTGGGGTCGCGCATGGTATCCACTCGTCAATGTAAGTGCCCCCCCCCCGGATTAACTTTCAATGTAAGAACATCATTCCCGCTTACTCTACTTTTAACAGTCTAAGGCTAAACTCGATAAACTTTTAATATAAGAGTAACACAACCTTCAACGTAAGAGCAACATTTTAATTTACTTGAGGCTCGACTCAATTCTCAATGAAAGAGAATTGTTTCCACTCACTTAGCTTAGGGTTAGCCTTGGTAGTTATTGAGTTGGCCAGTGTACCATCATAAAATGCTGTGACGATCAAAGACTGGTTGTGAGGAACCATCAGCGTCGCAATGCCATCAGGACCAGTGAACGCAGAGGCAACCTCCATGGTGCCATACTGTGCCGATGGGTCAGCAACGAATGCTCGGATTTCTGCATCCTGCGCCAGGGCGTCTACTGTCGGATCCTCGTGAGTGATAGCAATGACTGTCAAATTGATCAGCGGTGGTACGTCTTCTACGTGGGAAAATGACAACAACAACAACAACATTGCTGTAGCGATGGACAATTGGCAATGAAATCGAAGAGCCTTAATAATCCACTACCCAGAATTGGTATAGATTAATTGGATGATGATATATTTAATTCTTAGAAAATCTAGCTAACTATACTACTATTGGTAGAAAATTTATTAGATTTTAACTAAAATTACTTACAATTCACAAGCTATACATACAGCTATTTTGTCAGGCAGTGTAAAGTATCACTATCAGCATGATCAGAGATGAAACGGTGAAAATTTGTTCTGCAAACATTTTGAATTCGTATTTGACATTATGAAATAAAATGGATTTTGGATGATGTAATTCATAAACATATTGTGCACCGTACTCACCTTCTACCACAAAATGTTTACTACCATCCGTACCCGGAATAACGCATCTATATATTCCACCATCCCTGACTTCTGCGCTAGAAATGGTCAAAATTGATTGTGTGGAAGTGGACGATGTTACCTCGAAGTTATCAAACTTTTCGTCAACACTGACACGGGTCGTTCCAGCAAAAAGAATCGACGAAGGGGTTGTACTATCATCTACCCATAGAATCAAAGGTGGTGTTCCGCCTGTTATATCACATGTGAGTGTGACATCAGTCCCAGATACTGCTGGCGAAGTACCAGTTACAGTTACCATGGTAACCAGTTGACCATTGGTTCCTGAAACAAGGGAGGGGGTTGTTGAAACAAATAAATCAAAATATCATGGTACTGATAAGGAAGTGCGAACACAGGTGGGGGGGGGGGTAAAGGCATGAATTTAATTTCATGGTAAAATCGAATACGTTAAAAAGAGCACTTAAAAATCACGCAGTCGTCAGAATTCTGCAACTGATATTATTCATTTGAATGTTCAGATGCAAAATGAAAATGGAAGTTAGTTTACTTGGGTTCGAGGGATAGATGTCTAGGCTCACAAGCATTTTGTTGTTGACGTTATTGTTTATGATATCTTTTTTTGGGGGGGGGGCTTGAAAGTGCGTGGTTGGTTGCTTTCTGAAGCCCTTGGCGTTCAAACACTCAATAAATATATATTTATTATGGTATAGGGCTATGATCTCCCAAAGTTGGCACTTGTCAAGTAAATAAAGTTGAAGTGCAATATTTATCGTACCACTTATGCTACTAATTCCATAACTTTGATGGTTGCTTTTTATACTTTTTCATCAATTGGTTATATCTTTCTTGTGTCATTTATTTTTTTCTAGTTTTGTTCAGTTTTTACGTGTCTGCCTGTTTTACAATGTTGTTTATACAACAGCCGGTGTAATAATAATACATGTAGCAGGACCCGCTGGGGGAACAGTTTTCTGAACTGAAGTGGCTACCCTGGGTAAATATGCCGTTGTTATTGTTATTATTATTATTATTATTGTTGTTGTTGTTGTTATTAAAGAAGCAGAAATGAATATAAAAGAATTGAATTCTAAGGAAATTACTTACTTGTTGGAGGCTCATATGTTACTGCTGCACTGAGGGATGTATTCCCAAGGTAGTTACCAGCCATGCATGTAATCTCCGTTCTGACCGATGTTTTTCGAGCAGTGTACTCGTTCACACTATCCATTGATTCATGTATCAGGACACCGTTAGAGAATATATAGTAGTTTCTCATTATCGGAGTAGTTTCATTTTGTGCAGTACATGTCACTCTGATGTTGTCTGTTCCCTCTGTTACATAATCAGCAGTGACAGTAGTACGAGCGGTAGATGGAGAGGCTTGGTTGATAAAACAAAAAAAAGAGTTAACAAATGTCTTGTGTTTTCATTTAAAACTTCGTAAACATTTCATATTTTTCAGTTCAATGATGACATATATAATGAAAATTCCACCCCTCCCCCGCCCTAACGTATTATTTTCACATATCTGTGCAAGCATGGAATACAACTCCAATTTGAAATAGGCAACATTGCCGCCTTCCCTTTCATTTTCTAATTCTATTCACGCAAAAGTTTGGGGGCAGTAAACATATTTTGATTGGTAAAAGCACTAACTGGATATATCTTAATTTGTCCTGTTATCACTTAAGCCAATCCGTGAAACTGGAAGACGTTTAGATAATTAGCTCTAATTTTAACTGTGTGGGGAATTTACTGATAAATCAGGAATATTCTACACGTAATGTACATTAGTACCATGTTAAATGTACATTACTAATCTACTGTGAACTCAACATGTTCAAAGTAAGTTACATGTACATATTATGAACAGGAAGATCCATTCATACTTACTATGAATGTTTAAATCTATTGATTCCTGTCTGTTTAGTTCTGTCAGCTGATGTCCAGTGGTCTGACAAACCAAAGTCTGTCCATAATTCTCTTGAGTTGCTGGGAATGTGAACACACTCCTTGTATTAGATACAGGTGATGTACGTGCAACTGTCGGGTTCGTTTCAACTATTGTGTTCCCATTGCCATCAGTCTGTGTAGTTCCACCAAGCGTCCATATAAGAGTAACTTGTGGTTTGCTTCCAGCATCGCATGTTACTACATACACATCTTCGTTGTCATGCAACTCACTGATCACAGTCAATGTCATAGTTGGTGCAGCTACAGAGAGAATAAATGCAGGATATTAATATTACTTTCCCTTGGCCTGAGAATCACATCCAATAATCACCTTTCACCTTCAGGTAATAGAGCACCTTTATAACGTTGGAAGATTGGCTATCCATTTAAATGTTCTTGTAACTCCCTTCCCAAATTGTGCTATTCTCTTATGAATATCAGATAATTTCAATTTCGTCATTTTGATACATTGGTTAGTCTATCATGTCATGTGATAAATGAATAATAAATAGTATAGTATCTATATGTATCCACCTTGTTAAGGTGCTCCAACATTACCCCGGTTAAGCTAGGCTACCTATTCAGGTTCTCACAGCTTTTTGAGGAATTACTTCCTGCTGGTACCCATTTACCTCACTGGGGTTGAGTGCAGCACAATGTGGGTACCTTTCTTGAGGAAGGAAAATACACCATGGCTGGGAATCGAACCCACGTCCCTCAGACGTAAAAAAACGAGAGTCGTTAACACTTAATATCTGATCTGATATAGAATTTAATCTTAGCCTTAACTGCAACATGTGCAAGGGTCAGAGCATATTGATATCCAGGCACTTGTCCGCTTGCACACGGCGAGGTGTGAACAAAGGACGACTTTCCCTCACCAACCAAGGTCCAGACGGTAGTGCGTTGGTGAGCAGATAGTGGAATACAACTTTTTTATCAGTCAGTGCAAAGTATCACTGTCAAAGATGAAACGGTGTAAAATTGGTCTTCAAAATGTTTGTTTTCATTCTTGACATTACGAAATAAAATGGATTTTTTTTTCATTATGTAGTTCACAACATGCGACGCAATTTGCTCACCTTCTACCACAAAGTCTATCATGTCTATAGTACCATCATCATTGGGAATAGCACACACATACATCCCATCATCCGTGACCTCTGCGCTAGAAATGGTCAAAATTGATTGTGTGGAAGTGGACGATGTTACCTCAAAGTTATCAAACTTTTCGTCAACACTGAGACGGGTCGTTCCAGCAAAAAGAATCGACGAAGGAGTTGTACTATCATCTATCCATAGAATAAAGGGTGCTGTTCCGCCTGTTATACCACATGTGAGTGTGACATCAGTCCCAGATACTGCTGGCGAAGTACCAGTTACCATGGTAACCAGTTGACCATTGGTTCCTGGAACAAGGATGAAAATTTTGAAACAAATAAATAATAATAATAATAGCCAATTTTTATAAAGCGCTTTTCCCAGAATGGCCCAAAGCGCGTTACAGCATATTATTACCCCGGTCATTGGATTCATTTCAATAAAGTATGAAAAATGCACAATTTCCACTCCCTGGGGAGCATTCCTTGCATTAATCGCAACCACATTATGGCGCTGGCTAAATCAAACATACACAATATCTTTTGCATCCTACCGAGTTCCCATTTAGCACCTGGGTCGAGAGTGGCAAAGTGTGGATTAACGCCTTGCCAAATAAAGACATTTCATGGTATTGATGAGGAAGTGCGAACGTGTTCTGTGGTCCAGTTGTTAGAGCATTGGACTCATAATCGCAAGGTTATGAATTCGAATCGCAACTCTGCCAGTGTCTCCACTTTGATAAAAAGGCCTTAAGCCCCTTTTACATCTTCACGGATGCAACACGGATCATCACGGATCTCAGTCCGTGATGATCCGAGGGTGCCAAATTTGTATTTTCCTAGCATTCCCGGAGTGAGTACGGAGTTAACTGGTTATTAACACGGATATGTACGGAAAAGTCCGGAGTCTACAAGGATAGGCAAGGTAGCAATAGGGATCCTGTTTGATATGTTCCCGGAGCCAACACGGAACTCCCGGATGATCACGGACGTTACTGGGTCTTTTTACACGGACCTTACCACTTCTTGTCGCTGGCATCTTGCTAGAATGAAGTTTCGTCCCTTTTTGCGACATCTGGAGCATGCTCGTGCTTGTTTATGAATACGGACTATTGTTCATGTACGCAAACAATACAAACATATTTTGACCCCGGATAAAGCCGGTATCAATAAGGATCACCCGGTTCTTACAAGGAGCCTCCCGGATGCATTCGGATGTACAAGGAGGCTAAAAGGATGAACACGGATGGTTATCAGTCCGTGTACTCCGGGATGAAAAATTGAATATCATGAATATGTTCAATTTTTCTCCCGGACATGCCGGTACATCAATGATGGCGCCGGATGAGTAGCCGGAGTGTACATGGTAGTCCCGGACTGTACACGGATGACCCCGGATTGACAATCCGGGATGATCCGTGTTGCTTCCGTGAAGGTGTAAAAGGGGCTTTATCTGTCTATTACGTCAGCCACTATGACTGATTAACCTAGACGTAACGTGTTTCCAAGGTAATTGGTTATATACCGATTTGGCGTTTACCAGCAAAATGCTATCCTGCCGAGTTCCTACGGGAGTTACCCCAAACGGAAGCAGAAACGAAGGGGGAGGGTTTAAATAAAAATTTCACGGTGCTTTTGTTGGTGAATAAGTGACAACATCGAATACGAAATAAAAGTGCTTTAAGAATCACCCAATCATCATAATTCTAAAACCGATATCATTCATTGAAATGTTCAAGTGCAAAATGAAAACGGGAGTTAGTTTAATTGGGTACGATAATAGGCTCACAAACATTGTGTTGTTGATGTTAGTTTTCTTTTTTTTGACTTGTTTACATTCTACGAATGGAATCGGTTATTCATACGCCATTCGATCACTCCTAACTATTTTTTAAAGAAAATTTATAATAGGGGAACAATTACCTATAATTAGCAGCAGAACTGCGAGTCCATGCAATAAAACCACACCAGCCATCGTCTTGACCTTGTCAATGGAAAACAACTTGTCGTTCTCGTATTATGATTTGATGATAATTCTTGCTCATGGGATGGTAAGACTTGTCAAGTTCATCTCACTGAAGATCTACAAGGGGGGTGGGGTTAAGAACAAGAATATACAAAAGATGAAAAGTAAGATTTATTGAATGGGTAACTACTTGGACACTACATTTAGCAAGATTGTCTTGTACTCTTGATATTTTTTTCTTTTCCTCGTTCAGAGGTACTTTATTCTTCAAATTCCTTTCTCATTTTAACAATTTCTTTCGAGGCACAGTGCGTATAGAGTAACAAAACAAGTTACATATAAACATGAAGATGTAATTTTACTATAAGGTTAAAGCTCTTCGAACATTTGAATTAAATGAACATTGGATTTACATCGTCATTTTACATTAAAAAAAACTCTTTCTTGAACTCATACTAAATTGAATCGCATACATTCGTAATTCCGAAGCTTCGTAATTCCGAAGATTCGGTTATTCCGAAGGTTCGTATTTCCGAAGGTTCGTAATTCCGAAGGTTCGTCAATCCGAAAACGAAATAAGGTTCGTAATTCCGAAGGTTCGTCAATCCGAAAACGAAATAAGGTTCGTAATTCCGAAGGTTCGTTAATCCGAAAACGAAATAAGGTTCGTAATTCCGAAGGTTCGTTAATCCGAAAACAAAATGAGGTTCGTAATTCCGAAGGTTCGTCAATCCGAAAACGAAATAAGGTTCGTTAATCCGAAAACGAAATAAGGTTCGTTAATCCGAAAACGAAATAAGGTTCGTTAATCCGAAAATTAAATAAGGTTCGTATTTCCGAAAATGAAAAATTATTCATTTTGGTAACAAGAACGGTGTTGTCATTACAAGATTACACGATATTATGCAATGACGATCGATGATACATGCATGTGTTGTGGCCAAAAGCATGTATTTCATTAAGAATAGGCGCCCTGATCAAGCATAGGCTAATTTCGATTTTATCTGAGCAATTGCTGCCTAAGCAAATGGTTTAAAGATGCAGGGGATCAAGTGTGTTGGTCGCGTGCGAGTAACCTCTAGATAATAGGATTTGTATTGAAGGGGATGTCATTTTTAATAACAGCTTCTGCTGGTAATAAAAAATAATACTATAATAATGATCCTTGTGAGATGTTGAAAGCGCGAATCTCAAGCTCAAACTAATAGACATTTCATGTAACAAGACGTGAACTTAAACATTCTGAGCAGTTTTTTTAATCGTGAGAAAGATGTGTATCTTTTTAAAGAATTAACTCGAGGGCGAGCTGTAATTTGTTTATATAGTGACCTAAGTAATCTTTTAAGGACTGCATTTAGTGACTCATGAATAGAATATATATCTCACGAACTATGAGAGCGCGAACCGCAAGTTTGAAATTTGTGATATTCCACCTGAAAACTGGACATTTTATATTTTTTTGTAACCAGGAATAGAATGAGTTCCTCAATAAACAATACTTGATGCGAGCGAGAAACGTGAGCCAAAATTTTCCGATTTCCAACCTGAAAACTGGACATTCTAAGCATTCTTGTTAAAAAAATAATAGCTGGGAGAACAGTTTTCAGAACTGAAGTGGCTTCCCTATATCTATATCATTATTATCATTCTAGGCCTACATGAAATTTCCAAAAGTTTGAGCACGTGATTCGCTCGCAACATCTCACAAGGATGCCCTTTTAACAGTAATTGACCAAAAAGGCGAATTTTACATCTTCAGATTTGATTTCTTCCCCCCCCCAAAAAAAAAAAAACCCCGCTTGCTCGCTACGCAGAAATGAAACGTAAATATATAATTTATCAATCAGTGATCACTTAATTTTTTTTGCTCAATTCAATTACTACAAAACACACAACCTCTTTACACAGATGATGATCTCATGGTGAAAATATAAGTTTGCACCAAATTGCCCCTATTGGTCCCCTTTTTTGGATTTGCCCCCCCCCCCCAGGAAAATATATTCCGACGCCACTGGTTGAAACACGCATCGTCTTCATGGCTAACTGCAAAATATTCTTTAAATGTCCCCTTTAGATCAGGTCAGAGCTTATATATTTAAAATTTCTGTTTGCGACCTTGCTCGCAGTTATTATCTAAAGTTAGTTACATAGGCATTTCGTTTTGAAGATCACAAACATATTGCCCATCATATCAAAGAAATATATAGCTCGCGCTCGCATTATTTAAAAAAGGGTTTATCATGTTATTACATATTTACTTTGTTTATAAGTATAAAGCTAATTATTGACTGTTAGGACTATACCCTTTCAAAGAAACAAACAAAAATCATCTTTAAGCTGCCGATCGAGGAAAATGTGGCTGAAAAAAATATTGCCCCCCCCCCCTATTTGACGAAAGTTGGATCCGCCGGGAGGGAGGCAGGGGGCACTTGCACCCCCAAAATGAAATAAAAAAAACAGGGAAATGAATATTTTCCAAAATGGGAAAGTTCCTTTTTCAAAAATAAATATGCGGTTTTTCGTGTTTTTTCGAAATAAAATACTCTTTTTAAAGTATACAAGTTAAGTTTTCAGGCTGGAATATTGCAAATTTTCAGCTTGCGCTTCGCACTCTCATTCGATTGGTGAAATATGCATCCTAAAGAGGTCACTAAATGCTTTCTTTAACAGGTTCCTTTTCTGGTCAGTATGTTTAAGCTGCGTTTTGCGCTCGTGTTAATTTTTTAGTTAGATGCACATCTTTTTAATGACAGCAGAAATCTGCTCGGATTTTTAAAAACTTATTTTCATTTTTTATTGAAATACCCTAAAGTTTTAGCTTGTGATGCACGCTCGCAACACCTCGCAATTATGCCATTTTAAGAATAATTGACCCCCAAAAATGTTTTACAACTTCACCTTTGAATTTATTTTACCAAGCCGCTCGCTCATTACACTCTCTCCCGAAAAATAAAGCCTAAATATACGTTTTGCCATAATAAGAAATCACTTCAAAAAAGGTTTTTCTCTACTTAATCACTATCAAACACAATGACTTCAAGCAGATGATAATCTTAAGGGGAAAATATCACCAAAATTATCGAACATTCGGAATAACGAACCGTCGGAATAACGCCACAAATGTTCGGATTAACGAACCCTTTTTCGTTTTCGGATTAACGAACATCGAGGTATAGGCAATTTACGTGTTTCGGAAATACGAACCTTCGGAATAAAGAACCTTCGGAATTACGAAGCTTCGGAATTACGAAGTGTAACCAAATTGAATATGTATTGAAAGCTCTTCCTTGCATCGTGTACATGACATAGGATTTGTATATTGCATACTGTGCAAATATCATAAACAAATTAACCAACGTAAACTTGCGATCGTGTATTTTGTATCCAATGAACAACTTCGTTTCGTTAATAGGAATTGTCATTTTAAACATAAATTGACCTTGTCAATGGAAAACAGCTTGTAGTTCTCCTCGTATTATGATTTGATGATGATTCTTGCTCATGGGATGGTAAGACTTCTGGTGATTACCAATTCAAGTTAATCTCACTGAAGATCTACGGGTTTTTTTTAAGTACAATAATATATCAAAGCTGAAAAGTAAGATTGTATGGAATGGGTAACTACTTAGACGCTACATTTGTAGCAAGATTGTCTTGCGCACTTGATATCATTACGGGCTTTTAACTTTTCTACTCCCAATACGTCAATCCTAATGAACCAGACAGTAGAAAGTTTTTTAGTACAAGTTTTAGTCGTTGTTATTCGACTTCGAGGAAGGTATTGAATTAATCGCCACCATCTCTCACAGTACCTTATTGGCATGTTTGCACTGCCCCCCCCCCATCCCATCCAAGCCCAAGAAGCGTGGCCTGCTTACCTTCCCTAAACCCTAGCCTACCCTCCATTTCAATCTGCATTTTGTAACGCAACCATGATTTAACTTGCGCATCTGAATCTTCACTCGAAATGCAATTGAATCGCTCCGGCCCCAATCGCACCCTTCCCAGATAATAATGATAATATATATATATTATTATTATTGTTATTATTATTATTATTATTTTATATTGTCACTCCAGAAGAGGTGGCACTTCGTAATTCCGAAGGTTCGTAATTCCGAAACACGTAAATTGCCTATACCTTGATGGTGGTTAATCCGAAAACGTAAAAGGGTTCGTTAATCCGAACATTTGTGGCGTTATTCCTAAGGTTCGTTGTTCCGAAGGTTCGATGTTCCGAAGGTTCGTTAGTCCGAAAACGAAATAAGGTTCGTTAATCATTACGTTTTCGGACTAACGAACCTTCGGAATTACGAACCTCATATCGTTTTCGGACTAACGAACCTTCGGAATTACGAACCTCATTTCGTTTTCGGACTTACGAACCTTCGGAAATACAAACATCCGGAATAACAAACCTTCGGAATATCCGAAGCTTCGGAATAACGAAGCTTCGGAATTACTAATGTATACGTCCAGAAGAACCACAATGCACCCCAAAGACACAAAACCCACCCCCAAATGACTGCCCCGACCAACTCCAAGAGGAGTGCGACTTTATAGGGACCAGACCATCTACCTCGCATTTAGAGAGTTTAATCATATGCTTGAACTTTCTTTGCCTCAGCATCCTTAGAAAATAAACATAAACATGGTTTGTTAATAGACCTCTCTGTTCAGCTAGTTTTCTTTCTCCTAGTCTATCTTCTTGCATTTTCTCTTTAAAATGGTTAAGGGTCGGTGGATCTTTTGTGTTTCCACTATTTTTTTAATCATATATACCTTACGAGGATTTTCACGTGATTTAATGATTAAACCTCTCCTCTAGTTGAACCTTCCGCGCCTAAGTGAACACCTTTTGTGTCCATATTTGTAATAATAGGGAGTTGAAGCATGTTCCCACCTTCTTTCCATATAGTTTTATCTTATCACATGAAAAAAATGTATGATCATTATGTTTCTTCTTTACTGCAGAATGAACATAAATCATCTGTTGTCATTTTAAATAACTATGAATATTTTGGTGTATAGTACACTGTGTAATGTTTTATATTGATATTCTCCGAGTCTACTGTTCAGAGAGGATTTTCGTGGTCTTAAAAAATATCAGAAATATCTTTTTTATTTTGTTATATTATATTTTTCCTCAAGCTTTTTCAATGCTTGGGGTATATCCCTTTTCATACTAACAAGGGTATCAACAGTAAATCTTTTCAAAATGAATGAATCTTTGTTCATTTTTCTTCAAACGTTCATCATATTCATTCCATTATATTTAATTTACATTTTTGCACTTAACAACCACTTGTACTTGTTCTCTCTTCTACACATTCTCTCCAATCACTCTATTTAATGACTATTGGCAATTGAATGTATGTTTTCCAGTCTCTAACAATAAAAAGAAACAAACGGGAACAGCATTTCAATTAATACAACCATTTAATACAAATAACAGATCAAATAAATATATCATTCAAATCTATTTCAATTATAAGGAGTGGTTCATCCTGTTGATACAAAAATAAATTTATCTTAATTTCAAAGCTACATAAGGATGAATTTATCTTCATCTAAAAGCTACACGAGGATAAATTTATCTTAATTTCAAGGCTGCATGAGGATAAATTTATCCTAATTTCAAGGTTACATGAGGATAAATTTATCTTAATTTCAAGGCTACATGAGGATAAATTTATCTTAATTTCAAGGCTGTATGAGGATAAATTAATCCTAATTACAAGGATACACGAGGATAAATTTATCCTAATTTCAAGGCTACACATACATGTAGATAAATTTATCTTCATTTCAAAGCTACACGAGGATAGATTTATCTTCATTTCAAAGCTACACGAGGATAAATTTATCCTAATTTCAAGGCTACACGAGGATAAATTTATTCTAATTACAAGGATACACGAGGATAAATTTATCTTAATATCAAGGCTGCATGAGGATAAATGTATCCTAATTTCAAGGTTACATGAGGATAGATTTATCCTAATTTCAAGGCTACTCGAGGATAAATTTATCCTGATTTCAAATCTACACAAAGATAAATTCATCCTAATTTCAAGGTTACATGAGGATAAATTTATCTTAATTTCAAGGCTACATTAAGTTAGATTTATCTTAATTTCAAGGCTGTATGAGGATAAATTTATCCTAATTACAAGGATACATGAGGATAAATTGTCTTACCCCTCTCCCTATATCAAAGTAAATACTGCCATCAAAAACACAACTTTTAGCTTTTTACACAAATTATTTACAAAATGAGGGTCCAAAATCAATAGTTTGCAATCCAAAAAATGGGAAACAGAATCAAATTCCTTTTCAAAATCACCGGCCGATAAATATGCCGATATATAATTTCTTGCCAAGTGAAAGATCATGTCATCTATAAGTCTTATAGCTTCCCCAATATTTCTTCCTTTTAATATCCTACTTGGTCGACATTGATTATTTCAAACAACACCTCTTTTTTTCTTGTTGATAGTACATTCGCCAAAATCTTGTAGTCTACATTTAAAAGTGAGATGGGCCGATGATGGGTCCTTTCCTTCTTTTTGAATTAATAATAATAGTTGCTTGTCTTTGTGATGGCGAAAGTTCTCCTCTTAGAAAAGCGTTATTTAAAGCATCAACTAAAACTTCCTCACCAGCGATCGGTTCACTGGTATCCCTTCCCCTTCTTTCATAAAAAGAAGCTCTAGATCTGATTTTAAGACCCTCGCTCACATAACATGCCGTTATTTCTGTCTTTTTATTCTCTTGTTTATCATCTTGTAGTTAATCTCGTTTGAATATCATCATTTTCTTTTTCTAAATTTTTAATTTTCTCTTCTCGTGTTTCAGCCTTTTCCCTTCAATATTTCGGAGAAAAATTGCTGATTTTCATTTTCAAGAAATCCCAGAAAGAGTTGAAATACAACCGCCGAGTAATCTGGCGGTATAGACGGGATTATATCACTTTTTAAAAAGGAATTCTCTATATCTTTCTGTAATAAACCAATACTCTAACCTGCTTGCATAAATATAAATATACATATATATATATATATATATACATATATACATCAAGCATAACTGATATGACTTACATAAACACTGGTACTTGCAAATTCAAACGATCTTTTCTCACCGGCAGATGCTTGGTAAACATTGATGGTTTCGCTGAAAACTAATCTAGTTCCCCATCTCGGAAGTTGGCTCGAGGATGATAAATAAACCTATGGCCAGGGGGACAAATTCAAACAGAATTTATAGTCGAGTCACTGTCTGTTAGCCAAGTTTCTGTCACATGGAGCAGATCAGCGTTACTGTCAAATAATTATGATCATTAAGCACCTTTGAAATCATACGTCGACATAGACGACTGGTACGAAATGACGTCATTTTAAGGCATTGCGCATGCGTCACGTCCTTACCCTCGCCCGACGAGAACCAATCAGAATTGAGAACCCCGCCATCTCCATTTGTCGCGCACTGAGTGAACATTTGTGGAGCAAAGAAGAAGCTGTTCTGATGATTTTTACGTTTTTTATTGTTATATAATGTTTCTCCTCTTGCTGCTTCTTCGTCCTTTCCTTGCCCCCCCCCCCCCGTCTCCCCGCTCAATTTCATAGGTATGGATGGCGTCATAAACAGACGATACTGGAAAGTTTGTGAATCTCCATGGAGAGAGTTCAGAGGAGAGTACAGGGGACCCTGTGAGAAGCAGAAGGTCGTCATGACAGCACAGGGTCATCACGATTCTCCGGTCCAGGATCTGCATACACGTCACCCAGGATGCATTTCGATGTAACCGCTCCATTATGTTGATTGTTTGATTGATTGATTGATTGATTGACTGACTGACTGACTGATTGATTGATTGATTGATTGGTTGGTTGGTTGGTTGATTGATTGATTGATTGATTGATTGATTGACTGATTGATTGATTGATTGGTTGGTTGGTTGGTTGGTTGGTTGATTGATTGATTGATTGATTGATTGATTGAATTTATTCTTCATTTTAAACAAATTTAAAAATTAAGTAGGAACAAATCAGAATATGAATAACAGAAATGAAAAAGGAACTCACTGGAAAGCATCACTTGTTTATCACAATGACGTCATAATGAAGGATAATCAGTTGTTTTTATTCTATCATTATCATTTATACACTGATTAAAAAACAAATAACACATTATCAGCTTAATTTGTAAGGAATAATGAAATTAAGGTCTTTTCAAATCCTGCGGAAATATGTTAGGTTTTTTTTTTCAGCCAGATTGGATGGACCTTCTCCTTTAAAGCGCGCGAATATCTGTGACCCATTGAAAGTTGGGTAAAACCAGCGGGGAATTCCCATTAATTGTTATTGTCACATTATTAATTGTTATTGTCACATCCATGGTCACATAGTGACATCCCCAGATCGAGATCTAGGTGTATATATTATTGTTGGCTTTGACATAGACTCATCTCACGCCATATTACAAGGACGAAAGTTTACCGCATAATCATTTTAGATATTTGTTTTCATGTAAGCATAATTGATGGAAAAGGTGATCAACCGCCCCCCCCCCCCGCTTGTTTGTGTCGGCTTATATATATTTTGCATATATATATATATTTGTAGTAAGAATGATGGAAAAAATATTCGTTGCTCAATCCCACATATTTTTTTTTGGCTATACACTGTAAAAACTGTGGTGTTAAAACTGACACCAATTGGTATTAATAGAGGACCACACCCTGAGGTGTTAAAATAACACCCTAGAGATTGAACATTACACCAAAGAGTGTAAATGTAACAACCATAGGTGTTGTAATAACCAGGCGCGCCGGAACACTTTCAGTTTTGGGGGGGCAAAATCCCGAAGGGGGCACAATATTTTTGAAAGCGTGAGATACGGAAGCGATTGAGCGGGAGAGGGTGTGGGACCCCCACGGTAAGAACTTTGTGTAAAAATTGAGTGTAAAAGTTGCTTTTCTAAGAGCATTCAAAAATAAATTTCTTGAGAATTAAATTGAGTTCTTTTTGCTCCTTCTGTTTCCTCCCTTCTGACCCAGACTGGTGTTTCTTCGTGATCAGGGTCGCAGTTCCAGCAAATTACAAGCCTTATTGCAAACTCAGTTGTTTCAAACCAATGTAATATATGCCGTTTAAAGACTTTAAGATGACAAACATGACCGTACGCATCCGGGGGCCGCCGATCGAGAGGGCAAAATTAACAAAATTCACCAAAAGTGTGCACGAAATCTTTCAATTTTATTCTAGAAAATGCAAAAGCTCCCCCATCACCATGGGCGGAAATCCCAGGGGACAGGCAGTGGCGGCACCAAGGGGGGCATGGGGGGGCATTTGCCCCCCCACTCAGAAGCTTTGCCCCCCCAGTTGCCCCCCCAGAAATTTTGAGGACTTAAAAGAAAATTATACAGTAATTTGTAAATAAGTAGATGCTGTCGTACTACATATTCAAGCTCAGCTGTGAAGTGCTCTAAAATACCATTTTCTGCTCTTCAAAACTTGAAAATTTTCTCACTTAGTCGCTGTTGGCTTCCTCGCACACTATTAGTTTGTAATAAGTTTATATCGCTTGTTATATCTTGCATTAAGGCAGACATTTCAATGTGTGATACACAAGCTAATGTAAGTGTTAAACTACAGTACATGGCGTGTATTCTGTCGTCAGCAATGTTTATTCTTTGGGGGGGGGCGTGGAGGACAAATACTCAAAGTCTGCCCCCTTCCTTGAAATAAATATGCATCTACTCATGTAAAATTTGGATTAAACTCATCGATTTGCTTCATTAACAAATAAGAATGCTTGAACTCTTCGTTCATAATTTGTCACCGTCATGGTTTTTAGTGAAAAAGTAAATAGGCTATGTAAAGATGTGCAATCTGCGATGGGTGTTCTGTCCCCTCCCTCTTAAATTTTCGACCTTTCCACGAGGGGAATGTCTGTATCTATTAGGCTATATTCTCATAACAAGACACCCAACTATAGTATATTTGAAAATAAACTTTACCCTGTGTATTAAAAACTTTCCTGTCTTCGGAAGAAAATTATTAGGCCTATGTATGAAAAAAATAAGATATGAAAAAGAGAACAGAAATTAAATATTGAAGTCTTTTACAATGCGATCATGCATTTTTTCTGATGTGATACAAAAATGTAAAAGTAGAATAGGTCTACGCCTTAAGATTACATATATGTAAATGTTCAGTTCATGATCTAGTTTTGATCAATAACTTTGCTCCATTAAGCATTACCTGATTTTACAAAAATTTCTGTTTATATCAAGTGTAACAAAAAAATGTTTATTGGGGCCACTAAAACTCGCGCTTCGCGCTCGATTTTTCCACACATGCAAAAAATTTTTTGACTGCCCTTGCCCCCCCAATATTTTCTTTTGCCCCCCATTTGCCCCCCCACTTTGAAAATCCTGGTGCCGCCACTGGGGACAGGGGGGACGCGTCCCCCTACCATTTTGGAAAGGGGTACATAATATCAAATGTCCCCCTACTATTTGTGCTCTTTTATTATGGAAAAAATACATAATTTAAAATCGAAATTATACACATGTATCCTCGAATTTCGAAATATATATAAACAGATAGTTTTTGTTAAGAACTTGGTTAGGAAAAGAAAGGGCATACCGGCCCAACTATTCTCGAACTCTCATTTAGCCATATATGCCAGCCAAAGAGTGATGACATTGATGGCCATTGTCAATTTCATAACTAATAAAAATTACGAAAAAAGAAAATCGCCTCTGGATACTTATAAGTAAATTTAGTGCGTAGACGGTTAGATCAGTAAAATCATACCTTTGTTAAGCCAATTCACTTTCCCTTTATTCCAAATTTACTTGGAATATAAGAATATTTTTATTGTTCGCGTACTCAGTATAAAGAATAGTTTTCATGAGTTATGATTAATCCTTCAGAGTGAACTTTAACTATGTTTAATCCCCCAAAATTTGTTTTTAAACACTCTATTAACGAGACTTATACTCCATTTTTACACAAAATTCCTGCCGTGGGAGGGGTCATCATAGGTAGATCAAGGGGGCGAAGCGGCGGAAGGTGAGGCGAAAAATGAGAAAAAAGATAGGACCGGGAAGAAAGTTGAATGATGGAAGGGAGGTGAATAATTGGGAAAAAAAGAAAACTTTCAGGTCACAGTATAAAAATAAAAAAAATCGCTCGCGCTATGCATAAATACACAGCCATCTTTTTATTTCAAAACGTGCTTGATTTTTTTTTCACTTTTTGGATCGAAATATATAAAATCAAATAATTTATCTAAGAAGATATCCATCTTTTTCATAATTTGTAGGTTTAGATATTAAAGAAAATTAGCTTGCCATTCGGTTTTAGTCTGAAATGTATTCATTAAAAAGTTAAACGTTATCACACTGTAATAAGATGGAAAAGGGGCTTATCAAAGGTATGTTTCACAGAGAAACTGTTCGTCAAACGACGCGAGGCTTACTGTGATAATGTAATTGCCCCGTCAGGGGCAAAATTTTTTCATTTTTGACAATGGAAATGACAATTTTTAGGTAGAAAAGTGCCTTCATCGTTTACTTTTGTCCTTAAATAATTTATCAGTTTTCTACTTTCAGGGGGGCACATTGGGGGGGGGGGCAAAATCTCGTTTTGCCCCCCCAAAATTTTATTTGGGGGGCAAGTGCCCCCCCTGCCCCCCCCGCTTCCGGCGCGGTGTAAAAGTAACACCAGCAATTTAACACCGGTGTAAAATAGCTGGCGTGGTCCTCTATGTACACAGGTTAACACCACAGTTTTTGCTGTGTATAAGGAACATATAGAATTCTACCAACATGTAGGCATAAAGGGGTAGTCCAGGCTGAAAGTTATATGATTTGGACATATAATTATAAAGAATAAGCAGACAAACAAAACACTGACAATTTTATCAAAATCGGACAAGGAATGACAAAGCTATGATGGAATTTTTAAGATTTCCACTATTCCGGTGAAACCATCATGTCATCATGAATATTCGATGAGCTAACTAATGTCATATCCCCACCTGTGCTTTTGTATTTGATTGCATTAAGTTTGATTTTTTTTTCAATTGCTTTTTCCTCGCAACAAAAAAAAATGAATTTCAAAACTTATTTGGTAGATTAGATATTCATTACTGCAATTTAGGCCTATTTCATTATAAGTGAGACATATGTACATGTATGAAAAACTGAAACGATTCTGGTTTCATGTAATAACACAAGGGAAAAAAAGGAAAAATGGCGAATGTGGCATCATCAGTCAACCTAATGAATATTCTTGATGACGTGCAGACTTGCAAATAACTGTTTTCACATTTAAACAATAAATTTTAAAATTCAATAACTTCGTTATTTTGTTATCAGATTTTTATGAAATTGTCAGTATTTTGTTCAGTGAATTACACCCCTAGAATAATGAACACTTCCTAGTCCCAGCATTTCGCAAGGATTCTCGAAGGCTCTTCCGCTTCTTCTTCGTGATATTATTCGTTACACTCTATCACACCTCGGATCCTCTCCCATCATAATTAACCACCTCCCCCCTTCTCTCATTCTCTCTTTCTCAATTTAAATTTAATTGTAAAATTGTCAGCCAATAATGCATTGCAATCCCCTATCTTTTCGGTCGTCTTTCTACATTCTTAATTCCAAAGATTTATAATTCAGTTCGACTTTGAATAGTGACCAGCAGAAATTTAAATTTAGATTCAATCCTATATTTAGATGTAAAGCTAAAAGCTTTGAATTTATTATTGCTTAATTTAGATTTAAAAGTTAATCGTTAGAAGATCTGTAATTTTCGTTGTATCTCTCTAAAATTGAGTTTTTTCTTCCTTCCCTATAACTGTCTTATTTTTCTCTCCCCCCTCCCTCTCTCTCTCCCTCGCTGTCCCGCTTCTCTCTACTTCCTTCTTTCTCGTGTGCATCACAGTACTCTTTCTCATACTAACATGTATTTTATTTTCGTGCACACTTCCATTTTTTATTCAGTTCATCATTGTCATTAGAAATTAAAAAAGATCAAAGAAATAGTGTTTAGAATATATATTTATCACATTTTATCAATACTCAGGACATTGTAAATCATCGTATTTAGGCCTATATAGATCATAAAAGAAAGCCACTTTCAGTTGAGGACGAAAAAAAGTTGACTGTAGCACATGTAAGTATGTCCAATTTTGCAACAAAAACTCATCCTTACAAAGTTCTAGAAGAAAAGTTGGCCTTATTTTTTTTCTTCAAAAATCTGTATTACTATGTGTGTCTGAGAGAGAGAGAGAGAGAGAGATAGGGGGATGTGAGGGTGTGTGTGCGGGTGTGTGGATGCGTGAAAGACAGGGAGGGGGAGAGAACGAGAGGGTGTATGGGAGGGTGTATGTATGTGTGTGTGTGTGTGGGTGTGTCTGTGCGCGCGTCGATTAATTTGGAAGGGTAACATGGCGGCACTTCAGCATGTTCAGCATCACATTATTTATCCAACGGAACGTCCAGGCCATCCAAGTCAGTGGTCATAATCCACTCATTTAGATGTCAATGTAAAATTGTGTCGATACACATCTGCTCTCAATAGCTAAAGTTGCAAAATGGGGGAATGATGCAAGACTGCTTCTCTTAATGTTCCCTATATTCTCCAAAGCATGGACTAATAAAGGGGAAATGCTCATTCCAAAAGTTGTACCATATTGTTTGGGATTAACTTCTCTAGCACACAATGTTTCATATCGTTTATTTAATTGGTCCATGTATATAGTAAATAAGTTATTAACCCTCATGTGAAAAGGGTTTTGCTTAATCAAATTCTACCAACTTATGTAAGCCCGAATGTATAGCGCATGTTTTTCAAGCATAAGTAAGTCTCAAAGAGTACATTAATTGTACAAAGGTTGTAGGTTATGAATTCCTCTTTCAAATGATACCATATATCATGTATATAGCAATTAACTAATTGTCACACATTAAAATTATCTTGAAATATAAATTTCATGCGAAAAGCATACGAATGTTACACATTTTCTAACTCCATGTACACTTTATCTACAATACATGCGTAATGAAATAGCTAAGAATTCATTTCTACAGACCATTCTTATTATTCTTCGTCCTTCTATTTTTTCACATAACAATCAGCAGCTAGTATTTAGATTCATGACGCTCATATATGAAAGCATTATTGAATAGGTATACATTGACAAGAGATAATACATTATAAACTGATATTCTCGGATCAGCAGACATTAAATGAGAACTCAATTTGATTTGAGATGCTGAAGAAAGACATTTATGTCTAAGAACATTCGTCATTTATCAGCTTGTTAATCAAATATTGGGCGTAATTATGGCAATTGTTCCTTGTTAAACTGTAGGTGTTTCTCAACATGTAAGCTCTGCCCAATGCGTCGGCCTGCTCCGTGGTACAACGGCTGTATCCTGCTTCGTAATCTTTTGATAATAGATCAGGTTTCTCGGTTCTCCCGATCCCGCCATTGGAAAATGGACCCATCACACTCTCTTTTCCCCACTCATAGAACTTGTTACGGAATAGGACCAGGGAGTGCTTAAGAGTCAATGTAGACACTTTGTAGAACTCGGAAGCACGTTTTCCTTTTGAGGATCGAAATGATGATGAAGAAGAATCCGAAAAAAAGGACATTTCCAAGTGATAAACAGGCGCTGAGAACCAAATGAACCCAAAAACAAAAACAAAAAGAAAATGGTAAATTGGCATTGACCCTGAATATTCATGTAATTAGGCCTAAATTTAGATTAAAGGGATGTTCCGGGCTGAAAGATGAAGAGAAATCAAACAAACAAAACACTGAAAATTTGATCAAAACCGGACAAGGAATAACAAAGTTATGGCATTTTATGGATTTACATTATTCCGGTTAAACAGTTCTAGGCATGTCTCAATAAATATTCAATGAGGAAACTGACAATGTCATATCCCCACTTGCTCATCTGTATTTTCTTACATGAAATTAGGTTTATTTCTTTTTTTTCTATCAAGAACTAAAAAAAATAAAATTGATTGACAATTTATATAATGCATTGGATATTCATTGCTGCAACTTATTTTATTATAGAGGAGACAAATTGTTGATACATGTAAGAAAAATTGAAACAACTATGATTTAATGTAATAACAAAAGACAAAGGAAAGAGGGGATGTGACATCATCAACCCATCTAAGGTTTATTCATGACGACGTGCATTTAACTGTTTTCACAAAATATTGCTTAACTTTAACGGACAAGTCCACCCCAACAAAAAGTTGATTTGAATAAAAAGAGAAAAATTAAAAAAAACACAACACTGAACATTTCATCAAAATCGGATGTAAAACCAGAAAGTTATGACATTTTTCAGTTTCGCTTATTTTCACACAAAAGTTATATGCACATCCCGGTCGGTATGCAAATGAGGGAACTAATGACATCACTCACTCACTATTTCTTTTGTATTTATTACATGAAATATTCTAATTTTCTCCTCATTGTCCTGTGAAATAAAGTTCTATTTCTCCTTGAACATGTTGAATTACCATTGCTTAACATTTTATGGTTCAATCAAGTTAGTCCTTATTGTCAAATCTGCCTGTAAAAAGTGAATGATATTAAATTCGAACAATAAAAAAACAAAAGAAATAGTGAGTGAGGGACATCATCAATTCTTTCGTTCGCATGTGACTAAATCGTGCATATAACTATTGTGTGAAAAAGAAGCGAAACTTTTAAATGTCATAACTTTCTTGTTTTACATCTGATTTTGATGAAATTTTCAATGTTGTGCTAGTTGGATTTTTCTCTTTTTATTCAAATCAACTTTTTGTTGGGTGTTGACCCTTAAAATTCATTAAAATTCCATAACTTTGCTCCGTGAATTTTACTCTATTTATTTAGACATAGATATTTTCATCCCGGAGCATCCCTTCAATGGCGCTAAACAACTGCCTATTATTCCATCATTAACATAGGGGACCTAATTATCACCAAATGCTGTGTTCTAAATCACAAGCGTGTATATCCCAAAGCATGCATGCATTGTGACTTTGTGTGACATCAGGAACAATGCCTAAATAAGCATTCCGACCGATGCTCAATGAGCATGGACCCATGATTTGAATATGATAGTAGGCCATATGTAATAGTATAATAAAAAATAAAAGAACAAGTAAGAACGGGACTACCAGTCAGTTTTCTCATTGAATATTCATGAAAACATGCACAACCGTTTCACCGAAACAATGCAAATATACATACCTTCATTATTCCCCATTCGATTTCAATCAAATTTTCTATGAATTTTCTGATTTTTCAAATCATTTTCAGCCTGCAGTACTCATTTTAAATATGGATTTTGATTCTGCGATATTCTTAAAATAATCATCAAATAATATAAAATATATATAGACCTCTTCGGATCGGAGAGGGGGAAAATGGTATCAATTCGGGACATATATCTTATTCGTAAACTCCGAGTTTGCTTATTCTAAACTCAGGTCTTAGTCAAAATTACTTCAGGGCTTAGAAATAAAATATAATTTCTACTTACATAGAGTTGTTTGGGGCATTGCAGAGATAGACACGACCAACAAGGCCGCAATGCTCAACAGAACTGCAATCTTCATCTTTCTGAATTACTTAAGATAGGCTGACTTTTTCAGAACAGTAGCTCCAGAGCGAACTGCAGATATCTTTTGTTGAATAACAGTTCTTCTCTAGGAATGACTTTCGGAACCAGATTCGTTTAATTTAAATAGTTTTATTCCCACCACGATAACGCTGCCACCTGGAGATAATTCCAGAACTCATGGGGTCGGTTGATTTTCTTGGCATGATTTTCATTTTGGAGGAAGATCAAATTGTTTATGCAGTATGGATCTAGAGAGGGAAACATGAACTTCGGAAGTGATCATGACTTTTTTTTACTTTTTTTATTTATTCATTTTTTTAGGGAGAGGGTGTCAAAAATGCTGGAAAGAAAAGCGCTCTCTGTCAGCAAACATGACCATTTCCTGTCATTGTCATTTTAAGTGAGAGAGAAATCCCAACCCAAAACCCGACATCCTCCTGCACTGCAAAAATAGTCTCCTTGATGGTTAAATTTTCAGATGGGCGCATGGTTGGCAGTAACGAGTAACGTACCTATGACGGGGCAAAACCGTCCGCCCAAAAATTTGACAAGCAAAAAAAAAGGTCTTCAATCATAAATAAGGGATTTTGTACCGGAAAATAAATTTACAAGAAAAAAAGTTTTTCAACCACAAATATAACATTTCGATCCAGAAAAATAAAATTGACAAGCCCCAAAAAAAGGTTTTCAAGCTCGTCAGGGGGAGGGGCAAAAAAGGTCTTCAAGCGCGTCAGGGGGGGCAGGGATACGTTTTTTGCATGGTTTGTGACTCGTCAGGGGGGCAGACTGCCCCCCTCCGTAGATTTAGATTATATGTATCTAATCGTCACCAAGTAGTTACCGTTACCATGCAGACCATTCTTTCTGATTCACTGCCTATTAAATGAGGAGTTCTACAGGGAAGCATTTAAGGCCCCATTCTTTTTACATTAATTTAACGAATGTAATATATATATATAAGCAGATACAAATCCAAAGACAATCGGGACAACGGAAAACATTTTATGTTGTTCATTTCATTTATTGTCCATTTCCAAGAATCATTTTACAATAAGTTTTGTTACATACATCTTAAAATAACTATTAATAAAACAAGGAAACTTTATAAGTATAATAATCAAGATAATCATGTATCAGGAAACGGAGGAAGCTGCTTATAAGCGAAGCTTGTTGAATGCGGCTTCCTATTAAATATTCGTATGAACAATGAAAACAAAATAAAAATGCATAGTATGAAAAATATATCGCAGAGTCAAATTCTAAAATGGTAAAGTTTACAAAGAAAGGGTTTC
Source organism: Lytechinus variegatus (assembly GCF_018143015.1). NCBI lineage: Eukaryota > Metazoa > Echinodermata > Echinoidea > Temnopleuroida > Toxopneustidae > Lytechinus > Lytechinus variegatus. Next base: position 14,309,858 of record NC_054756.1, read on the forward strand.
AATTACGTGCCATTTTTACATGAAGTAATCTGTTCAGTTCCCTTTCCATGTACAATGATACATACGAATATTATTGTTCATTTACTCCTTGCTTGTTCCTTAAATTGTTAACTTTTATGTGAACCTGACAGTTCAATTTATATATTTGTTGCAATTACTGTTGTACTGTATTTCGTTTTAATTAATTTGATTTGTCATTGAAAAGATATCTTGTTATGTTTGAATAATAATAAAATCCCTGTGGAGGGGAAACAAATTGAAAAAAAAATGTTGTTGAGCTCTGCGACATTATAAATGACCGAGGTTTATTATTAATTCGTATGACTATAATTGTAGCTTTATTTATTCTGTGAGCGAAACGTTTGAAAGGATATTGACATTTCAGGACAAAATAATGATACATTTCTCAAGCAAAACATCTAAAATTGTAGCTTTGAACCCAAACGTAGACCAAACGTAGACAATCTAGAGGTCTGTATATAAAAATTGTAATATTGATGGATATAATTATATTGAGATATAATAGAGATCGGAGGGTTATCTTTTCGAACGACTAAACACATTTATATAATCTTTGGGATTTAATGTTAGAATACTAACATTCCCGGGCAAGAATATCCGTTAAGAAATGCAACTTGTAATTTTAAAACTTAATCCTATACTTCATTGAGTATATAAATGTCCAATACTCAGGACAAAGTGTATTCGCGACATCGGTTATTAATAAGCTTGTTAATTAACCATTCGGCATAATGGTGACAGTTATTGAATAACAAATTGTATGTATTGTAACGCATGTACCATCGACCCAAACTATCTGCTTCCTCTTGCGTGCAGCGACTCCTTCCTTGGTAGGTCTTCCATCCACGGACGCGGGTTCGTCCTAGTCCGCCATCAGAGTACGACAGAGAACGACCACCAAATCTTCGAGGCCCCCATTCGTAAAACTTGTTTCCGAAGTCGACCAAAGAATGCCTAAGCCGCCATTTATTCAAGTAGACATCGCGTCGTATTTTTCTCCCGCCGGAGTGAAGACCTGGGATGTCTTTCAAAAAATCACTGAATCGATTGTGCCAGTGATACACGCTTGTATAGTCGGCTGATGGGTGAAATTGAAAATGCAAAAAAATTAATGCATGAAATTGTGTCCGTTCTGCAAATGAGACCACAGGTTTTCGCCCTCCCCTCATTTTGTTAATATATTGATAAGGAATAAAAACAATAATGAATATTGTACATGACATCTGGGGCCTGTTGCATAAAACTTTTTACCTGAGAAAACTCAGGTATATTTTACCTGAGTTTTTGCCCTGTGTTAAAGTCAATGTCAGAAATCAGACTAACCCAACTTTTCATTTTTTACCGGAGTTTTCTCAGGTAAAAAGTTTTATGCAACAGGCTACTGATAGACATTTTTCTTCTCTCTTTGTAAACAATAAAGCAGTTCTATTCTTTCCAAGATTTTCCAAGGTAAGGCCTGTCCGTTTTAGATGCACACTGCATTTTCACTGAACACTACCATGCAAGAAAACCAAATATTTACGAAAAGAGAGTCATATCAAAATAACAAAAATTACAGTTTCTTCTCTTAACCCTATCTAGGCCGGGGTATTTTGGTAAGGACACCACAAAGAGTTTCTATACCAAAAATTAGTACATTTCGAGCTTTATTTTTTGGCGCGATTGCGCCGAAAACTGGCACGCAGGTTGTCTGGGATATAATCTACAAGATTGTATAGTAATTTATTTCATGCGAATCGCTATTAAGTGATTATGCTCATTCATGCTTAATTAGTATGCGAAATCATACTTTTTCCTCTAACTCCCTAAATAAAGCTCCAAATGTACTAATTTTTGGTATAGAAACTCTTTGTGGTGTCCTTAGCAAGAATACATGAAAAAAATTGTGATATCAAATCATTTTCTTATGTATTATATTGTTTTTTGCAATTTCTTATGTATTTCTTTGTTTTTTTGACCTTTTGTTTTTCATTGTTTTTTCAATGAAATTTGTTGGGGACTCTTCTGTGATCATAAAAATCATAACATGAATAAATTTAGACTAGCAAAACTAAAAATAATCATACATTTATGAAGTTTGGTTGAAAACACAATTTGCATTGACTTTGTACACGAAATCACGTTTTTGAGCAATTTTCGGTCTGACATGCACTTACATAATGTTGCGTAATTTCGGAACCACGTACCCGGGTGACACAAAATTGGTCTCAAAAGTTGCGCAAGACTTGAAAGTAAAAACTCAGCGAGCGGCACGGTCAAAAAATTTCGCACGGCGAAAATATCGCGCAATTCGTTGAGGGGGGGGCCTCCGAGGCCCCCCCCCCCGCCTAGATAGGGTTAAAGAAAAATCAGTTACAGGGCGCTATTTGAAATATCAAATAGCAAATATAGATAAGGTGTAACTTATAGTGTTGTCACTTGAAAGAGTCTGTAAAAATACAATTTGGTGCAAATTTAGAAATTAAGGAAGAAGAGAAGATAAAGAGGTGGTGGTGATGATGATGACGATGATGATGATGAATGATGATGATGATGATGATGATGATGACGATGATGATGATGATGATGAGGATGATGAAGAAGATGATGATTGAGATGATGGTGTGGTGGTGCTGCTGCAAGGAGATGATTGTGATGAACATGCAGGGGCGGCGATCTGGGGACGGGGCATAGTGCCCCCCCCCCCACACTTTTCAATCACTGAAAAAGTGTCCCCTCACGAACGTGTACTGTGCCTCTTTCACATGAGGATCGGTTTTAGGTGGTACAAGTGCCCTTTCTCTTGTAAGTGCCAATTATAAACAAAAATTCCCCTTCACAAACGTTTTCTGTGCTTTCTCTAACCAGTGCCCATTCACAAACGTTTACCCAACATAAGTTTCCCTCACGAACGTGTTCAGTGCCCATTACATAACTGAGAAGGACCCGTTTTATTCCGTAAGCGAGCGCCCCTTTGCCTTCTTGTAAGTGCCCTTTCTCTAATCAGTGCCCCATTTTACCCAACAAAAGTGCCCCATACGAACTTGTTCTGTGCCCCTTTTATAACTGAGAAGGAGTTGTTTCATGCCAAGCAAGTGCTTTCACCACCAAGAAAAAAGATAAAAGGAAAGAGAGAAGGGTAAAATGTGATATTATTTTGTGAGTGTTGTGTCAAAATCTATCACAAACTTGGATTTCCGTTATAAAAATGTCATTTTTTTTGGTCGCTCGCAAGTTCTAATAGATTTCACGCGATGTGACATATTAGCCGCCTCAATTTTTTTTTGCTCATTACGCCACTGAAGATAAGTCTTTCTTTTTTCTTTCTTTTAAGGTGCCCTTTTCGAAGGAAAATGTGTCCTTTTCCCTATCCCCCCCCCCACTTTCAACTCCGCTACGCCGCCTCTGTGATCATGATGAGGACGTTGGTAGTGGTGATGATGATGACGATGATAATGATCACGTGCAGATCCAGGTGGTTTTTTGCAGGCCTACTCCTCATTTTCGTTTTTAAGAAAATGCCCCCCCCCCCCGGAGAATCATGTCTGAATCCGATCCCGAAGATGACGAAGGATAAACAAGAATACGAAGAATAAGGAGAAATATAAGAAGGGGGTTATAAATACTATTGTTAACGTACCTGTCACAGCCGAGATAACCACAGCAAGTAAGACAACGGTGAACAGAGCTGCAATCTTCATCTTTCTAAGCAGTTTATTTTGACGAACTGATGAATTTCTCGAGGAATATCTCTTGACATCGGAACCTTACGTTTAAATAGGATAAAATGCCAGTGCTCCAATGTCTCCAGAAGTCCGATCGCCAATTACGTTTTATATATTACGACTGACCTTAATGTTAACGTAAGGACTATCAACCAATAGAGGATTATTTATCATTGTTTTGCAATAATATTGTTCATAACTATTTTCATAAAGTGTTTGTTACGTCAGGGCCCTCCCGGTCTCAAAATGTGCTGCCGATTCGAGTCATGTGATTGCTCTTGGCTTTCCTGTCGCGTTTTAGTATAGAGGCACGTCCCTTGTAATGTTATTTGTAGCCTTTACAGGCTACCTATTGGCATCGGGTGACGTGAGTATGTTTTCCTGTTTCAGCGGAAGAAAAAAATGTTACAAGAACATTAGAATGTATTTGTCTGCAAACAACATTGATTTTTTTTTCTATTATTTTTAATTTGAAGTAAAATATACATTATCCAACGGAAGAGATGGGCGGGTGATCGAATGTATAGACTGCAAAATATGAGAAACGCGAAATAATGAGAAAAACAGGCCCCAAACTCACGCTAGCCTAAAACGCGAAAGAGATATGTAATTTTAAAACCTGGGGCATCTGTACAAAAATGTTATGATAGTGTGTGCAAATCTGAGACATCTCCGGGGGACATCTGCACAAAATTCGCGTTTCGAGTGTCCTTTTGGGGCCTTCCCTTGTTACCTCGTTTGGGGTGCTTTATTCAGGACAATGCTCGCGAATGTTGATCATCATTAACACTAATCCTCACCACCACCAACATCATCATCATCACCACCATCATCATCATCATCATCATCATCATCATAATCACCATTATCATCGTCATCATCATCATCATCACCATCATCATCACCATCATTACCATCAACGCTGCATCCTCCACCAATAAAATCACGTCCACCACAATCGTTATCATCGTTTGAATTGCCATCAAACGATTAGTCATAACATTCATTAGTAACTATAGGTTCATTATTCATCATCTTTATTACCTCCTCTGTGAACATGGTCAGCATTATCCCAAATCTCCATTATAATCAACAAGCCCAGGGACGCGGCGCAGGAAGGGGGGGGCAATAGGACCTTAAAAGGATGCCATTTTCCCCCTCATTTGAATATTAGGGGTATCATAAAGTCAAGCGGCCCATAGCCTCTTGTCGAGGCCCTGTCGGCTGCTTTCATGGCGAAGCAAGGGAGAGGGCGAAGCGCCAGCCCCTCGACAAGAGGCTTAGCGGCCAAGAGCATTTTTTTTCTTTCTTTACTTTTCTCCCTCTTTCCATTTCTCCTCTCCATTTTGTGTTTATTAAAGAGGGCAACCACCCTGACCCCCATGGAGCCACGCCTGAGTTTGCCCCTAAAATTATAAAATTCATCACATCCATTATTTATTTAGTAACTTGATATTATCCTCATTTTTCATCACCAGTATGTAGATAACCGTCAATATCATTATCATGATTATGATATTCTCCATTATTATCGTCACTTCTGGGATCACCATCACCCCCACTTTCACCCTCATCACGCCTTGGGCCATTGTTATTTTCTCTTTCATGGTTATCATCGTGATCAGCGTCGTCATCGTTATCGTCTCCAACGTCACCATTACCGCTATAATTGATCATCATTTAACATGTTTAAATCATGATTACAAGGCCCGGGTGAAGTGTGTAATTCTTCATAAACAGTGCCTCCTGGAAACCTGCATGGTAGGTATTCTAAAAATGCAGAAATGTAACCAAAGTGACCTTCATTTTGTAATGAAAACCCTTTCATTTTTCTTTTCTTGTCAAATTCGTCGTGACCAATATGACCTTCATTTTGTCGTGAAAACCTTTTTTTGTTCAAATTTCAACCAGCACTCCCTGTTAAAAATCGTTCCCAGTGCCCTGGAATGAATATTGGTTGTTATACTGTCCACTCATATTAATTCGGCAATCCAAAGACTCACTAATCAAAATGATGCAAGTAGAGAAAAGAAATGATCTTAATTTCGTATCAAACCAAAGAAAATGATAAAATACATAAAAGCTCACATCCAAAAACTAACTAATTAAAAATAAATAGAGTAGTAAGAAGCTTGGCACTAATTATATGTGTATTATGTCAAAGTGATCTAGTCATAGGCCCTATTTGTCGTACTATTTTCTAGTCAGGAATAAACGTGTCCTGTTCAGGGCTCCCGTACGAATCGCTTTATTGGAAGAACAATTCTGATTGGTTCCCTTTCAGTCTACTGAACAAAATGCACATGCAACGGTGATCTTGATAGGCCATTTCATTTAGCGATTAATCGCTATAAACCTATGTAATACTGGCCCTATTATAGTCACTTTTAACTAACGTGTTAGAATTACAGTATCGGATTTCCTATTTCAATGCAGTCAACTCAGTATCAGTTCCGTCATAATATGATATATTTCTCCTCTCTTCACTTTTTTTTCACGGGCCTAAAACATTTTCCATAGACTCGTGCGTTAAAGTGAAGGGGTCAAATTGGATAGGATATATATCTGACAGCTTGAGAGGATTTTTATCGCAAGCTTGTGGACTGGGACAGCAGATCATCCGAAGATTTGCCGCGCAAGAACAATTGCAAATTATGTCGTTGTCCAGAGCATCCGTAATAGGTCCATGTCCAGAAATAAGTGATTCCGATGCTGTCCTGGTCCACCAACTTTCGACAAAAGCCTCTCCGTTGTGATTAGACTTGCATTTTCAAATGTATTGGGTGTGTTGTATTCCCCGTAGTAAGTACGGTTACTGAAAAAAAATGTCACCACCAACATAGATCATTTTGTGATTGTTACAACGAATTGAAAAGCAAAAAATCAAAAATTATATAAATAAAGGAGGGGGTCAGCGCTCGGGGCGCCCGCCCACTAGATCCCCAAGATTGCTTACGTCATATGGGATCAGTTTAATAAGTAATTACGGCTTTTTGTAAATTTGACATTATTGTACCACGGTAACGGGTAACCTTGTTTCTTGAGCCCTGTTACCATGAACAAATAAGCCAGTTTGTAGTTCCTTTCTGCACATGATACAAAAGATTCTACGCATGATCAGAGGAAGGTCATTTTTACTAAAGTGACATGGTGGTTTATACCTTGGTATTTGCTCTACGGCGGCCGTACGGCGAGTCGAAAACAGCCGTTTTATTCATTTTTATTCAAACCACCTATATTTAGCTGGTACAAAAATGATAAAACGGCCGTTATGGCCGCCGTAGAACAAATGTGACCATGGTATAAATGACATAATGAAATGCAATCAAAGTAAGAATGCAACAAATACCTTCATAAAGGGTTCATTGATGTGCTATTCTAGTCACCTGGTCTATTCAATTTTTTATCCTGCTATGTAAGGCAAGCTTACGTAATATCTTGCTTTGAAATCTGCCTATTATAGGGAAAGAAATGAAAAGTCATCTGACCAAAATTGTCCATGAAGTAACTACAAACTGGTCTATTACCATGAAATGGGCCCCATTTAACTGCGAGGCTTTCCCTAGCTCCCTCCATTATTTCTTGCTCTTTCTCTTTCGTGTTATCATTTCCTATGCACTTAAGTCTTTTTTTTCTCTCTCTCTCTCTCTCTGTTATCTTTTCCCTCTTCTTTTCCCACTTTTCTGTTTCCTTCCATACTTCTCGTCCAATTTCTCTTTCATCACCTTCTTCGTACTTGCCACAATTCTAGCTCTCTCACTCCAACCCTCTTCCCATTGTAATTATCTTTTAATTAATTGCCCCTTTGTTTTTTGTCTCTTTTTTTCAATCCCACTCTCGATCACTCCACACCCACTCTCTCCCCCTCGATGTGATTATCTTCCCGTATACCCAGTCTGATCACACTTATGGGGCAGTACAAGAAACCTGCGATCAATTGCAAGTCTATTTTCGTTCTCGAAATCAAGCATATGCTGTGCAATTAATTGCACATTTGCGATTGATTGCTAATCTGCTCCATCATGTCCATGAAACAAGGAGTGTAGTCTGATTTGCTATAGTTAAAAGTGATCAATCAATTATACAATTGCAACAGAATATTTGCGATTGATTGCAAATATTTTCTTGCAACACACCCGAACACTCGTTACTCATTTCGCATTTTGTGAAAGGTGGTTAGGGGGTCCATTAACAAGCATTCAGTACTCTTTCCCGAATTCCTTTTCTTTTTTTGTTTATTTTTTTCATCTTTGTCAGTACATTACAACAATTTTCAATACATGAAAGCAAGACTAAAAGCATTCTCTGGTAATTGGTGAATTTCATTATAGGTCTTTTTGTCCTATTTCATATATTAATCGCTTAAATTTATTAATGTGCATTTTTAAATTGACTCTTTATCGTTGCCCCGGAGATCATTTAAAGACACTAGAGTTCATTTAAAACCATTCAAATAAATGTATGGTGAAGACTATTTCAGTCTTCATCATTCCATATTTGTCATGTGCTTATATATGATTTTGTCCAAAGAGATTCGTTAATAGCCTTACAAAATAAAAACGAATATACTTTTTTATCCTAAATTTTGTGCAATGAAAGTCAGGAATTGCACATTCAATCTAATTAACAATGATCGATAGGACTGCTTAAGCAACCGCTTTCATTTTTGAGAGTTCAATTTCTTTAATCAAACTTAAAAAAAGTTCGACACAAACCTCTCAGCTGTCCATCGTGATTTGACTTGCACTTTTAAAGAAATTGATTCGTTGTAGAAAGCGTCCACTTGAGATTGCGAAAATTCCCCATGGTCTGAACGCTGAATTTATTTTTGGTAAATATTAATCACAATTGTTTTCTCCTGATTTTATTAAAATCAAATCTTCCATTTTGAACCATTGATACTAATGATTATTACATAGATGTTGTCCAAGAACTTTTGCCTTTTACTAGCTTCTCTAATATGAATTTAGGGAAGAAAACTAATCATTACGATTGTTGAATTTGATTGTACGAATGTGCAAAATTGCAACATCAGCGTGCAAAGGGTTAACCCGTAAAATGTTGTTTAGCTCCGTAGCATCATGTTTAACTGAGGCTTTTTAACTCGTATTACTATAAAAATTTACGCATTCTGTGAGATAAACGTTTGGTAAATATAGTTCTTCAACGATGAATAGGTCTAGATACAAAAATATATATTGATGTATAATATATATGATGTTTATACTGAGGCTTATCTATTCGGATGACTATTCAGATTTATAATTATATTCTGTGGGATATGTTTGCTACAGTATTAACATTCCCGGGCAAGAATACAATTTAAGAAATACATCTTGTAAATAAACTTAATCCCAAACATAAGTATAATATTCAGGGATAGGAGTAACTGCCACACCTGTTATTAACAAGCTTGTTAATCAACCATTCGGCATAATGGTGGGAGTTATTGAAGAGCAACCTGTGTGTAGGGTAACGTCGCATGTACCATCTTCCCAAACTATCTGCTTGCTCTTGCGTGCAGTGGCTCGTTCCTATAAAGGTTTTCCATCCATAGATTTTGGTTCGTCCAATTCCGCCATCATAGTATGAGACGTAATGATGACGCCATTTGGAGGGCCCCCATTCGTAGAACTTGTTCCTGAAGTGGACCACAGAATGCCTCGTCCGCCATTTGTTCAAGTAGACATCACGTCTTCTTCTCCCGGTGGCGGGATGGCCTGGGACGTTTATCAAAAAATCATCCGCTCTCATGTGCCAGTGATATACGTTTGCATAGTCTGCATGTGGGTGAAATTGAATATGCATTAATCAATGTATAGAATTGTATTCGTGTTTCAAATTAAGATTTGGATTTAGATTTCATTTGCCATATCAACCCCTCTCGGAGTTTGAGAATACAAAATATTAATATAATTATAAACAACATATAAAAAAAACTATGAAACAAATGTTTAAGTCAAGTGTTTCTCCCCCGTTTCCGGTCAGTGAATCCGGTTAGTGAATTTTCACAAACAATGCTTGAAATGCCCAGTTCTCAGGTCAGACACTCCCCTCCCTCCTCCCGAAAGAAAGAAAAACAATTAAAGGAAAGAAAAACAAAAGAAAACGAATTCAAACAAGAAAAAAATGAATTAAATCAGACAAAAATACACGTCGGATGGTTGTGTAAAAACACTTCTTAAGGTCATACCAGGAGGAATACATCGAAATCCATTAAATTTCAGGTCATTACATTAAATTGAAAAATAGAAATTTTGCTCTCGCTTCCCGCTCGCATTATTTGTTTAGTGGAATAATTTTGTCAAAAGGATAACACAGAGTGTTTTTTTTAAGATACCCCGTTTAAAAAAGGTCCCGTTTAAATTCAATATGCACAAAATTGTTTTTCTTGTGATTCGAGTTTCATTATTTGGTTCTAGAGAGATACGCATTTGTTTATGATGATGATGGATGATTGAGATTAATGAAGATAACGGTGGAGGTGGAGGTGGTGGTGGGGGTGGTGATGATGATGATGATGATGACTGACTGACTGACTGACGACGACGACGAGAGCGGATCCAAGTCGTTTTTAGTATAAAGCTACTTCTCCTTTTCCGCTTTTACGAAAATCATTGTTCCGCTAATGAAGAATCTTGATGAAAAGAAAAGAACACGAAGAAAATCAGAAGTAGAAATACAAGAGGAAGAATACTTCCATTGTTCACCTACCTGTATAACCTGACACAGTCGAGATAAACACAATGAATAAGACAACGGTGAACAGGAGTGCAATCTTCATCTTCATGAGCAGTTTGTATTGACGAACTCGGGAATTTCATCGAGGAATGTTTCTTGATATCGCAACCTATGCGTTTAAATAGGACAAATTCTACTCCATTGTCTCCAAAAGTCAAATCTCTCGTTCGTAAAGATTACGACTGGCTTTAATGTTAGCATAACCACTATCATTATTCATCATTGTTTTGGCAATTAATCGTAAAGCGTTTTGTTAAGACGGGGCCCCTCCTAGTTGCCTATTGGGCTGCCGACTTTCCTGTCGCGTAGGCCTATACATTAATGTTACTTGCAGATAACCTTGATCAGTCGCCCAGTACACGCGAACCACATGACTTGAGCGGGTATGCTTTCCTGTTTTTAACGAAAGATAAAACTGTTACAAGGACATGGGAAATGTCACCTTTTAGTAGGTCCATCGTGTCACTATCCTTCGAGTGGGTTTGTGGTCGAAGGAGAATTCATGAAGCAAGTGTTTCGGTAGTTGCGATGAATTCATTGAATGGCATCCAGGTCCAATTGATTCTGCCATTGGGCAAGATAATTAGGGGGGAGAGGGAGTAGGATTTATTATACCATGGAACTATACTACCATCCTCATCATGTTTTATTCATCTTTATCATCGTCACCATCATCATAATCATCAGCACCATCATAACCACCTGGGCAGATCACTGCCATTGGGAGTGAACAACATCCCCGAGATAAAAAAAAAAAAACATTAAAGGCAGAAAAGGGGGTGTTTTTGCGGGCAGGCGTAGCCTATCCGATATGCGTCGGGCTAGTGGGCAAACTACAGACGGTCTCGCTCGGGCTAATCCGTCCTCGTCCGTCAGTCTCCTTCACCTGCCTGTTGTGACTAAAACGTAGCATCCCCGTGCAAATCTTGGGGGTGCTGAGCCTGAAGCACCCCCGCTTCCCTTGGCCATGCCATTTTATGTCATATTTCACTATAGCAAGATGGACAGACACCGCCCCCCCCCCCTTATTATGGCGCCTGCCTGCATATACCCCTAAAATGGATGGCGTTCGGCTTAAATCGGATTGGCCAAAATTTATTCGATTTTTTGGGGGGAGGGTGATTCTGGACTGTATCGACAGCTATTCGGGACCCATTCGTCTCTAATTCGGTGAGCTCCCCGAATTAGAGATGAATAGGTTCAGAATCCATCTATTTTATTTTCTCCCTTCCTGAATGCCAGAAAGCTCGGGAGGGATTCAAAATCGTGCAAGTGTCATGCATTGGCACGACTCAAGTCGTGCCAGTGCGCAAACTAGTCGGATGTGAAGTGTGCGTAAACACGTCGTCACATGTCGTGACTGCGTGCCATGTCGGGACGAGAATTTTGAAATGTTCAAAATTTTGGTCACGACAAAATTTAGCCACCGGGTCGTTAACTATGCGCAAACTGTTCGTGAAATCGTCGTGAACTCGTCGGGACGATGCAGGAGGATGCGTGCCAGTGCGTGGCAGTGCGCGCCAGGCCACGACTGTCACGAATGGTTCACGAACAGCTCACGTCGTGTTCACGAATAATTCAGCACGACACCGTCCGAATTGCGCAAACTCGTCGTGCCAATTATGCGGGAAGTGCGTAAACTATGCGCAAACTATGCGTGAACTCGTCGTGCCAGTTCGTGTCAATGTGGACATTGACGTGCACGCATTCGTGAACTATTCGTGAACTCGTCGTAAACTTGTCGTGAACTATGCGTGAACAAGTCGTAAAACAGTGCGGGAGCTTCCCAGTTCGTGCCCCAAAATGGCACGACTTGCCACGACAAAATCGTGGCCAAAAGTCGTGCAAGTGTCAGCCTGGCTTTCCGGGGATTCATTTGAAATGTTATAAACCAGCCGAATTGAGCCGAATCCGCAAAGATTGCCCCGGAAAGTGACCTCGCCGAATCCGTACGAATCATTACCCAGATACAAAGCAAAATATAGGGCGAGATCGAGCCGAATAGGCCAGAATACGGGCGAATGGCAGCCGAATATGTCGAATTAATGGCCGGAATTACCCGAATCGCCTACAGCGTGATATCGGGTGTTTGGTAGCGAGGAGATCATCATTTTCAGTTGAGTGCACAAGTCGAATGACAAGGTGCACATGGTTGTTAACCAATAATATACCCCGTTAAAAAGTATAAACCTTGTTATAAGGCGATTTGGTCAAAATTAGGTCAGATTTGAACCTAATTCGGACAATATTCGGCGGGTGCTTGTTATGGAAATTCGTTGGTTAACTCGGCGCATTCGGCCATATTCTTTCCGATTCGGCTTGACATTCTAATTCCTTCAGCTGTAATTTGAGCATTCGGCTCGATTCTGGCACCTTTTGCTTGATTCTTGCCACTATTTGGGTTGGCATTCACATTTTATTCGAGATGGCCAAAATTGGTTCGGGTAAATTTTGAATCGGGACAAATTCTTCCTTTTTTTTCATTCGGAGAGCTCTCCGAATAAGAGTCGAATAGGTTCCGAATCAGGCCATTTTCGGGCAGAATCGGTCCGAGTATAGGATTTGGTTTTGGTGTAACTCTAGCTTTAACCGACTATATACAATCATCCTACTTATGATTATAATCTTTCATTATTGTCGTCACTTCTGTAGTCACCTCATCCTCACTTTCACCCTAATTCTCATTGTTATCTATTTCTTGCATGATCTTCATCGTCTTCGTTACCGTCTATAACGTCTCCATTACCGATATATCGTTGATCATCATCATGACAATCATCATCATCATCATCATCATCATGACAATCATCATCATCATCATTATGACAATCATCATCATCATCATTATGACAATCATCGTCATCATCATTATGACAATCATCATCATCATCATGACAATCATCATCATCACGACAATCATCATCATCATCATGACAATCATCATCATCATGACAATCATCATCATCATCATGACAATCATCATGACAATCATCATCATCATGACAATCATCATCACCACGACAATCATCATCATCATCATGACATTCATCATCATCATCATCATGACAATCATCATCATGCACAATCATCACGACAATCATCATCATCATGACAATCATCACGACAATCATCATCATCACGACAATCATCATCATCATCATCATGACAATCATCCTTCATAATTTTAATCATGATTACACGACCCTGGGGAGCGGGGATGCTGAAACACCCCCAATATTTACCTGGGGTGTTGCGTGTGTTATTCTTCATAGGCAGCACCCCCTGGAAGTCTGGTAAGTACGCTAAAAAGCAGAAATGTAACCAAAGTGACCTTCATTTTGTAGTAAAAACCTTTTCATTTTTTTTTTCTTGTCAAGTTCGTCGTGACCAATATGACCTCCATTTTGCATGAAAACCTTTTTGGGGTTCAATTTCAACCAGCACCCCCCCCCCCTATTGAAAATCGTTCCCAGGGCCCTGTACGATTACTAATTCATGTAGTCAGAGACATACACAAATATGCTGTATCACAATAATTTTGAAGGGGTCTTTATTTACAGTAAGATCTTACACTAATTTTTATACATAAATGTTTCTGAAAAACTTCGAAAAAACATCAAAGTTCGTTTTGCACAGATAGGCCTAATTGGACGGAATAATAGATGAAATTCACATTGGCATGCTTGTATACAGAAGCTGGTATAACTTATAGGTGGTAAAATCTATTTATTGCACGTTAAACGAAATACCACTTGGGGGTTTGTGGCAAATGAATATATTAATTCAACAATGCAAATTCTTATGAATCAAATTATCAAAATGATGTAAGTAGCGATAATTAAAATGATCTTAATATCTTATCAAACAAAGCAAAATAATAAAATGCATGAAAGCTCAAATCCAAAATCCCAACAAGTCAAAATAAATGAATTAGTGGTCAGCTTGGTACTTCTTATATATCTAAACGAACTAGTAATCTATAGTTTTTGTATTTACTACGCTGAAACTCTCTACAACGCATCGATTCATTTGAAAATGCAATTAAAATCACAATGTAGAACTGAGAGTGGCTTTTGTCGAAAGTTGGTGGACTGGGACAGCAGATATCTGAAGGTTTGCACCGGACGAACAGTTGCAATTATGTCGTAGTCCAGAGTCAAGATATTCCAGTGCTGTCCCGGTCCACCAAACGTTGTAAGGAGTTTCCCCGTAGTAAATGCGAAAACCCTGGACCATTTTCTAGTCAGAAATGAACGTGTTTTCATCAAGGGCCCGTAACACACTGGTTAGCGATTAACCGCTAATTAAAAGAGAAATTCTGATTAGTTCCTAGTCAGTCTATTGAGTAAAATACGCACGAGACAATGCTTGTGATATGAATAGGCGGCGAAGTGGGGGGGGGGTGACAGGTCCCAAAAAAAATTGAGGTGGGGGGACGGCCCCCAAAATATTTAACCTATATGTGTTACGGAGCCTTGTCAATTTTAACACTAGTAGCTTGTTAGAATTACAGTGTCGGGTTCAATCTCCTATAAGGCTCAGTGTCAGTGCCGATGTTCATACCATTATTAACCAATTAAATTCATATGAAAGTTGTAAAAATAGCGAGTTTTCGCACCGGCTACGCAGAATGAATTTAAGAACACAGTAAATGTATTGAAGTCCCTCGAATGACAATGCACAGCTGAGAAGTCTTTGTCGGAAATAATAACTGTTGAACCCGTGAACAGCATTTTCGTCCTGAGTTTTGGAGCTGACAGACGAAAATTGGAAATTATGTCGTTTGTCGAAAGTCCAGAACGACCCTGCTGTTTTGTTCATCAATTCTTGACAAAGACTTCTTTGTTAGGTATACCCTTTGTTATGAAGTGGAATTTGACAATACATTTTCTAGGTTTTTAAGAGTTTCTCGCCGTAGTGCGAAAATTACATATTGATAAAGCACACGCAAGCACACTTATAAACCACGCGCTCATAAGGTATAACATTGTCTTCATTCATGATAGAAGCCTATGCACATATTTCATTGCAAGCTTTTACATCGGTAATTATGCTTAAATAGTTCCTATTATTTTCTCCGTTTTCATAATTTATGAGTGACAATCACCGCATCATTTTATCAGATCCATTCAATTCAGATTTGAAAGAATTATTTATTGCAGAAAATAATTATATGAAGAGCTTTTAGGATGGGCTTAAGTTGAACATGTTGTATGGACCTATTATATGTATATTAGGGATACTTTTTCATTTTTTCACCTACTTACGGTGACGCGAGAGCCCGACAACTGGGGACTTTCCAAGCCTTGCCGATGTATTCCGCGTCTTAAACAAGTTTAATAAAGTCAGTGCTGAATACCCTGTCTTGAACACTTAGACCGACGCGGGATAATACAATGTTAGGCATATGACTGTGTAAGAGAAAGCAAACGTTATCGGTTGATGGATAATAATCACGTTTGTTTGTGTTTATAAACAAAATGTCCAAAAATTAGACCGATTGGCAGCACGGCTCGCACACGTTCCCACTTTGGCGGTGAAATGTAAAACGACTTCACATATTATTTGACTAAGAATGCGTGCGCGGGTGTCTATATTTGTGTGTGACGTAGATGACGCAAAAAGCAAAAGTATCAAAAATCAATTATTAGTTGGCAAATTGGCCCGCTATTGCCGACGCGTCGCGATATACCGGCAGTCACCAATAGAGGGCCAAGCATTAATGCCGTTTCATTCAATTTTTTTTTTGGTTACACGGGCCTAATCACTGGCCGGCCATAGATATTCATTCGAGCCAACCCTTTTAATTTGATGTTGCTGATTGAAAAAAAAGATTGAATATGACTGACAACACTGCACCGATTCTAAGGAGGGTACCTACTGAACTTACTTTTTCCAAATTGGAAAGATATATCACCATTATGGAACTATATTTTACTGGCGGAAGAATTAGGGTCATTTTACTCTCTCAAGTGATGAATTTGGTCCCGTCAGGTGTAGTCTTCAGAAATGCTTATTTATTTTTAAAATGTGCCGGTTGAGGTACCCTTTTCTGGTACGTATGCATGTCAGACATTTATCCTATCCACTGGTAGTAAGCATTCAACCCTTGAATTTCCTCCTTATTTTTTATGAATTCTTTTTAAGTGCCACTTTAACACATGAGTCTATGGGAAATGAATTAGGCCTGTGAGAATGTCAAAGATTTTACAGCATTTTGTTTTTAATATAAATTTTGAAATATGCCTACACTCAAAATTTAATTTGGAAGGCATTCCAAACGCCTCCTACCCTGATAAGACAAGGAAAAAAAAGTTTCAATAAAAACATAAGTTGTTTCTGGCAATAAACTTTTTATGAAAATTCAAACAGGTCCATGCAATACTATGTGACTTTGTTAATCATTTCCTTATATCTGCCACACTTAATTTCACGACGGCTAGATATTCTTCCGGTCCTATGTACATAATGCCATGCATATACATGCTTCTGAAAAAAATACAAAAAAGTACGTAATGGGCAGCATCTTTTAGCGGTGTTCGAAGAACACATCACGCATTGCTCGATCACGGACCGTTGATGATTTGCTGAATGTCTGGATGGGTGGGATGGCCATCCGATGGACCGGTACATTCCTCGTCGTGCTCGTCGAGGCCTCCTCTCGCATATCCACATGGTCATCGATTCTGTAAATGAAATGAAGATGAAAGAGAAAAGAAAAATGTCCCGGTAAGACGTGTGCAAATTAGGGAATATGCTAAGCTTCTTTGGTATAAAAAAAAGACATGATCATGATGATGATGTGCGTTGTTAAGGAGAAATATCGGGGATGGTAATAATCGGTAGTCCTAATAAT
Organism: Lytechinus variegatus; assembly: GCF_018143015.1. Taxonomy (NCBI): domain Eukaryota; kingdom Metazoa; phylum Echinodermata; class Echinoidea; order Temnopleuroida; family Toxopneustidae; genus Lytechinus; species Lytechinus variegatus. The sequence goes on from NC_054756.1 coordinate 14,327,180, forward strand.
TCCTATAGCTGGAATTTGAATATTTTAGAATGAAAGGATTTTGCATAGCCAATAAATCAATATTACATATATGCACTTTAGATTTATCTCGCAAGTGTATGATAAGTCAATCTTTATCTTTATTTGAGTTTACATGACTGCCGATAAAGGGACGCTATTTCGGGGGGGGGGGGTGACTTCCCCCAATGATCATGATTTCACTCCCAGCAAAATACACTGAAGGCCCATCCCTGCGTTACAGATTGTCCGATCAAAGATGGAGGGGCTTTGTGGTTGATACAGTCCCCCCCCCCCAAAAAAAAAACAGAGCCCATAATTGCTAAATATTCAAACATTCAGACTCTTATGGCACGCCCCTGTCCAGTATCTGAAGATATTCTTTTTTATTAACAACGTAAACGTTACTTTACGAAGCCTATCTCAGCCTGTAAATTTTGGATTTTAAATAAAGCATATCATTGTTGTAGTCCTCGCTCTGCTCTCTGCCTCAAGTCCGCCTCCCCCCAAAATAATAAATAAATATAAGTAATGACAGAAAATCTAACTATATTTGCAAAAATATCGTTCTCGTATAAATTTCTTCATTTGGATCCGGAAGTTTTCTCATCCATTCAACCATTTTTATTGTGCTATTATATTTTCGGGGGAAATGAGACTCTCTCGATCGCTTCACAACTCAGTCCCTAAACCGGGGTGTTCTGGTATACAGGGGCTGGAGAAACGGAGGAAGAGCTGGATGAACTCCGCCCCCCCCCCCTGCACTTTCAAAACCGTTCCGCGGGCCCCTTGGAAAAAGTTCACGGAAGGACATAGATTTCAATGTTTTTACACCAAAGCGTAAATGACACAGGAAATTCCTCTTTTACATTCTAGTGACATCTCTGGATGTTAGCCTACATCTAGGCCTGTGGTCTTAATCATTCTTTGCATTGAATTACAGCTCAACTCCCACGAACTAACACGGTCAGCAATTTGTCAAAACAATATTTATTGAAAAAAAATAATCATTATCCCGCCCTCCACGTGGAAGGGGTTTGTCGTGATACATTGTGCGAATTCGATACTGAATCAATTACCCCTCCCCATTTCTCGCTCGAAGCGCATTAAAAATATCAAGTTACACAAGAGAGCACAGAAGCATGTAAGCAAATGAGATTCATCAACAAAATTAATGGAAAAATATTGTACGGCTGCCGGCTGGATCAAGCTGCGCTTATTTGAATATTATTTGATTTTTAAGGGGATGGGTGAGTCAACATCATATTTTCTCTGATATTTATTTTGTAGACATGCCTACCTGACCAATTAAGCATATTTCACTTGACAAACTATGAAGGAATCAATTACTGTTTTCTTGTCTTGTTGTAGTGGCGTAATGAGCCAACAGTTTTGGAGGGACTAGATTGTGTATAGGGTAAAATTTGACAAAAAGTTGCGAGCAAAAACTTTAGATGTTTCTATTAAAAAATCAAATTTTGTGCTTTAGATTCTGACATTTTATGATAATATTCAGAAAATCTCGCCTTCTCTCTTTCCTTTCCTTTTTTTCCTTTGTCGTGGTTTTTTTTCGGGGGGGGGGCAGGCGCGCCCCCACCTTTACGCCAGTGTCTTGCTGGCTCGCAAGAAATAATGTTTTTGTCACAGCATGCTGTTTAATCACACGCAATAGGGGTATAAGTTGCAGCAACGAGCGGTATGATGTTTCATCAATCAAAGGTGGCGATTAAGTTACGGCAATATCTATGATCATACGATTTCCATCTTTTCTTCTTTTTTTTTGGCACTCTTAATTCCATTTGCCTTTCTCCATATCTGATAAGCGTATATGTATGGGGCCAACTGCTACCCCCCCCCCTCCTTTCAGGGCACAAATCAGAAGAGAGAATGTGAGAGACTGAGGCGATCGAGAGAGAATATACTGAGAGATAGAGCGATAAAGAGGGGCATGATACTAGGTATGACCTCTGGTGAATATACTGAAAGGACATGCAAACTTTCAAGTCCTTTGCCACAAAAATGACGTAAGTGAAAGTTGGGTAAAACTTGTGGGGATTTCCCTTTACTTTTTATTGTCACGGAGACCAGAAGTCCAGATTATGTAGATCTAGGTGTATTTGTAATTGTTGGCACTGATACAAAAATCATCTCTCACGATAATTCAAGGTCAAAAGTTGATAAAATGCACATTTGAATTCTTTGAAGTAAAATTATTTTTTGAAATTCCAATTTTTTTCTTTCTTTTAAGTGAAAATGACATGTACAGCATCATAGCCGGCATGCTAATTTTATTTCAGGCCTTTTTTTAAATTTCAAAACAGTTGAGATTCGACTGTAAGGACTCCATGAGAATTAATTTTCCCCCATTTTACTTATCAAGAAAGTGCATTCGATTGTCAGAATTACGTCAATCATTTGGTTTTTGGGGAGGGGGATTTTAAGGTTCAGTGCTGTTCAGTGAGTACTGCGCGTAACACCGAATATCTCGCTGCAACATTGTTAAGGGATGGTCCGGGCTGGAAATATTTATGTCTTAATAAATAAGAGTAAAATTCACAAAGCAAAATGCTGAAAATTTCATCAAAATCGGATAACAAATAACATTTGAATTTTAAAGTTGATCATTATTCTGTGAAAACAGTTATATGTACATCGTCATGAATATTCATTAGGTGGGGCTGATGTCACATCGTCACTTTCCTTTATGTTATGTTATTAAATGAAATCATAAATGTTTCATTTTTCATACATGTACATGTGTAAATGATATATCTCCATTATGATGAAATAAGTTGCAGCTATAGGCCTAAATAACTAATGCACTTTATCAGTTGACAATCAAATTGTTTTAGCTCTTCGTAGAAAATTTTTGAATAAACCAAAATTCATATAATAAAATACAAACGAACAAGTGGAGATATGACACCATCAGCCCACTTACAGAATATTGATAAAGACATGCCTGGAACTGTTTCGCCAGATTCAATAACTTCGTTATTGTGATCCGATTTTGATCAAATTTTCAGCATTTTGCTCTGTGAAATTTTACTCTATTTATTGAAATATAAATATTTCCAGCCTGGACCATCCCTTTAACAACGAGATATTCATGCCCATTCTCAATCACCAGGTATTTGAATTAATAATGAGTTTCTGACAGTCGGGCCCTGTTGCATGAAATCGACAATATTATGGTAATAACATATAATGTTATGCAGTTATTATCATTATCATTATTATAATTCTGCCATGGTCCCGAGGTTACTTTCTTTTGAATGTTTGATGGTAGTAAACATTTTATACAGCAGCCTACGGGAAGGACTAAAATCTCACATAAGTCACCAACCAATGGATGGTGCAGGATCCTGGTGAAAATTATAACTCGATGAATAACAGGTTTTCATTTGAATATTGTTTATTTTCATAGATTAATCGTATTCATGAAATATATACGAAGTCATATCACAAATGGACCTTCCTTGAGCTTTTACAAATTATATTTCCCCCAACTATAGCGAGGTGCACAACTAATTATCCAATATTTCACGAGGGATTTTCCATTTCTTTTTTTAATGCTTGAGAATAACATCAGCTCGAATGGGAGTAAGAGTTTTCTGAAATACATTGCCAATTTGCCATATCATGAGGAAGCAATGCAAAATTTAGAACTTAACACAAAGCGGCATCGATCGGAGAGAAAAACACTGCAATACACATGCACACACAAAAAAAAGACAGAAAGTCAACATACAAACGGTGGGAATTAACAGTCAAAATAATGATTATTGTTAATGAGATTAATGAAATGTACAGTGCGTAGATAGTGAGTTCATATTCTAGACATGTGTATTAGTGTGACAAAGAGTAAACAATATCATTATTTTCATCTTCTATAGGTTTAATTGCATGGGTTAGTACGATCCCGAATTTGAAACATATACATGTACATGTATAGACGTTGAAATTGATTTACATTACATGTAAAGGTTAACATATAGTTGATATTCATTATATGCAGTTACATACAACTTGCACAATATAATCAACTTGACTCCTAAGCACTATATACAGCTAGAGATTGTTGTGAATCAAACGATATGTGTGTATTGTAAAGACCAAAGGTATGAAGAAAAGATAAAGTATGCCAAGAAGAATAGGAATACAGTATGAATTAAAAAATGATAGTTTCCTATGTTGATAATATTACATGAATACCACGTGCCCAATCAATCTAAACAAACATAAACATTTATTACTTTAAGTATTATATAATATTTTAATTGATTTCTGGTTTATTTATGTGGATTTTCCCCTTCAAATTCATTAGCTTTGCATTGATTTCAATCAAGTGTGAATAAATAACAAATCAATATTTTATACTAGTATATCATAATCTAATATTAACTTTACATTCTCCCATGCTATTACAATACATGTATATATATCTTTTACTAATATAAAGGTTTATTTTTTAATGATCAAGTGAAAATATGACATATATGGTAAAGTGTCTTTATACTCTTGTCTTGGTTCAAATGTTAAGACAATTTAAATTTCAGCCAGATATTCTTTTGTATAACATGAGGTCAAATTACATTAGGATTACATATGTAGAAGAACCATATCAAGGTGTAACAGAGAAAAAAAATGATATCAAATTCAGCTTTATCAATTCCAGTGTAGGCCTATTAATATGTTCATACTCAAATGCAGTATAGTTCAGTGTTTTTTTTTTATATAATAAATGTTTATCTAGCCAAATGCAAACATACATGTATCCACTCATGGTCAAATATTCTAAATATGACATAAACTGAAGGGATCATTAAACATCTGGTAAATTTATTTGGAGACTTACTGTAGATATAAGGAAAAATATTATAAATTATCCTTTTAAAAAATCTAAATAATATTTTGTTACTCACAGTATATTAAAAAGACAATGAGTATATTGAACATTCACACATAGCTGAACTTATGAAGTCCACAACGCATGTCTAAATCTACATGTACATGTATAACATGGATAAGAAAACATTGACTTTCAAAATAAAATTCACACATATGTTAACGGCAAGTAATAATCAAGAACATAAATCTAAAGCTATTTCTGAGTTGAGTTCTAGCAATATTTCAGTGCAAAGTGAGATAGATTATTAGTATCCTTATCAGCCCATTTGCAAAAAACAAAAACAACCAACAATGCAAGAAATTATAATAGCATACATAATGCTAATTTCTATACATGTATATTTTATACATTTCCCTGCATTTTCAAGGTATATCTTTTGTAATTTGAATTTACATAATCATGACAGGTTAAAAAGTACCAATATACTACATTCTACCGGTTAAGTTAATATGTAAAACTGAAATACACAAAGAGAGAGAGATTCACAATAACAGAGCAGCAGTGTGAGTCTAATTTTTCGAAAAATGTATCAAATTGAGCGGATTTATACCATTACTTTCTCCTATTTCAATCTTTAAAGAACAAATATTAATATGAATCAAATTTGATTGTTGTTTTTCTTTCAATTAAGACAAGATTTTGCTGTGCATGGCAACTGAAATTTTCAATTCCACCATCCAATATCGATGTGGGATGGGAAATATATTGATGAAATCTTTAAGATGAAATTATGTTATGGATTACAAAGATGTTACTAATATATGCTGCCCAAAACCAATGGAATGATCAATGAAAAAAATTCAATCTTGTTTATCTCAACATGAAAAGATGCTTGAAGTCAATCTTTTCAAAATTGAACAGAGATATGGACGATATGATCATAAAAAGGTACATTTAAACACACTGAAAATCTGTACAAACGAGCGCTAGTTAAATGTGAAAGTTAAGTTTATGAAGGTTGATAGATCAGGGGCTGCTTAAAGGGGAAGTTTACCCTGAAGAAAACTTTGTTGTAAAAATAGCAGAAAAATTGTAAAAAAAATAATGGTGAAGGTTTGAGGAAAATCCGTTAAAGAGTAAGAAAGTTATTAGAGTTCAAAGTTATGGACTTGTGACGACATTAACGAGCAGCTGCCCCATGAGAAAATGACATTTCAATTTTCATTGATTTTTTACCATTCGCTATGTAGGAATGCTGCTCGCATATGACGTCACAAATCAACAATGGAATTTCTAATAACTTTTTAATTATTTGATGAATTTTTCTCAAACCTTCGGCAATATTTTTTTATTATTTTTTCTGCTATATTTACAATAAACTTTTTGTCAGGGTGAACTTCCCCTTTAATAAAGCTCCTCGTAAAATTATGCAAATGACTGTGGAATATGGGAGGCTAAATGTGTGTCTAAGTAAATCACTTTGTTTGAAATTGAAATATTAAGATATTATCAACATTTTTACTCTTAAAACACACTTTCATGGCAAGGTATTTTTGTCTTAATAATAAATAATTAGCAAAAATTATGTGAAATACAGTTGTTCTTCAGTTAGTATCTCATGAAAACTTGTTGCAGTATTTTATTTCATATTCCAGTCATTTTTTACATGCAAGTCATGCATAACTTTATGAAATGCTTTTAGAAACACCCTCTTTACAACAATCGCAAAAGGAAGCAAGTGACAAAATATACAGACATTAATCGATACTATGTACTGTATCTGAATTTGGCCCAGAAGAAAAGCTGGGGAATGAAAATTTCAATAACACATATATTTAGTTGTCATATCATATTGCTTCCTTATGTCATGTCGGTGTACCATAGCCCAAGATGTGCCATGGATTCACACTGTAGGTGCAAAGTGCGCCCTCATCACGTCAAACCGGCACGCTAACTTACAATGCGCTGTCCTGATGATACATCTCCTGCGCTGACCGCGGAATCAAGAACTCGTTCACACGGCCGACGGTACCCGTTCTGTCCTTGTAGTGTTCCCTCTGTTCCTGAGCAAGCTAAAAGCAATGAGAACAGTCTCATTATTACATGTATATCAAATCCAATGTAGACTTTGGATTTTCCTTCTTGGAAGAAAGTGCTATGCCCCTGCAATACTTGCAAGAGTAAGAAAATTGAGTGTAATCCTTGGACATACGGTAGGGTGCACATAAAAACATAACACTTTTTAATATGAAAATTATCAAGTACTTTTATTTTCCAGTATGTACATGTATTATACATGTACCACATTTCCTCACCTTTTCTTAGTTTCATATTTTGGTCTGAAAGCAAATAATCAATTGTATGGAAAATCACTACTTACACGTAGGAGAACTGAATGTAATCTGTACCCCTTCTTTCCTAATCTTCTTTTTTAGAAAAATAAGGATTGCCAAGGAAAAGTGAAAAGTGACCCTATCACCTTACTTAGCTGTACTGAACTTGGAGAGATAATTCATTACCAATGTGACTTCAAAAATGTACATATCATTGGAATTTCAGCTGACAACTGGTTTCAAATTACCTTATCAAATTTGTTGATTTCTTCTTTCCTGTCATGATTTACATTGCTGAGAGAGTATTTTGGTTCTGTCCTCCACCTCTCCCTGGTCCTGTCCCTAGCTCCAATCACTTGGTCTGGGTTATGAGTGTAGACCGTCGGGAACTGGCCTCCATTGGCGTAGTTGGTCTTGCTGTCGTTCAGGGTTGTGGAGCGATAGTCTTGAAGGCATTTGGCAGTGGCATTTCCGTATGTCTCCCCGTAATCGAACTTCATAGTAGGGCAATGTCCTTTGTATCTAATAAAAAAAGGAACAGATAACGTATATGCAATCTTGAGACTAAGAATATTGAAAACTATTTAGAGTCTACGTCAGCATTGGAACAAAGACAGAAGAGGAGTGATCTCATTGAAGCCTACCGTATAATGTCACAGATCGATAACATCAATCCTGACTTCATGTTCCAGAAAGCAACGTTTCAGAGTACCAGAGGCCATTCTCAAAAGCTAAAAACAAAACTCATTCCAGACTGGACATAAGGAAAAACTTTTTTTCAGCAAAAGTGTACTCAATAGCTGGAATAAACTCCCTGAAGAAGCTTTCAAATCGTCCTCACTCCTCAACTTTAAACAGAGACTAAAAATTGGGTTATTAATGGGCTACAAAGCCCCCCAAACTCTGCCACACTTATATCTACCTATGTGAAGATGGAAGTGTGGCACTTCAAGGTATGTTCAAGGTATGTTCAATAATATATCTGCACATTTGTTTTATGAATTGAGATGTAGACCTACTTCTACACACTTTTATGCATTTTCCTGGGGGGGGGGCACTTCCATTGATGAGTAGATACCATGAGTGACCATGGGTTTAAAAAAAAAACCTAAACAAGGAATTAAGGCCTTCACAAGTATTGGCATGTGAAACCCTACCCTAAACAAGTATTGGAAATAAAAAGGTACCCTTGACAAAATGTTAACTGCCTTTATTAGATGTAAACCTGCACATTACCATATTTGCAAGTTAGTCATGACAATGAATAATACCAATGAAAATAGAGCATTAAAAACAAGTAATACATGTACACTGAAAACACAAAAGACTGCCACCGACACTCCCTGTATCCCAAGACTATCCCAGAATGGAACCTTCTCTCTGAGGATGTCAGAAATTCTAAAGACGTAGGAGTATTCAAACTCAAACTTGAAGGTTTGGACATTAACACCCTTGTCTCCAAAGCACACTATCAAAACTAACTGTGTTTAGTGCTTGACCCCCTAAACTCAAACGTACGCGACAACCAGATGCTGGTGATTGTACGTCAACGGACAGATACAGATACTGCCAGTCATTGCCACAGACTATTAGATCGAGGGCCTAGTCTAGATACACGAAGACTAGATCTTGAGAGTGGAAAAACAAGGATAATCTAGACTTAAATTGTAACTTATACTTTATACTTAACATTACTGTATGTTACAGACAGAAACATGAATGAGATTATTTGCAACATAGTCTTGTCTTGTGTTTCCATTAATGCCCACAATCATTATATTGATTATTATGGCATATGAACGTCAAGATTGACTTGACCTGAATTTTGCCAGGACCGGCAGGTGCAACACCAGGTGAACACCCTACTCTTTGATGAATAGTGTATTGGTTTTAACGTGCATAAGGTTGTGACTCTCCTATACACGGGACCAACATTTGTGTCCTTTCTGATGGAAGGAGTGTTTTTCCAACTGCATTCACACCTTCACTGAACACAGTGGTGAGGCACGCTAACACACAACGCTATAGCATCAGATTTTTTTGTCAGATGCGTTTCGGCATGAGTGGGACTCGAACCTCTCACGTTGAGATCTACGATCTTTCCAAAACATGCGCTCTAACTGACTGAGCTATGCTGCCTCCCTAGCTAATAATATTAAGGTGAGCCAACTTAACTTGGAAATCTAACTGTAATTACTTAATGTACAATGAAGTAGATCTACATTAGATATTATTATTGGCTAAGTTAGATTGTTTATATTCACTTTCACTACTAATAGACGTTGTTGTTGTTGTTGTTATTTGTTGTGGGTCGTTTCCACACCCAAATGATCTCCTCAGTATTCTCTCAGTGTTTGTCACAAGGTTGATGAGCTGCTAGGTACTATTTGCTACTGGTGCTACTCATAGACACTAACAACAACAAAGTTAATGAATATAAACTCCCCTCCTCAATTGTAAATTGCCCCTCCCTGGCATGCCTGGAGTCATTTAAACTAAAAGTAAAACTGAAACAACTTCAATAAAAGTCATTCCACTCTCTTCACTATGTTAGCGTGGATATGTGTATCCCAACAACATTTGCTGACCCATCTATTCAGATTCAGAATATAACGTAGGCCTAATTTAGTAACAAAAAAGTTAGTCACACATTTCACAGACACCAGTCCTACTCCTAAGTCCTAGCAAGCATGCCTAGTATCACAGCAAACCTTTTCAAAATTTGACTTACCCTGGCATCAATCGGGGAGGGATGTATGTTGCCTGATGAGTAGTTTGAAGAGTTCCTGCGCTTCTTGACATTTTGTTTGTTTTTTTAATCAAATGAGCAAAAATTCAATATCTATGTTGCTGTTGACTTGTGATCTGACCGTAGTACAGCTGATGATATGGGCTGGGTTTTGACTTGCCGATCTTGTGTGTACGTGTGTGCATATGGACTACCGTGTTTACAAACTCATTTGTGTACAGTGGTAGCTATGGAGAACCCGGAAGTCACTGCCTTCTTTTCTCGCAGCACATGTTACACTAGACTTTTATTCAGGCTTTGTATTGAAGGATAAAAAACGCAGAGCCACTTCTTGTGACTATCAAAGAAATCACATAATCAATTATAAATATAGGTTATTTGTTATTATTTATTTAAGCGTATTTTATTTGTGGTTATCCTTTGTTGGTGAATGAGAGCAAATCCACAAACTACTTTGGTTCAAACGTTCTGAATAAAACTATCTTCATATAACAACTGTTGCTATGTAAATAATTGACCACATTGAAACAGTAGCTGGCGCTATACCAAATTGTGCGATAAAAATAAATTGATAATCATGGCATCCAAAAAGGGTGGCAAAAAAGGCTCGAAAAAGTCAGAAAAGGTAGTGGAAGAAGCACCTCCACCGGCGGAAGAGAAAAAAGAAGAAACACCAGAAGATAATGCAGATGAAAAACAGCAGGATCTGTCCCCATCAGAGGAACAGGAACCTGTGAAAGTACCAACTCCGCCACCAGAATACGACGAGCCAACTCTTGCTGAATTAATCGTAGAACAGTGAGAGAAATGTTCATTTTATTTCGTATTCATAACTTGAAAATATCTTTTTGATGATAATGAATAGTCCCTGAATACCAATGAATTTATATAGTTACCTATTTGGTAATAAATAACAAAATACCTTTGTTTAGTAGGGCTCAGATTGAAGCTTATTTTAGTAAATTCCCATGTTCTTATTACAGTCCCACATATTGATTTTGGTGTTTGCGATGATGGGGGTCCTCTTTGTTCACTATCTCGAACGAAGTTCGTGCAGGCTCCACTTCACTACCACTACGCTACACTCCACCTACCCGAACTTCGGGACAGTCAAATCGATCGGACATTCCGAGTCACAAAGGTGGGATGGAAATCATGATTATTGTAAAAAATGTAAAAATTAAAGAAAGATAATATAAAGAGAAAGATAAACAACCTAGGCTAGAGTCTATAATATCTTACACTTAAGTTAACCCGTATTTCACTCCATGTCCATCCTCCGGTTATCCTCAAAATCACCAATTTTGAGGATGACCGGAGGCAAAGGCAAATTGTGCATGGGTGGAGGTCTGCAGCAATTTTTACCTAAAATTTCACTGGACCCATCTAGATCAATAGTGCCAGTGAGCGGCCTCCCCCTATGGCCCATGCAACTTTTTCTTTAGTCGTGTGAATAAGACTTTCTGTAGCAAAATATGGACAATTGACTTCATTCTTTAAAAAAAATCATATTAGTAATTAAATTGAACAAATAAAGCTTATGTATGGGCTTAAGTATATCAGAGTTTCTACAGTCAAAATTTAAAATACTGTCATTTTTCTCTCCTTGACTAAAGGTATCGATTTCAAATGATGTTGAATAAGACTCATTTCTGCTTAATCCTTTTGCTAAGTATATATTTATTCATTTATTTATATATATACATGTACCTGACACTGTCCAAGTTAATTTCCGAAGGGATGTCAAAAATACCTTTTATGTTTTTATTCACCCTTGGCCACTCACTGGGGATGGCCACCCACAGGAGCACATAGACCTATATAACTTTGTCAAATATAACTACCTTTTAGATATTATTAATTCAACTTTTTGTTAGCTTGCCTCAGAGTTGGCCAAGATGGGCTTGAGTATTTTTTTTTTATTTTGAGCCATTGTGGTGTATTGAAGGGAAATGTATGGCAGAGTATTACATGGTTGAATATTGCATATTCATTTTCGTTGCAGCTATGAAGGAGAGAAGGTACGTGGTCTCTACCAAGATAATGAAGGCATAGCTGCTTTTAGTGGTGGACATCATTACAAGGTAAGGAAAATAACGATCACCATTTTTGAAGACCACAAGGGTACTGTTTTTTCAAACTATGCATACATTTCCCACTACTTTTGTTTAGAATAAATTGCAGTATTTCGACAATAAATTTGCAAATTATGTAAGTACATCAGTCTATTTTTTTTTAAGTTATATGTACTACAGGTTTAACTCATCATATTTTTCTTCAGAATGAACTCGAACCCCCTGTTTTTTTTTAAGACGTTTCACTGTGGTTTTTTTTGTTGAAGCTGACCAATTCCTCTAACTTTGAATTAGAAGTTCAAATGAATGGTAGTGACATAATGCAGTATATTGGCCTTGGAATGCAGAGCAGCTGGGGAGAGAAAATGTGAACTATTAGAGTAATAGTGACAAATGACTTTGTCCCAATTCCAAGTGAATTAAAACATGACAATAGACACTTTTTCAAGGTTAATCATATAATGGTGAAATACAGATTTTATCTATATTAAAAAAAAAGAAATAATAAGCAAATTAGAAACACATTCCTAACTTCTAAATAAAAAAAAAAATATATATATATTTTGTCTTCTTCAGGGTCAGTTCTCGCAAGGATTGATGCATGGCAAGGGTAAATATCAGTGGGCAGATAAAGTCAAATATGAGGTAAGTCAAGCATACAGGCCGTAGCATGTAACGATCAGGGGCCCGTAACTCAAAGATTAGCGATCAATTCTACACTTGAGTTTCACGATTGATGGTACATTGTAGTCAATGGAATCAATCATAGAAAAATGTTCTACGATCATTGCTAAGCTTTGTGTTACGGTCCCCTGGTCAGAAAATTTTTGGAGGGATGAGCAATTGTGTGTTTACAAGTTTAACCCTCCCAACATGTGCTTGCTCAGACTATTACTGTGCTGCTGTCTGCAAGAATTAAATTACACGCATTATTTATTCATAGGGAGAAATAATGGCAACTTTTCAGGGTGGAGAGTTTTACTTGCTTAATTGTGGAGGAGGAATTGCTTATTTGGTTTTATGATTGTGATTGTGTTTACCAGGGGGTGCCAGGAAAAAAAAGTTTTTTCAAAGTAATTCAAACCATGATCATGACTTCTATGCCTTTTTCGCAAAGTGACTGTTTTGTTATTTTTTTAATGAGAAATTATGTCAATAAATTCTACAAGCCATTCGCCATCATTTTTGCACGAAATTTTGTATTCACCTAAAACAAAAAAAAATAAAAATTAGTCCAACTCTCCCCATGGTTTGCATCTCTGTGGAGATTGTGTTAGATTTAAGATCAAAATTGAAATCGTAATTCAAATGCAAAGTTGCAGCTATGTTTCAGGTAAGCTTTGTGGAAACATGGAATCTTGCTACAGCATAACATCAAACTGGATATTTTATGAAAATTGATATTGCACACAGAATTAACATGTTTGTTTCTTTCTTCTCATTTGTTTTAAAGGGGGATTTCAACATGAATGGAATAACAGGTAAAGGTACTTATACATGGCCCGATGATAGCACGTATGAAGGAGAGGTTGAGAAGGGTCGTCGCCATGGTCACGGGACATTCCGCTGCATGTCCTCGCCCTCTTCTTACACAGGACAGTGGCATCAAGGACAGAGGCATGGTACAGTAAGTATACTGGAAGACCCCATTTCACGAGGACTGATAATTTTGGCATTCATGCCTTTACAATGAATCCCTTGGTCTAGATTGGATATTCAGCCATGTTACCACAGTTACCATAATGATAATTTCTTTTTAAATAGTCCCCTGAGCCTGACCCTTTATAGACTTATTAGGTTATTTTGCTGGGATCTTCAAATTAAAGTTTAGGTCCCCAAATCATTAAATCATATGATTGATTCCAAATTTACAATTAAATGCTGTTTTACTATTTGCAACATAGATATTTTTTTCTGGTAAAATGAATGAAATTGATTATTCAATGTCGAATAACTTTCTTGAAACATCTCCTTAGACGTTGGCATATTTTTCTTGTAATTCACATCAGAGAGGAAGCCAAATTATCAAATTAAAAATTAAGATTGATTTTGAATATTTTTTTTGAGCATCAATCTACTTTCTGTACCATTTTCATAATTGTGAACCTGTTTAGTTTTACTAAAATACTTGTGTATTAAAATGAAGTAGAGTAGATAAAAGGCATTATAAGAAATGCATCCGAATTAATATATTCAGGATTAAATTTGTATTTATTTATAAGAAGAAAGTCAATCATTAGTTACACATTTGCAGACTTTAATTTACAATTTCTGACCTATGTCCTCTTCATTTCAGGGTATCATTCGCTATGACACTGATGGACTCTCGTTTTATGAGGGAGACTGGGTCAACAACAAACGCCAGGGGTACGGTGTTAGGCGTTACCGATCAGGCAACGTCTACGAAGGAGAGTGGTCAAATAACAACAGACATGGCCAAGGGATGATGAGATGGGTAGACCTCAATCAATCTTACAATGGACAATGGGATAATGGTGTTCAGGTAAGAGTTAAGTGTTTGCTCAGTGTTACAATGGGGTACTGGTGTTCAGCTAGTTCTTTGGTGTTACAATGGGGATATTGTGTTCAGGTGTGGTTCTTGTGTTCATTAAGTGTTAAAGTTGTCAGTTCTGAATAATTGCAGTTTTTGTTCAGTGTTACAATGGGAGTAATGGTGATCAGGTATTTGATTTGTTCAGTGTTACAATGGAGTAATTATGGTGTTCAGTTTTTTGTTCAGTGTGACATTGGGGGTGATGGATTTGTAGTGTTCATTCAGTGTTACAATTGGATAATGGTGTCAGTTTAGTTCAGTTGTATGCTTTCTTCAGTGTTACAGTGGGGTAAAGCTGTTCAGGTAGAAGAGTATATTCAGTGTTACATTGGGATATTGGTGTCAAGGAAGGCCTAGCAGTCATTTAACCAATACTACTGTAGGATAGTGGTGTCAGTTCAGATAGCACTGAATTCTTTGTTCAGTGTTACGATGGGAAAGCAATGTTCAGATATGAGAGTGTTAATTCAGTGTGATAGTGATGATGATATTACTCAGGGGTGATGGTATTCAGGTACTTTTTCAGTATCATTCAGTGTAACAGTGGGATAATAGTAGGATTACGGTGTTCACTGAGTATCAGAGAGGGATAATGGGCCTCGCATAGTTTGAAACATGTAGTAGAATTCCCGACTCAAGCCAGCACCTCCTCATCCATCCTACTACTCAAGTTGTTTCAACTCATCAATCTCTTCTGGTTTAGAGTCCTTTTCAGGACTACATTCAAGAAAGATTACTCTACTCTCAAATTTCCACTTTTTTGCCTATCCATTTCTTTTTCTTCTATAATACTTAACATGGTGTACCGTAAATCACATCAGTGATTACTACTAATTTGTCATCATTATTTTCAATGTTTGTGTTACTTTAAATTCTTTCAGCATGGTCATGGAGAACACACATGGTACCTCAAGCGTCTTCCCGGTTCACAGTATCCATTACGCAATCAGTACATTGGGGACTTTGTTTACGGTAAACGTCATGGTTACGGTGTATTCCTCTACGCGAATGGGGCAAAGTACGAAGGAGAATGGATGAATGATAAGAAGAGTGGTAGGGTAAGTACAATATAATGTGTTGTCAGCAAAATATATTTTTGGGGTGCAACTGACTAAATACAGGGTGAATTTATCTGCTTTGAATATAAGAAAAACATTGACAGGATCATCTGGGCTCTGTTGCTGTGGATGGTCTGAGTAATAGTGTATCTGTAAAATACACAGAGACATCTCTATGATGCATTAAATAATAATAATAATAATAATAATAATAATAATTGTAAATTTATATTGCGCAATTTCTATTTGGATATACTCAACTGCGCATTACAATACATAGCAGATAAACAGAAAAACAATTATTAACAGGATACGCAAAAATTTTAAAAGTAAAATTAAGTTCGCTAAATTAATCGAAGAAAATAAGTAAAGATTAATCATTTCTACAAAATACATAACCAAAAACATGAAAAAGTGACTTCTTTTTTAAAAACTATCTTGAAAGAGGTGGGATTTCAGTTTGGTTTTAAATAAGTTGACAGAGGATGCATTTCTTATTGAGGAAGGGAGACTATTCCAGAGTTTGGGTGCAGCACTGATAAAGGCACGGTCACCTAGTGTGATCTTTGTTTTACATGGTGGGAGACTGAGGAGCATTGTGTCATGAGAACTACGAAGCCTGTAAGACTGGGTGGGTGATTTTAATTTAAGGAGTTCACTGAGATAGATGGGGGCCATGTCATGTAGTATCTTATATGTTAGGAGCATTATTTTGAATTTGATTCGCTGACGTACTGGAAGCCAATGTAGATCGTTGAGTAGGGGCCTTACATGGGAAAATTTGGGGGAATTACAAATGAGTCTGGCACATGCATTTTGAACACACTGTAATTTGTTTATCTGAGAATCTGGTAAGCCAAAAAGTAGTCCATTACAATAATCCAACTTGCTTGTTACAAATGCATGGACCAGTGTATTAATACATGTGCTGCTTAAATATTTTCGGATATGACGTAAGTTGTAGAGATGATAAAAGGCAGTTTTGCATGTTTTGGATATGTGGGTTTCCATGTTTAGCTGCGAGTCAAACCAGACACCAAGGTTTTTTGCAACCATGGTCTGCTTAACTACAGTATTTCCAACTGTTATGCAATCTATATTTAATTTAGACACTTGTCTAGGTGTTCCAATAATAAGAAACTCAGTTTTGCTATCATTGAGTTTCAACTTACTGCTCAACATCCATCTACGAAGTTCCTGTAGACAGTGTTCAAGGGCGAAAACACAGGACTGTTCTTGTTCCCTGACTGGGCTGAAGGAAATGTATAATTGAGTGTCATCTGCATAACAGTGACAAGATATTTTTTCAGAGTATGCTTTGATAACCGAAAAAAGCCTACTAGAATAGAGGGAAAAAAGGAGAGGTCCGAGCCTGGACCCTTGGGGAATGCCCCATCTAACGTCAAATTTCTTTGAGGTGATATCACCAATTGATATTTGTTGCTGCCTATCGGAAAGGTAAGACTGCAACCAAGACAAAGCAGAGTCTGTTATCCCAAAATCAGTTTCCAATATTTCAGCAAGTATTCTATGGTCAATAGTGTCGAACGCAGCACTAAGGTCTAAGAGTACTAAAAAGGTAACTTTCTGTTGGTTCATAGCCATTAGTAAATCGTTCTTGACTTTTAGTAGGGCTGTTTCTGTACTGTGAAACTTCCTGTAAGCTGACTGTGTTAAGGGGTAGAGGTTGTTACGATCGAGATGTTCCTGAATTTGAGCAGTGACTGCCCCTTCAACCAATTTCGACACATATTGAAGGTTACTTATTGGCCTAAAGTTATTGAAGTTTACTTCTGAATTAGGTTTCTTTGGCACAGGCCTAACTAACGCTAGCTTCCAACCCGAATAACACTTGGCATCATATAATGAGAGATTTATGATTTTCGTAAGCACAGGTAGTAAGGTATCTAGACACTCAACAACCAATCTTGTTGGCATTGGATCGAGGGAACATGATTTTTTGCTGAGGTTCATAACAATTTTCCTAACATCACTTAGTGATAGTAACTTGAAGCTCGAGAGTACGTGCTGGTTAGAAGCAGAAAAGCATCTCTGCAAACCATCAACACCAATCTGCTCTTCATGTAACAATGATTCAATATCACAGTGAATTTTTACTACTTTTTGTTCAAAAAAGTCTCCTAGTCCATTAACAAAATCATAGTTGTCAACACTAGGAGGTATGACAAGATCACTCTTTGTCATATTCAGTAAGGACTTTGTTATGCCAAAGAGTTTCTTTTGGTTCGAGCTATTATCAGTGATACAATCAGTGTAATACTTAGAACGGGCCTTATTCATTACGTATAATGTCCTATTTCTAGCTGTCTTAAAAGCATTTAGGTCGGAGACAGATTTGGATTTTCTCCATTTCCTTTCAGCCTTTCTTCTCTTTTTCTTTTCCATCCTTATATCATCGGTAAACCATGGAACTCTAGGACGACTATTAACACTCTTTAAGCACATAGGGGCATGTTTATCTAGGATAGACCGTAAAGTGGAATCATATGATGAGGCTAGGTCATCAAGAGAATCAGGTGGACTTAAACAAAGTTCAGATGAGGCAAGGTCATTATTAAGTGCATCTAATCTAACATTGGATAGCTTCCTATATGACACCTTATTCAATGGCAGAGGAGTTCTACAAACATTAAGGGTACAGAAAATGGACATGTGATCAGACACCAAGGAGTCCGACCAAGGTGGCTCTAAAACAATGTCATCAGACTGTCGAGTAATGATCAAATCTAAGGTATGACCTGATACATGAGTAGCTACTTTAACATGTTGAACACATCCAAGAGATTCTAACAAATCTCGAAACAATCTTGAGTCATAATTATCAATAACATCAACATGAATGTTATAGTCCCCAGTCAAAATTATAGGAATGTTAGACATCAGGTGTGGCTGAATAAACTCGCTGAATTCAGATAAGAACGTAGAAATTGGGATGCGGTGATTCTCGGAGTATGGTGGTCTGTAGAGATTAACAATTCTGAGTTGGCATGAACCAAAGGTGATGTTATTTACAGCGAATTCAAATGACTTCGTTTCACCAGCCTTTACCTCATGAACATCGATGGTATCTTTGTAAAGGAGACCTGTTCCTCCCCCTCGACGACAAGCCCGTGGATGATGCAGGAATTTGTAACCTGGAGGGACGATGTCATTAATGACTGCTGCGTCATTCTCGGTAAGCCATGTTTCGGTTATCGCGTATAGATCGGCTTTACTGTCACAAACATAGTCCAGAACTGCTGCTGACTTATTTCTTAATGACCTGAAATTGGCAGTGCAAAGTGTAAGTGACTCCTGTCCAGCAGAATTGATGTGGGATCGCGGTATCTGTACAAGATTGCTGATACCTCTGCTATGACATCCTGAGTGTTCGGTAGGCTGGTTATGCCTTGGCATAAATTCGACAACAGGAATATGGTGTTCTGCAATGCCTGCTTCTGTTGCAGAAAGAGCAAGTGACTGTTGTGTATCATGGTCATAATGAGATGTCTGAAGAGGTGATGTACATGTTACTCTAAGTTGAGATCGCGCCTTTGTCTGCTGACCCCCTCTGGTTCCTCTACGAGTTGCCCTCCGACGATTAAGTCCAAGGGACTTGATGATAGAATAAACATCACGCGGTAGCCGTCTATTACAGTCCTTCTGGATAGTAATTAGACTCTCACGACTGTACTTAGGCTGTGCATGAGTGTGTACAGATTCATCACTAACATTAGCAGTCGGCCCAGGGTTCCTATGAATGTCTCCAGCTTTCAGTACTTCGATCTGGAAGGAAGCATAGCTATTGGAATTGTACAGAATTCTTCTCTTAAGAAAGTGCTTCCTAATGAGGGGCTGCTGAACAAAGTTAGGATTTAATGATTGAACATTGTAAGTCCAGGGTTCATTCAGATAAACTGGAAGACCTATTATTACCAGTAAGAGGAGATGAATGTAGCCCATTGTGTGGGAGGAGCAATAGGATTAGTCCTCTATTCAAGTCCTCTGTTGTATTTAAGTTCAAGTAAGGAGTATATACATGCATAAATGATCCAAGCATGGCCTCCTGACTCAGTCACAAGATAAGTCAATGTCATCAAAAATATTCCATGAAATAACTCACTTCAACCTTGCTGATTTGTTCCAGAAATAGTCTACCAAAGTCCTGGCATATGTCTCTGTCAGTTGGTTGCAATCTTAAAACATAGGATGCAGTATAACTGACAAAATGAAATAGAATTCTAAGAGCTCTGGAGGAGTGCTGCAATCATGCGCTCTCTATCTCAACCTCTCTTTCTCTTAGAAACACCATACAGGGTGTTTCTAAAAAAAGTTACTGAAGCTCAAAAGGTCAGAACCTTGGTTACTTTTTTTTAAACACCCTGTATAAAAAAACAAAATATTTATATTCAAATTAAGCTAAACTTGCTTTTGATATGAATTTGTATAGTTAGGGAGTTAAGAGTTTTAGATCAATCATAATTTGAATTTGATTTAGATCTACCAAAAAGCCTTTAGAAATTAAATACAACAGGGTCCGAATATTCCATTAGTGAATTCCCATGAATTTCAATGTATTATAAATATAAATTAGCACAATATGTAAAGGTCACTTTGGACCTATGCTAGAGTAATTGACCCCATTTGTTTGCATTGTGTATCCGACAGTGATTTGTACAATGTTTATAGGCAGGGCATTCTTTGATTTGAATGATGACCCAAAGGGAAAGGATTTACATGCATGTTAATTTATTTGCATAAACAGTTGGCTCATTAATACAGTAACAGTAACAAGCATCAATATTGCACTGCGATAACAGTATGCATTCAATATCGGACCCTTTTTATACACCCGTCCTAGGACGGGACGTATTATGGTATCATGCTCGGTGTCCATCTGTTAACTTTTTCTTGTAAACACGATTGCTTCAGTTTAACTTAACCTAGGCTCATATAATTTGGTGTGTATGATACTAGCCTGGATCCAAGGAAGCCTATTGATTTTGAGGTCCAAAGGTCAAGATCACAGTGACATGTTTTCATCTTACCCTTCTGCAGTCCTTGTAAACTCGAAAACTTCAGTTTAACTTAATCTAGGCTCATATAATTTAGTGTGTATGATAACTAGCTTGGATCCCAGGAAGCCTATTGATTTTGAGGCCATAAGAGAAAAGTTGAAGTCGCCACGTTCCACTTTTCTTGCTGGACCAATAACTCCATTTACCGCGTTACAGACGGGCGTATTATGTGCTCGCCTTAGCGACACTCTTGTTCAATATACACACCCAATTAAGCGTAATATGTGCATGAAAACTGCGTAAGTCATGGTGTCAAATCACAAATTCAAGAGCACCTTTTTTTAAGTTAGGTCAGTCAGATTTAATAAGCCTCTTAAGAAATACACTTCTAGTGCTTATTCTTATTTACAGCTTTGGTTCCATGACATTTGCTCTGGCGACAATTGCTCTTCTATGATTTCCACGCACTAATCGAATGACCAGCTTCAACCCTAACCCTACTTCTTAGACTAAGTAAAGCCCAGAGCAATCATTGCAGGAGCAAATGTTGTGTCACCACAGCCTAACATATTGATTTATGACCCGTGAGATTTTTTTTTTTCATAGGGTGTTTTCACCTTCAAGAATGGACGTATCTTTGATGGGATCTTTGTGGACGATAGAATGGCAGAGTACCCTCAATTCACGATGGATGGGACTAATACTCCAGACCTGTCAGGTATCAGGACCAGGACCCCAGACCCAGCAGGTCCAGGTACTATCCTAAGAGCTACATGAATGTATGATTAAGTCGAATTGTAAGATTCTCTGAATGTTGACTTCACAAAAAAGAATTCAGATTTAACTTAACTCGGAGCATTGCTCTTCATTCAGCTACATGAACTGGCAGACACATTGATCATGTGATTAAACAAATGACATTAAATTAAAATTGAAATAATCATAGTAATGAGAGTTTCAACACATTTTGCTCAGTATCACCTGTCGTGATTGACAGCCAATCAAATTTCCTCTGCCCTCCCTCCCCCCAACATATTCTGTGAATCTCTCCCTGAATTCCAGGAAATGCAAATTAATTACAGTACAGTTTTAATGTTTTTAAAGAGAAAAATCAAATAAGCATTAAGCTGAAATTTTTCTGAGATTAGATTTTAAATAAAAAAATACAACATTTTATAATAATTCAATTCAGTTCAATTCTTTTATTTCATTTCCATTCAAAACATGATACAAAGTAATATAAAGCGATACAAATCAAGTACAATTTTATAGAAGGGCATTCTTACTTCGTAAAACAGAAAAAACAGTATAATATAGAGCATAAATGGAAATGAGGGGGATAATTTGCTTATTCTTTTTTAAAACTCTTATTACTCTCTATGCCAACAAAGTTAATAAGAAAGTTGGTGACTTACTAATCATTTCTTTAGTATATTTATTGATATTTCTGCTGATGTTCATATTGGTTAATGCTGAAAATATTTTTGAAAGGAATCCTAATAGCATCTTTAAGATGAAATAGAATTTGAACGGACATCCCTTATCACCATCTCAATCTTTTTGTACCTTCCTCACTCCAGAACAACCAGTGGGAGATCTGACAGCGAGGACCGACGAGAGTCGCAATACTCTTGGTCCATCTTTGACCCTTGACCTTCAGCATTTGCTAAATGAATTCAGTTCTGAGGAGAAAGAAGATGAATTGCAACAGGTAAATAATCATGTGTGTGATAATTCTGTCTTGTTATAGACCAAGTCGAGGTAGGTGCTTTTTTTAGGGTAGAACATATGCACTGATGTAGCAACATAACTGACTCATTCCATAACCCTTTGAAATTACTTTAGTTCTTCTTTTGAGCCCCCGTCCCACTCCCTGCCCCCAATTATGGCCACCTTAACTTACAGCACTTAACAGTCGGATTGATGTTCTGGTATATTGCTTGATTTATTAAGAGGGATATCATATGATTGTTTCAAAATATATGAATCCTCAATTCAATTTATACATCTATATGCAGATCAATATTTGGGGGACATAGTTTTGGATACTAATTTATATTTATTCATTACTGACGTTCTTACAAAATTAATTATACAGAATTGTAGATATTGTAAGAAAATTCACAGCATGTTTAAAGGGATGAACAGTGGGGACATAAATACATGTAAGCTTCAATAACCTAGACAAAGATTATTTTTTATAGAGGTTATGTTTGTGATTTTGCATCACATGAGTGCATTGAAGAAGATGTACTCCTGCCACAGTGGTCAAGGATACAATGCATCATGAAGGTATATTCATGGCCCCCTGCAGCCTTCAAATCTTCTGCAATAGCTTGGTTTTTTTCAGTTTGGGGAAAAATGATGATTAAGATAGTGTTCATTTCTTTACAGGTTATGTTTGTGATTCTGCGTCACATGAGTGCATTGAAGAAGGTGTACTCCTACTATAGCGGTCTTGGCCACGATGCATCACCTGATAATACCTGCATCATGAATGTATATTTCGTGGTGGCCCCCTGCAGCCTTCAAATCATCTCAAATAGCTCTGTCTTTTTCAAGTTAAGGAAAAAATTATAACTTGGAGAGTGATTATTTCTTTACAGGTTATGTTTGTGATTCTGCGTCACATGAGTGCATTGAAGAAGGTGTACTCCTACTATAGCGGTCTTGGCCACGATGCATCACCTGATAATACCTTCATCATGACGAGGCTTCAGTTCTGGAGATTCCTCAAAGATTCCCGTCTTCATCATCTTGATGCAACGCTAGCTGAGATGGATAGAATACTTGGTAAGTCAAATGATGAGCTCTATTGCATAAAGCTTATTATTAATTTTAATAATTCTGTTCAATTCAATTTGTTTATTCATTCAAACTCAAATAGATTTAAAGAAAAAACATGTACAATGCGAACAATGAGGAGTGCATAAAATAATATGCAAATATACCAGGCTTTGAGAAAGTATAGCAGGAATTATTCATCCAAGGTTGGACTGGCACTATTTTTCCCGAGGGGCGAAGCCCTGAGGGAAAAATAGTGATTTTGCCAGTACAACCGAGGATGAATAATTCCCTCTATACTTTCGAAATAAAGGCCTGGTATATTTGTTTTATATCCTACTCTAATAAGTTAGAGCAATAGATCTTAATAATCTTGTTCTTGTAATCTTAGTTCAACTTTTTTTTTAAATCTGAACCAAAATTAACCACCAGCTGCTCGCACTGATTGACCTACTTTTCCTGAAGTGCTTAGCTACGCGCTCAGCGCGCAGAACGCGTATTAGTGCTTGCACCATCATGATCTGCGATGTCAATGATGGAATAGTCGACTATTCCATCATTGACATCACGGAATAGCACATTTTCTTCGTTGGGCATTTAATTTTCGACATCATCGCAAAATAGTGAGAATATGATGCTATTTAAACCAATCAGCATACAGGATTTAATTTGTGTAGGATATAATACAAAAGAACATCATCGCTTTAATTGCCTTAGTTGCCGGTAGATATTCTCTTGATTGAAAGAGAATTTGAGAAAAGCGCATAGGACCTGTGAGAATAAGATATCTGAAAAGAAATTATTTTGTATTAATATAGACTATCTAAATTTTTCTGCTGAAAAGACATTTTTTTCCCCCTGAGTAGAAATGCCCTCATCTACTTGGGGGAAATAATTCTGCATCTCCCTCATGACTAGTTCATATAATGTAATTATTAATGATAATTTGGCGTAGTAAGTGGTCATTTCCACGGTATTGTTTGCCATTAAATCAAAATCTAAGATGGATAATGCAAGCCAGATCACTTTTTAGATTACCACATCTAGCTGGTTATTAACTGGCATTCATGTCTTTTAGGCAGTTTGGTGCAGTACTCACCACTCACTCCTAAACTACCACCAATTTGATAGTGATTAAAAAGATGACTTGTTATTGATGCCATTTACCAACATTGTACACTGCAAAGTGCCTGAGTACATGACCATCAGCTTAATCTGTTATTGCATTGTGACCTTTCAATCTCCATTGTGTTGTAATTCTTGTATCAGCTGCAGACAAGACATCAACTGACATCCATTCTCCCTTGGACAAGCTTCTGATGAGAGAATTTCTGAATCACATCATCACACTGTCATACCATCTCTACAAGGATCAATACGAGTGAGTTATCCCAAATGTATTTTCTTTTTGCATGACTTTACCAATTTCATGAACATAAAAAAAATTATGTCATGTTGTTATTTTTTCTGTTCTCTGTAAGGGAGCACCTTGCTCGACTAACGTAAGCTTTTTTAGGTGCTACCTGTTTTTTAACCTTTGTACATTTTATATTGTAACATCTGAAATAAAATAAATGAATTGAGTTTAAAATGAATTTGTTTTCAGAAATTGAAGTCTATTTGGCATTAGATCTTTTAAGAAGACCCATATTTGGCCAAAGTGACTTTTTCTCATTATCATACTCCAAACTTAGTAAAACTGGTCCGATACTTCTTGCATTAATTTAATTATGATTAAAGTCATAAATCACTTTAATATGCTTGGCCTGTTTGTTTGTTAAGCTCCAGAGCCAGCCATATGCCTACCTGTTGTCTTTCTATGACCATTTTATAGAGCATTGCACAGTTTGGGGTTGTACCATTTGTTCAATATTGAATTTGATTTTTTTTAAAGACTGACCATGTACAGACTCATAGGCCCGTATTCTGAAGTCGGGTTTAACTTAAACTCAGGTTTAAAGTTGTGGTTTAAGTATGGACAGCCAAGTGTTACATAAATCACTAACAGTAGAGACATCATACTTCAGCTCATTCAGTTCTCTAATCATTGTAATTGTGTAGGAAGTATAAATAAATGATTGTCTTAACATTCGATGAATCAGGAAAGAGCACAGTAAACATAAGAAACATACAACTTAATAAAAATTTTGATTATTTTGGCTTTCCATACTTAAACCACAACTTTAAACCTGAGTTTAAGTTATACCTGACTTCAGAATACGGGCCATAGGCTCACGTTCCTATATGAGTGAATCTATTTATCACCTATCCTCCATCGTGCTTTGTGTTATATGGTCTGGAACTAGTCCTACGCTTGCCTTTGAAATCAGATATTATTGAATTTGGTTCTTTATTGAAAGACAGACCATGTACAATGTGTAGACTCACATTCTTATATGAATATTATGTAGTCCAGATTGGGTGCTGATGTATGGAAGCTCTGTTCCCCATAGCTAACATAGAGGGACTCAAGACTCCCAATCAGTATCCCAGTGCCCATATATTCATCACTTATCCTCCATCTTGTTTTGCCCTTAAAGATCTGGATCTGGTCCTGTCCTAGCCTGGTGTCTGTCTAAGACCATCACAGAGAACATAGTACCATTTGGATGTGATGTCCAGGGTAACTTCCTGTACGACGAGGCCCACGCTGTCAATGCACTGGGGTATATGGACAGATGCTATGAGGTCTATCAGGATATCAGCAAACCTTCCAAGGTAGGTCAAAGACACTTTGGGTTATGGCAAGAAGAGTGTAAGTGTTTAATTTTAATCAGGCTCCTCAACCTACCTTGCTGTTCAAACGCTGAATATGCAAATAGACATGACACCAATTTCATGCTACACATGTAGTATCCTAATGCCCCCCCCAAAAAAACAATCCCATCACCAGTTTGCTTCAATCTGAGTGTTGTAACTGTTGCTTACAGTAATGAATAACACCAGCTTTCAAAACTGAATTTTGAAGCAAGGATTTAAAAGTATTAACACCATTAATTATCATAAAGCTGATAATAGAAAGCATGCTGTAATTCTCCACAATTTTCATCAGGACTTGTAAATAAATGGGCTTAGTATTTAGCTTTTAATTTCAATAGATTTTTAAATAATCTGCCCCAAAGAAATGTCCTTATAGTACATTGAAATTAGAAAGATAGTCATTTGTGTTATAGGTGTTTTTTTTATAGACCTTACCATAAATTTATATATTTTTTTCTCAATGAAATATTTCTGTATTGTCAAACATTCTGTCATAAATGCATATTAGCAAGAAAATGCACTTTAATACACAAAATCAAAATTTAAAAAGAAAAAAAAAAATATTGAGAGAAAAAATAATGATATGTGGAATTGATGAATAACAAACATTCTGATGTATTGCAATAATGAATCTTATTATATTTCCATCCCTTTTCACCATTTTATCTTGCTCTAGTACAAGCCATATGATTCAGTTCTGAAGATGAGAGAGTTTCTGTATACTATGAACGAGTATGGTTTAGTGAACGACAACCTGACAGCTCGGCGCATCTTGGAGATCTTATCCTGTGATGATCCCGCTGCGTACGACTCTAAAGACTGTAATCTTGAACTTGAGGTTAGCTTGGATTTCATCCATAACTGTGTTCATAGATCCACCTTCCCATCCCCATACAAATTTGATTTTAATTTGCTATCCCATTGCTTACAGGGGGAGCACTTCATCAAAACTTTTGTCTGACAAGTTGGCAGATCTGACAACTTTCCTTTATATTGATTGGCTGAAAATCACTATTCAAAATCAGAAAGTTGAAAAAACTAAGAAAATCTCATTTGGTCCTGTGTGTCACATTTGGAGTACTAAGTTAAGTTCAGTGTCGTATATTTCATTATCATGATTGCTTATTGTCACGCCTGCATAGCAGAGTAAGACTAAAGGCGCCCCTTCTCCAACCGTGATGGCAACATGCAAATCTTAACCATGGTTAAGTTTTGAATGTCATCATAACAATAAGGCCCTATCTGATGGAACTTGGACATTAAGCTATTCAGGTATCACTGAACATCCTGCCCGAGGTTCAGGTCACATAAGCCAGGTCAAAGGTCATTTAGGGTCAATGAACGTAGATTGTGTTGGTGAACAACATCAAAATCTTAGCCAAGATTTAGGATTTGAAATGACAAATGGCCTTCCAAACATTTTCTAGAATTAAGCCTAAAGCGGTAATCGAGTGCATGTGTCCCATTCAAAATTACATTTTACAATTGATGCCTTTTTTTAATGACCTTGGATGCCCCAGTCCGAAAGTGAGCACTGGCTTCCATTTGATTTAAGTGCCCTATTATTAAGAAATGTCCTTCACCCTTTAATTCCAGCCCTGAGATTTTGAATTGTATTGTTCCATTTGATTTCAGATGACCTTCCTGGACTTCTTTGAAGCAGTGATAGGTTGTGCGATGTACTATGTCACAGAGGAGGTGATCAAAGACCCTACGACCCCTAGACCTAGCACTGTTATCTCCAATCACACTCATACTAGCTACAGCTCAACAACGCATGGGTCAACATCAAGAACAAGTCACGTAAGTTGCTACTACCTTTCTAAAGCCTAATATAATTATCATCAATAATGATCATAGCTTTACTCTATACAGACTTACAATCATGCAGTTATGATTGGTTCGAAATTTAATTATGTGACCAAGCACCCCAACCCACAAGAAGTTGGCCTGTACGTGTGAATTTCATTTGGAGGGCATCAAGAGTATTTTTGTCAGAATGGTCAAATTTCAGTTTTCAGTATTTTCTGAAAGAGTATATTATTTTGTTTTTCTATGTAATGTAAAATTTTTATATGTCCCAAACAATTACAGAATGCTTTTAGACAGTTATAGTTATACCCATATTTTGGCTTTCAAGGCTTCCATTGCAATCAAGTCTTCTTTCTAAAATCCACATTGTTCCCCTCGCTTTGAACGTCATGTATTAAAGGGGAATGAAACCTTTGGAATGAGTAGGCTTGTGTCGAAACAGAAAAATCAAAGAAACAGATCAACAAAAGTTTGAGAAAAATAGGACAAACAATGAGAAAGTTATGAGCATTTGAATATTGCAATCACTAATGCTAAGGAGATCCTCCTATTGGCAATGCGACAAGGATGCGTTATGTCACATGTGAACAACTTTCCCTTTGATGGACTATAAAATACCCCCAAAATGTCTCTTTTTGCTTTTTCTTAAGGTGATACAAACTATTTATCCTTGATTTATTCTTTAAAAATCTGTATTACATGCCCTCCTATAGAAAGAACACATGATCTACTGATATATGTGATAAAAAAGCCAATTTAAATGAAATATATACTAAAGTAATGGAGAGAGTTGTTCGCAGGTGACATCACACATCTTTGTCGCATTGCCAATGTGAGGATCTCCATAACATTAGTGATCGCAATATGCAAATGCTCACAACCTCTTCATTATTTGTCTGATTTTTCTCAAACTTTTGTTGAACTGTTTCCTTGAATTTTTCTGTTTTCACACAAGCTATCTTGTTATAAAGGTTTCATTCTCCTTTAAGAACTGGGCAAGGACTTGCTTTGGTTTCATTTCATAACAATAACCAGGATGTCCTTCAGTAGTGAGCCAACTTGTGGTGATTATAATTACTCCTTTTATAAAGAATGTGTTGATTTCTAATCCTCTTTTTGTTCCCTTGACCCAATAGTGGGAGGATACATGTAATTGTCTTTGAAAGGACTGGCCAATTTTATCCCTTATATGTACTTACCAAAGTAACATTCCATGGCTGTGAATAACCTTTGTAAAGTGGGTTAGGTTCATCCAACAGGAGTGAGTTATACCTCATTATAAAGCTGAGTATCTCCTCTTTCAGATGGGCTCTTTACTATAATTATTACCTGGTTAATTTCTGTAGGTTTTGTAGTGCCTGATTTATAAGTTTGATGGAATTGCTTTAAAATTTCAATCTTATTTTAAGGGCCCAAAGACCAATTGGATCGATTGTAAATCCCTTATTAGCAATGAAAAAATGCCCTCCATGTCTCACATTATGTAACTACACATAACACTTAACAAACATTATTTGTTTTATCTGTATACAGCACAATGACGATGGGGATGAAACTGCCTCACCCCGTACATCTAACTATGGTTCTCCTCCGCTACGAGCGATGTCATCATCAGAGGTCGTGAGGAAGGCATCAGATGGTAAAGTAGAGGTAAGAATATCCACCTGTTCCCAAACACAGATATTTCTGTAGTTATAAGTACAAGTGAACTTTTTCATAAAGATGCTTTGAAAAATTATGCACAACTTTATGAAAAGACTATACTGTGGAAAATAAAAGCCCAACAGGCAATTCAATTCACCTTTTTTGTACAGTATATCTAACCCTCAATTTTTCTCCTCCTTTACTTGATAGTATACATGTAGCTGTTGTTCTAACATTCTCATTCAAATTCTGTGACCCTATAAGAAAAAAAAGAAGAGAATCTATAGATATAAAAGGAGTTATCTGCACAATTCCTGCATACTAGTCAAGGCTGGTATCACCAAGTCACCAGGCCGATGGAAAACCTTGTCTTTTAGACTGAGGCTGAAACTGGAGCCAAGGTCTGCAAAATTTTGCCTTGAGGCTAGCCTTGACAACATCCCTGCTGCATAATTGTACACGCATCACGGCTAACTTGATTGGCAAATCTCAACTTTAAATATTAAGTTAATCATAAAGGCATGCCTAACTTTCAGATTATTAAAGACCTGTACAAATCGCTTGTCCATATTATGTTGCCTTAGTCTTTAGCAGATTAATAGATGTATCTTAATAGTGAATATTTTGATCCTGTCTGATATGAAATTTAAACCTATGTCATGTTGTGAATTCTTAATGGTTGTCCAAATTGAAGTCAATTGTAGTGACATGTGGAATATATACTGAGCTTGTGGGAAAAAAAGGCCCAGTAAATCTCCGAGTGCTGTTACTGATTGGTAAATTTGTTTGATGTGAGAAAGACCGAATGTCATATTGAAATGCAATGGATCTTGTCACGTGTGAAAGTACCTTCAAACTTAATCTTGATCAATTTCCCTATTTATATTCTTGTTTTGTTATGATTTTTTTTTTAATATATCCAGGCACATGGGTCTATTGCTGCTGTCACTGAGAGCATGCACACTGAACAGCCTCCAGAGGGCAGCACACTAGGTGTCAATAATAAAACTGTTAAATCAGGTGAGAGTCTATTGTACTCTTTATCATACTTTTAAAATAAAGGGGGGGTCACCCTGATTATAAGTAGGTTTCAATAAGGCAAAACCCCAAAATATAAAAATGTGTAAGTGAAGGTTTGATTATAGTCCATTAATGCATGGAAGAGTTTGATTTTTTTTTTTAGATTCAAATTTACGACATATCTTAACCTTTTAAGAAATCATGTGGTCACTACCATACAGATGAGGGCTTGGAGAACCGTGGACCCCAAAAATTTGTCCCGACCGAGAAAAAGAAAAAAAAGAGGGAAAAGGGTGAATTATGCAAGCAGCTATCATATAAGTTCCACTAATTCCCATTTTTTAAATGGTTCATGAAGTTAAAGAAGCTATCTGTCTCAATTTTTTGAGACAGATGATATTTCAATGGAATTTAGAGCTTCATGGCAAATGATATCACACATCAAACTTATTATAATACATTTCAGGTGAAAGAAAAAAAAAATGAAAATGAACTCGGAAACATATGATTAACTGGGATTCTTTTTTGTTTACAGATGTAGGTACCGAGGCAGGTAAAGGTGTTTCTGTGGCATCATTACAAGCCGGTGAAAACCCAAGCAGTGATAGTCATACCCACCTATTACAATCTGTGTTATCAATGGGTGCTGAAGAGACACAGCAACAAGAACCACAAGGTATGGGACTACAACCCACTTTTTTACATTATTCACAAAAAAGAAAGACATCATGAAGCACCTTGATAGCCCCAAAATGCTTGTTTACTACTGCACCAGAGTGCAAAAAGTAGGATCATACATTGGAGGGGGGTGAATAAGAAAATAATAATTGCTCTTGTTTTATGATTATTTTGTTGGTTACATATTGTCAGGTTACAGTAAACAGTTTGAAACGTTTTTGTCTTAGTGATTTTTTTTCACTTGAAACTGTCATTAGGTACTGAATTCATTACATTTTAACTGCTGAAAGTACATTTCTAAATGTAATCAACTGACATGTTGCTGCTTCAAAACTTCCCTGCTTCATATTTACATCCAGGGTTTTGAGAAAGATTGTGAAGAGTTATTGTGAATTTTCATCAAAATATCAAACAAAGGTTTTGATTTATTCTCTTGATTATATTGAACATCTTTCAATTTTTTTTACACTTATCCATTTTAGGCCAATTCGATTATGAGAGGGATGACAGGGGTATTTTATCTCTCTGATTTTTCTTTAATTTTATGATAATTCATGATATTTTATTAATTTATATTTTATTAATATATCATGATATTTTAAGAATTACTTCTTGATATTTCTGATATTTTTATACTTATTTCTCAATATTTCATGATGTTTCACAATTTATCTTTTGTTTTAGTTGAGGAAATGGAGGAAGAGATGGATGAGGAGACGAGAAGGTTCAACTTCTGGACGCATCAAATCAACATCTTCTTCTTACGGAAGCTCTTCCCAGCTCATGAACACATGAGAGATGTCCAGAGCAAGAGAATCACAGTCAGAGAAGAAAAGAAGGTCAGTATTCACTTGTGTAACTGTAACTATACTTTTTTTTATATAATGGGGCAATTTGTAATGGGGCGATTCCATAAAATGTGTACATCCAACCTCCCTATTTGTGCGACCATCCTGAAATCATTTGTCTTTGTTTTCTAGATGATATTATGCTCACAAAATTTCATGGTTTGTGCAGTTCATGAATTGAAGTAAGAATAGAGAAAAGAGGAGGTCGGATATAATGATAATAATAATATTTAGCATTTATGAGGATATTTTATGCACATTGTATACTATTCCACCTTTAGCTCCAGCTGATAAAAGGCACTTGGTGCATTAAAGTAATTAATCCTGTCATGTGCCCATCGCTGAAGGGAAACATACCTTGGCTGGAATTTGAACCCACATCCCTGTGATAGAGAAATGAGGGTCATAATCACTAGACCACAATGCCCCCATATGTGAAGTGGTTGGTCGTTTCATGGAAATGCATTGTTAGTGACAATGATAGTGACAGTGAAAAGGATGAACAGCTGAAGGAAGAGAAGAAATATAATTACCTTAGAAAAAACATTGCATGCAAAGTATGAGTGACTAGCACATTATCAAAAGTCTGGGGGAGGTTAGTGGGAATCCCATTCAGTATGTTTTTCCTGTCAATCCTTCAATTTCTAAGTAGAAGTGCAATGAGTGGTCTGAGTTGGTGTTGGAACTGGAAGTATGATTTAGCTGAAAAGTGTGATCTAAGTTGACAAAAATGATCACATTATTGATAGCCCAAGAAGGATTCGTCCGAGGGGCCTCTTTCAGAAAACTGTCACAATAGCAAATTTGTAATAACAGTTAAAAGCTACTGAAATCTGTTAATCTGATTGACTGATTGTGTATTTGTCATTATAAAAAGCTGTATGAAATTGGACCTTGGACCAGCTTCATTTTACGTTTGGCATCGTGCTTACCTTACAATAGACCCAATACCAACATCAGATGCTCAACTGTGATTTTGAAGTCACCCCGTGGGGTGATGGGAAAAGATGCTGTAAAATTTTGAACTTTTCAGCTTATGTTCATAGCAATACAAGCATAACTAAAAAAAAGAATGTTAAGTACATGTATACCAAGTCCCAATTAAATGGAAAACAGCTATAAATTTTTATTGTTCAAAGGAATTAAAGGGATAGAGCCTCGTCGATTTGGTGCTGCACAGTGGCTGCTGGGCCCACTATCAGTTGGGCGCAGCAAATTTTTCATGTTATGACTATTTCGAACATTAAAATATGGATTTCTGATTTTCTGAATTTTTTCAGAATTGTGCTTGATTGTTGGACTGTCACTTGATTTTGAGTTGAATGTAAATTTCTTGCAATGCCCTGTAGGAAATGAATCTTGTTAAGTTACCTAAACTATCAATGATGTGTTTTATTCTGTATTCTAGCTGGCATGCCTCCAGGCTGAGCGGGAACGCGAGGAACGGCTAAAGAAGATTCAAGCTCTTCGTGAAGCAGAAAAGCAAGCCGAAGAAGCACGAGCCCTGGCTCTAGCTGCCGCAGCATCCGAGACAGGGGCTGGTAACGAGACTATAGATGGGTCAATCAGTGAAGAGAGAGTTGAAAGGTCAAAGTCAAATAGTTCCACCAAGGGAAAATAACTGTCTTTTACTCATTTGGTAATACCGCAGTCACATTCTCTCTACAGCGTCTGCACGGCGAGTCAAAAACAGCAATTTTATTCATTTTTATTCAAACCACCTCTTGTAGCTGGTACAAAAAATTGCTATTTTTGGCTCGCCGTACGGTCGGCGTACAGAAAATGTGACTGTAGGTCGTCAAGTCCACTCCAGCAACAATTTGATTTGAATAAAGAAATAAATAAGTCAGTATACAAATAGGCATGAGTGTGAGATTTCGCACAAGATTTCGCACAAGATGAAAGAAAGATGCTCTCTTCAAAGAGGCCTTAGCCGAGTTGAATAAAGTGCCTCTTTCTTTCACCGAATGGCATTCATATTTCTTCAACAATACCGCAAGGGTAACACAGCAACTGCTGCGTGATGCCTGCCTATGAAAAAAATTGTAGGCAGACCGGGTGTGAATAAAACCCACAACCTCTTGATTACGAGACCAGTGTCATAACCACTAGACCACAGGAGTGCCCTATAGTGATCTGCATTCAAGCTATCCCATGTATATTAGATATCAAATCAATAGAATCATCGTTGGATGGTAAAGCTAAATGATAAGCTTTTCATATTTCTCCAACAATACCGTGAGGGTAACACAGCAACTGCTGCATCACGCAGAAGCTTAACCCTTGAGGTATTGTTTAAGAAATATGAATAACTAAAGATCTTTCATTGATCAATAGGACTGCATTTCAATTGCAATACACGTGTAGCTTTAAAAAATGTGAAGACCTTATTGTCAGTAGCCATCCTGAATCCTCGTAAAATGAGTAAAATATGGTCTGGCAATAGGTACACAAGAACTATTTAAAAAGTCTAACTAAAGGGCATTTTCATCACATTATTAACCATTTCGTTAATCCCCCAGTTCTTTTCCATTTTCACAACTGCTCCAGCTGTGATATTTTAGAGCATTACAACTCTTCATGAGCACACATACTTTACTCTGTAGCCTTCTAGCGGTTGGCACATGAACTTACAGGTTTTTACCCAATTTAAATTTGTTTTTCTGTGAATATTGAACATT
The DNA here is from genome assembly GCF_018143015.1 of Lytechinus variegatus. NCBI lineage: Eukaryota > Metazoa > Echinodermata > Echinoidea > Temnopleuroida > Toxopneustidae > Lytechinus > Lytechinus variegatus. The sequence continues at coordinate 14,362,043 of NC_054756.1, forward strand.
GTGTTGAAAATTATTCTGTACTGTATATAGTGTAAAAAAGTATATATGTGTATATATTTATAAATGTGTCTTTATAATTATTGCCTTATTTCATTCAGATATTTCACCTTGATAATCCAATGTATTCCAAAGGAACTGAAGTTTAAAAAACCTTTTGAAAATTGCTTTTAATTGCTTCGAGGAATGCACATTTTTAGAGCTCTATCAGTTTGTAACATTTTCTATATTTCCATTTTGATGAATGAACATGTTATGATGTCCTCTCAGAAATGGCTAATTCTTTTGAATATCAATGATGATGTATTCCAAACACTATACATGGGCCCATTTCAAAAAGGACTTTTAAATGTAGTAACTTTGCTGTTATGGTAACTACAATAACAGGACTTGGTAGCCAATAAAAATCAAGGTTTCGATTCCTACCGCCATGTTTCCATGGTAATTACCATTATAGCAAAGTTACAAGAATCATAAATGCACGTCCTTTTCTGAAACTTTTCCCTATTATGCACTTGAAGGGTAACCCAAGATATGAGGGTGTACATCTACATGTACTCAAGTGATACAATCAATTAAAAAACATACATATAACGAGATTTTATCCATCCAATAATCAAAGAGTTTCAAGTGTGCATTGTGTCTTTGGAATCCTTGTGTTGCGAAAGGTTCTGATTTGTGCATGCTGGGGGGTGTTTCACAAAGATTTAAGTATGACTTAGAGTCGCACCTAAATACCGAGTTGCGTACGGTATGAAAGGCTTGACCACATTGGTCAGATCGTGTCATGAGGACGCGCACTAATGCGTATCTATCAATAAGATCGCGCGTTGCATATCATGTACGTGTCGGCATTTAAGTACGACTCTAGGTCATACTTAAATCTTTGTGAAACACCCCCCAGGTGTGTGTTTCTTCCTGTCAGTGAATGATGTCCAGCCCTCATAAGCCCAAGTCATTATGTACCTTAACAAATTCTGATCCACTCTCACGCTACAGTCTCACCAGTGAAACTGACCCCAAACCGACCGATGCTGTGTCAGGATCGGGTTTTTGCACTTGCAACAGGGACGGATTCCAGAACATAGTAAATGCATTGAGAATGCCCATCAGATCACAGTGAACAGCCAAGAGGTCTTTGTCTAAAATTGGCAAACCGGGATAGTAGATCATTGCAAGATTCGTAGCTGATGAGAAGTTGCGAATATGTACATGTATATATATAATTGTCCAGGGGGGTGTTTCACAAAGATTTAAGTATGACTTAGGTCGCACTTAAATGTCGACGCGTACATGATATGCAACGCGCAATCTTATTGATCAATACGCAGTAGTGCGCGTCCTCTTGGCATGATCTGACCAATGCTGTCATGCCTTTTATACTGTGCGCAACTAGACATTTAAGTGCGACTCTAAGTCATACTTAAATCTTTGTGAAACACCCCCCAGATTTATGGACCAAACCTTTCTTTTGATTCACAATTTCTTTCCGACAAAGACTGCTTTGCCATAAAGGGCTTTTGACAATAGATTCTCTACGTTCCAGAAAGCGTCTGCATGGTGGTTGCAAAAAAATCCCTATTGGTAAGAATGGAATGGCTGTGGTTGGTCTGGAGTCGGCTTCACTGGGTTGACTTCTGCATTAGCCATGACTTTGGAGATAACCATACTCCGCACTTCAAACCGACTCCAAACTGATTGGAAGTATACTTCATTAATAGATTTTGATCAGTTTGTCGATGTGATCGCTCATTAGGCGTGACTTTTGGCAAGAATCTCATACAGTGCTTCAAAAGAATGAAGGATCTTGGCTGTGAGAGCCTGCATAGATGTTTCTATTGTTATTAACCCTAAAATGACTGGGCTATTTGAGATGTATCGAGGACTGAAGGGGCCATCATGCCCCCCCCCCTTAAGGCCACCGCACACCTTACGACCCAACCAGTCGCCGACTGGCTTGCGACTGGGTGAGGGGAGATGTGATGTCACAGCTCTTGTCAGCTTGAGCGTCGCAGACCGGTCAGAGACAAGTCGCACGGAAAATCAGGATTTGACACGTCGAATCCTTATGACTGGATCGCAAGCTCAATCCAACCTCCAGCCAATCAGACAGCAGAGTTGCATAACGCGTATTATGATAAACGCGCATACGCAGTAGTAAGCGCAATTTCTCAGTTGCTATGCCAAAAAGCAAAAAGTGCATGCGTGAGTCGCAGATCGGATCGCAAGGTGTGCGGTGTCGAGGCTTATGACAGCCTTGCGATTCATCTCCCCTCGCCCAGTCGCAAGCCAGTCGGCGACCGGTCGGGTCGTAAGGTGTGCGGTGGCCTTTACTTTTAGGGTTAAGGTACTTTTGTGTTTGAGAAGATACATATCGAGATGAGAAACAAATGAAACAAGAAATAAGACTTTATTTTGTCTTCATGTCAGTCAGTTTTTAATAATCTTTTCAAGAAAGAAAAATGAAGAAAAGAAAAATGACTTGCTTTTTAAAAGTTCTTTCCTCAAAAAGCTAACAGTAAGTCTTCAAAACACCAAAAAACACACATAAATACAATACACATTATAAACTGAAAAACAGAAACAGAAAAAAATAACGACAAATATGTTTCCATTTTTATACAGATTGTTAACAAAGATTTATATACCAATTATCTTGGTACTCCAAATGACCATATATATATTTCATATATATATATTACAACCATATTCCAGACTTAGCATAGTCTGTGGCAAGTTACCATAAATCTGTTTTTCCCCTCTCTCCCTCTGGTATTTTGCTATGATTTTGAAGAGAGTCCTTCAATGACTTTGTATAAAAGCACACTTTCAGAGCTGATACACATTCCATTAAAAAAAGATGAAAATTCAGCGTTACAAACGGCAAGACGTTTTTACCCACATATAAAAGTTGGCAAAATTCATAAAGACTTCGAAACATTTGATATTACTTTCCGTTCTAATATCAACTCTTAAATTGAGAATAATAATAGGGGCTTGAGCTTCTTGATAGTCCATGCAATATTATTTTCGTTAATTTTTCATTAATCATCTTGAATCACCAGAAGAGCGGGATAATCACACATCATATCAGTTTCCAAAAAATGTACAGTCATCGGATGTCTGGATTATAATAGATCTTCTCATAATATTCACTTAAATATTTCACATACAGCAAAGAGAGAAAATAAAAATACACATACTTGAAACTTGGTAAAGGAAGCCAAAATCAATCTTGAAGCACACTTAGTCAAGTTCTTAGAAAAAGGAGTTCAAAAAATCTGAATAATTTAAAAAAAGGAACTATGTTTTGAAGAAGTATGTATGAATGTAAAAGCCATACATAAGCCTGTATTCTGAAGTTTGGTTTAATCAAACTCTGGTTTAAAATTGTGGTTTAACTATGGATAGCCAATAGTGGCATAAATCTCTAACAGTATAATTTCAATCTATCAGCTCATTTTTCTCTCGAATCATTCATTACTGTTTCGGAAATATGAATAAGATAGCTTTCATCACCATTCACAAGTTAGGAAAGAGCACAGTAAACATATGAAACATACAATGTAAGGAAAATTCTGACATTTTTGGCTTTCCATAATTTTAACACACGGAGTTAGACCATGGTCTAAGTTAAACCTGACTTCAGAATACGGGCCATAGTGTTTGAGGATGTTTCATGAAAGTTGTCGGCACTCAATAGTCACAGTCGAAGACCAGTGCTTCTCCAGCCAATCAAAAACAGGATTTTACAACACAATGTCAGAACTGAGAATTTAGTCAGCGCCGACAACTTTAATGAATCGGTTTTAGAAGCCTAGAAAAATCATTGGTATCTTCATAAGATTGATCTGTTCCCTACATATATGTTGCTGTAACACTGTGTATTGCCTTAAGCGACAATATACATATAAATCAATTAAGCACCCTACATATTGTTAAGGGTTTTTTTCTTTTAATAAAACATCCTTTGGCAACTTAGTCATGTTCAAACAGAGATTTAAAACACAGAACTTGCTACAAAACAACGATATTCACCCTCAGTGGCGTGAACACGGTCAAGAAACATAGCACGGCTTGGTTTAAGATCACATTTTATACAAATCACTAGACATTTTGGCAAAGTGTTCACAAAAAATCTCCTCTTACTTTACAAATATTCAATTGATATTAAAACTTCACATGATAATAATAAGAAGAATAATTAATACCTACATACAGACAACATGAAATCAAGTAATGAACACTTTATACATATAAGTATTGTCTTCTTGTACATCTCTTTTGCAAATAAAATAGAAAGAAAAATGATAGAATATCTCTTTTAAATACCCTAGTTCCCACACAACAATATCTCATGAGTATTAAATCAGGAAGATGCAGAATAAACTTGTCCTACAAGATGCATCGACTTTCAACATCTTCCTTACACAGAAGAGGTTGAGAACATAAACCACGATTGTAGGAGATTTCAATAGAGCAGCCCTATAGTAAGAAATATTTAGCAAAGATTGATCCCCCTTAAAGACAAAAGAGAACCAATTAAAGCTTCCTACAAAGTTCCATTTGTCCAATGTCCAGATATCCATCATCATCATCTTTGATGTGAAACACCCCACCTACAAAAAAAAAAACACTCAAATCAATTAAAGTTAATTTTTTTAAATTAACTCTGTAAATTTTTTTGGCCCTAACGCTTTCTAAACATTACCCATCTTTCATGAAAACAGGAAAGAAAAATAATGTTTTTGTAAGCAAGATTTTGCAAGGGTGGCGAATGTGTGTAAAGGACCGGAAATAATTTGATACTTGCAAATTTATTGCAATCATATTTCTTGCAACAGCCCATGACACATTGCTTTCACATCAAATAGAAGAAAATATTCAAAGAGACCGTTTCAAATCATTCACTGAAAAGGCTCAGTTTTTATACAGACTTGAATTAAAAATTTTTAGTAATCACATATTAAAAGATTTGGTGTCTCAAAAAAAATGCTTGTATAAATAATGTTCAACATATAAAAGCAGATGTGATTTATTGTACAACATTGATTATCTGGACCTCTCAATTATTGTGTTGGAAGTTTGGACTCTCTTTGAAATATCTTTCAATAATATCATTTATCTAATGAGAACAATTAAACAAACCTAGTCTACATGTATGAACACAATCGGTGGACAGAAATCAACAAGGCCGTCTTTTGTTTTAGTAATACTAGTTCTCTTTGGTATGTCCTGATATGAACACAAAAAACAACAAGCCAAATATATTAATACTAAACTTTGAAAACAAAATATATTCATCGAGCCATCATTCATAACATGATTTTTGTTCTCAAAATTTACTCTATAAAAAAAAAATCACACAGACTATTACATTCAAAACCAGTTCATGATAAATAACATTCACATGTGTAATTTCACGTAGGGTCCGGTTGCATAAAACTTCTTTCAATAATAAGAAATGTTAAAAGCTATGGAAACGGTGGCATTTAATTGGTTGATAGCAAAATTGTCATAAGGGTTGTGCATTTGTCATTGATAGCAAGTTTTATGAAACAAGATCCATGGTCTAGTAACACAGAATTTAGTGATAGAGCATAAAACTGAATTTCATGATTGATTGTACATTTGTTGTCAATTAAATTAATTGCAACATTTGTTTTACGATCAATTACTAAACTTTTTTGTAACAAAGCGCAGTTTAATAAAGGGAAAATGTTACAAAGTTTGTACTAAATCATGACACACAAAATATCTCCCTTATGATATGCCTTTTTTTCTGACTGTATTCAGCCTGTAACCTGTCTTTATAAAAACAACTACTATCCTATTTACAGTTCCAAAACATTTCTTTATTTCATTTTATGTCCTGAATTTATACATTTACTGCTTGATGTTATAGAGCAACTTGTCTTCATGGAAGATAAAAAGTTCATGTTGTGGGTAAAATGATCTTTAAAAATTCTTGCAATAATACATCATTTTGAAAATTCCCATGCTTCTATTCAACTGCATTAAAACTTCAATTCAGTAACTCTTTGGAAATTATTTTCGGAGGAAATAATGACATTTGAACATTTTTACTATATTATCTATATTTCTTTTAAAAAAATCTTCACTTACATGATTTATTCTTCATCAATAATAATTTCTCGGTGGAAAAAAAATATCACAAATATCATTATTTCTGAAATACAATAAATTAAATATACACCTGAAACTCTTATGATAATGAAAAAGAACAACTGACTTCCGGAGCAGCGAAAGCCTATATACCACAATCTAAGAGGATTCTTAGAGGGGAAATAAAAGAGCCAATCCGATGAAATCAAGCTTGATTTATTTCATCCCGTAGAGAAACACGGAGACGACTCCAAAGTCCTGAGTGATTCCATGGGGCCAACATTAACCTTCAAAACACGCAACTCCATCTTCCACAAAGATACCAATATTCACAGATCTGAATATATATATATGTATATATATTCACCAGTTGCCATGGAAACGGCAGTTTCGTCTCCGTCGGAAGGCTTCACCTTGTTTTCTCCGCGGCGTCTAAATATATTCCCCGACGCAACTAAGTTCGAGCTGCCGATTAACATCAAACACATTACTCTGCCCATGCATCCCATCATCTACATTTGAATGTCATCGCTATGGCAAGTTCATCGATTTGTTCTGCTTATCAGTCTTTCGCACATAATTTTTTTTTTTTAGCACCAATGGCATTTTCCAAGAGGTGAATGTCCAGGATACAGGAAGGGAGGGGGAGTGAAAAAGGAGGTGTGGGGAGGGGCAAGATAGAAAATAGATCAAAGATGGTGTATCTAGAGTAACCCACCGGACTGTAAGGGGGGTGGTGGTGACAGAGGAGGGGGTGGGGGTGACGGAGAAGGGGGTGGGGGTGGATGGCATCGTTCGGGATTGATATTCAGAGGTATCCAAGATCAAGTGCATGATGTAACGCTGCTAAGTCCGAGTGGCTCGTTACCCGCCAAAAAGGAAAGTCCAACTGAAACAAAGACAGAAATTTTGGGAAATCATTATCATCTTTATCACCATAGTCATCATCATTAGGATGAAAATCACTGAATCTAAATTTATCACAGCCTATCTAATGGGGAGTTGCAAGAAACTTGCAATCAATTTTAAGATCATTAAACCAGTTTTAAGTCTTGATATCAATCGCAAATTTGCAATTGATGGTCGGTCCGTTTCCATCAACATTTGTTTATTTAAAATAATAATAATATAGGATATTTATAATGCGCACATATCCACCTTGTTAGGTGCTCAAGGCGCTCCTATATTACCCGGCTAAGCTAGGCGGTACCCATTTACCTCACCTGGGTTGAGTGCAGCACATTGTGGATCAGTTTCTTGCTGAAAGAAATTACGCCATGGCTGGGATTCGAACCCAAGACCCTCTTGTTTCAAAGTCCGAAGACTAATCCACTTGGCAACAACGCTCCACATTGATTGATCTTTTTGAAAATTGATCTAATCACTTGTGAATTTTCAACTTATATTTGCAATTGTTTGCAAACATTTCCTTGTAACGTCCCCTAAGGCTTCGGTAACAGATGCAATGATATTGAACTATCGTCCTACATTGACTGAAAGTGTAGTGACTGTTGTATCACTTTTCACCGACTGATTCTTCACCTTTTTCTGTTGATCGTATATGTGGGCCCTCACTCGAGAATGTTCCTCGCTTTCTAAAGAAAGGCCCTTTGAACACTAACACAACAAATTCTGAGATAACAGCAAGCTACATATAAAGATTGTAATCCTGATATTTTGGCTCTATTCCATGTTTACAAAAGAAGTGGAATGTACCTTTGTTTCTAAATTTTTGTCAAGGATAATATTTTGGAGCTTCTAATTGAATATTGTACTGTAAGATTTAAGACACGTTTGAGTTAATGATATATTTTATAATTCATCAAACAATGAATTTCAGACTTTGAATATCAATAATCATTAGATGATAATTTTGTAGACATCATCAATTTTACTTCCAGAGTTTAACGTTGAAGATGAAATCAATTCGTTACCTGTTTAGCAGCCGTCTCCTCGTCCTTCGCATCACCGATAGCGACGTACGTCACCTTACGACCGAACCTCGCTACGATTCGTTCAAAGCAGCTTTCCTTCCCAACTCTTGTCGCGCTGTACACATTCTCAATGTTGAACACTCCTCCTAGGCCGTAGAGCAGGACTTTGGCAACGGCAGGGACAAGTTGTGTCGTTGTCACTAAAACATTGATGCAGTTTGATCTGTCAGGAAAATATATCGAGAGAGCTTTTTCAATTCATGAGAATATAATTGGGCAAAATGCACATTTAATTACATCATTCTATAATCATCATGAATAGTAAGAACACATTGCTTGAGAATAACTAGTTTGTAGTTGTGTTTTGAATAAATTCCAAGTGGTCTCGCTGACTCATTTTCTGTAAGTTTAAAGAGAAAAACAAAGATTGTGTATGAATGAAGAGTGAATACAGAAAAGTCATACATATATTAACATTGTCATCCAGTATTTGACTACCGTTACCCCTTTTATTCTTCCAAGTCAGCTATTGATACAAAATACATTCCATATACAATGGTGGATCCAGGATTTGTAATAGAAGGGGCAACTGTGACCATTTTTAATAGACTTAAATGTAGCTAAATCAATACATATGTTTCATGAGTGATTCTCAAGACATAAGCCCGTATTCTGAAGTCAGGTTTAACTTAGACCATGGTCTAACTCTGTGCTAAAATTATGGGGAGCCAAAATTTGAAAATTACGTTGTTTACGGTATATTTCTTATGTTTAATATTTTGCTTTCATTATGAAGAAAAAATACTTCAAAATACTAAATGTATAATTCCCAGATTAATATGGACAATTTGGGTGTCCTATGAATTGATCGATTGAATGTGAACTGTGGATTTGTGCCCAACTGGCTCTCCATAGTTAAACCACAACTTTAAACCAGGGTTTAATCTAAACCTGAGTTCAGAATACGGGCCATAGTGTGCATCCCTTGCACCCGCCCAAACCTTGATCAACTTGTGATAGAACTCAGATTTTTTCGGCATATGAAGAACAAGTGGAATGCCTCTGGCCGTCTCACCTGCATCACGCGGTTCAATATAGCAGCAGTGCTGACTTTGCATACTACTCTAACTCGCACAAGATGTTCAGTGATACATGGTTACTCTTATGTCCTCTTTTTATGAACTAGACCAATAAATTTACAGAGATATGATGGTTATTCAACAAAAAACCCCAACATGGCCAAAGTTCATTGACCTTACATGACCTTTGACCTTGATCATGTGACCTGAAACTGGAACAGGATGTTCAGTGATACTTGATTACTCTTACGTACAAGTTTCATGAATCAGATCCATAAACTTTCAAAGTTATGATGGTAATTCAACAGATACACCCAATTCGGCTAAAGTTCATTGACCTCTGACCTTGGACATGTGACCTGAAACACGCACAGGATGTTCAGTGATACTTGATTACTCTAATGTCCAAGTTTAATGAACTAGACCAATAAACTTTCAAAGTTATGATGGTAATTCAACAGATACCCCCGATTCGGCCAAAGTTCATTGACCCTAAATGACCTTTGACCTTAATCATGAGACCTGAAACTTGCACAAAATGTTCAGTGATGCTTGATTACTATTATGTCCAAGTTTCATGAATCAGATCCATAAACTTTCAAAGTTATGATGGGAATTCAACAGATATCCCCAATTCGGCCAAAGTTCATTGACCCTAAATGACCTTTGACCTTGATCATGTGACCTGAAACTTGCACAAAATGTTCAGTGATGCTTGATTACTATTATGACCAAGTTTCATGAATCAGATCCATAAACTTTCAAAGTTATGATGGGAATTCAACAGATATCCCCAATTCGGCCAAAGTTCATTGACCCTAAATGACCTTTGACCTTGGTCATGTGACGTGAAACTCATGCAGGATGTTCAGTGATACTTGATTAACCTTATGTCCAAGTTTCATGAACTAGGTCCATATATTTTCTAAGTTATGATGACATTTCAAAAACTTAACCTCTGGTTAAGATTTCGATGTTGATTCCTCCAACATGGTCTAAGTTCATTGACCCTAAATGACCTTTGACCTTGGTCATGTGACATGAAACTCTAATAGGATGTTCAGTAATACTTGATTAACCTTATGGCCAAGTTTTATTAACTAGGTCTATATACTTTCTAAGTTATGATGTCATTTCAAAAACTTAACCTCAGGTTAAGATTTGATGTTGACGCCGCCGCCGCCGCCGCCGCCGCCGCCGCCGCCGCCGTCAGAAAAGCGGCGCCTATAGTCTCACTTTGCTTCGCAGGTGTGACAAATAAAACAAGACTTGTGTTGAGGGATACACCTAAACTCATTTCTTACCTTGAGTGAATAATTGATAGAGATTTGAGAGCGATGGTAAGCCATGAATCCGTCATAGCTTCAATCTCTGCTCGTAATTGTAGCCACTGTTCCCTCTTCTGTGGTCCGAGTAGGCCTAAAACCAAAAAAAAATCAAAAATCAAAGTAAAATTAATTCCTAGAGCTTTATTTTTAATTATATTGTTACATCATTTGTTCTGTAGTTATACTCATTGTAAATATGTTACTTTTGTGATATACCACTATGTAAAGGGGCCCCGTCAACAAGCTGTGCTTCACTTGGGTCCCACACATATCATTCTGAGTTCTATGATGTTATGCTTTATTCCACTGTTTGTGTTTGATAATCTTTGAATAAAACACTACACCATACTACTGATATAACCATCTGCACTACAAACTGCATTGCTTGTGAATGCAAAGAAAATGTATAGTAATATTGATGAGTACAGAACTTTGGCTGAACACCGTTTTTTCTTTCAAACAATGCTAACATATTAAAAACTCAAAATATTTAAAAATTATTAAAAATAATTTCCTATATCAATCATAAATTAGTCTACTAATATACTAGTATTTGGCCAAATTATATTTATCAGTCTATCAATTTAAATCAATCCACAAATACATCTATACATACATATCTTGGTGTGTATCTATTTACGTATATATCTATTGATCGATCTATCAATCAATCTGTGTTCTGCCTAAACCTGCCAATGTAATTATCAATCTACTACTATAACATGCTGATGTAATTATCAATGTATCTCAATGGGTGATTTCAAGTTCAGTGTTGACCTTTTGGTGTTGGTGTTAGGTAAACTTTTACACTATTTATCCCGAAAAGTCACTCACTAGTTGTTGAGATGTCAATAATGTGATCTGGATCAGTTTTGCAAACTCTGAAAAAGTTTTGGAGCTAGGGGAAGCAATCCAAATTTCAACACCTGAACACCAAGGCCAACACCGGACTTGAAATCACCCAATGTACCTCTTACTTCTATCTCCCTCAAACACTTTTGCTCTCATCATTTTCATCTATCTCTTATTCTAAATCCCTCCATCCATCTATCTACCTATCCAATGTTTTCATTCTCCATCTTGTGGAATAATCAATCAAGATACTAACCGCCCACATTGTTCTTGTACGAGCTGTAAATCTCCTTGATTCTCCTATACCGGTATGCGAGCTTCCTCATCCAATCGACTCCGCCCCTTACACCGGTAGCGAGACATAGGTTAGCACTGGTAGCAGCAGCATGGAACCCGTCAGTCTGGAAATTATAATTACTGCTTGAGAAAGACAAGAGAGGACACAAATTATCATCAAGAAATCAATAAATGAATACAAAAACATCAATACAGAATTAAAACAGAAAGTTGTTTTATATAGTAGAAATTTATGTTGTAGCATTATTTCTTAAATCATTTGATTCACTAGAACAAAAGGGGAACAGAGGGAGGGAAATGCTAATGGAGATTTCTTTAATTATTCAAAGTAATGTTACCAAATGCAACTTTATTATTTAATTTTTTTTTCTTGCTTAATTACTTCATAACACTGATAATGTAATATTATCACCAAAACAAAACTGTTCAGATCGTAAAAGGAATCTCATTCTTTAAGGAATTTAAATGTTGAAGAGCAAAATTAGATCTTATTCCATTTTACTAAATATGTGTCTTAAAGGCCATAAAAATATTGATATATATGTGTGAATTAGATTGAGATATTGGAAAACAACATTAAAATTCATAATGCAAAATGGAATATTCTTATCATACGTCTTTATTTGTTTAGAGGCTACTTTGATCACAAATTTGTTATCACAATTGTGTCTCGACAAAACTTTGTATCCTACCTCAAATCTTGCCCGTTATCGTCTGATGCTACATCGTCTATGTGCACCTGATCACATTCCTGAAATGAAAATAATAATATTCCAAAGTTTACAAGTAAATACTTTATCAGTGTTCAAGAATGTCAGAAGGAACCCAAACATCACACTAAACAAAGAAAGGATGAAACAATGAAAAGGAACAAAGGGGATAGCTGTTTTACATCAAAAATTAAAATTTGAATATGGAGGGGGGGTAAAGGGGTCGAGGATAGAGAGAGCGATGTTGGAGGGAAATGGAGGGAAAGAGCTGCGGGAGAGGAGAGATAGTAAAGAGTGGGGAGGGGGGATTAAAGAGAAAGCAAAGCACGGGGATGGGGTGCTTTATGTTGGCTTGTGGAATGGGAGTGGGGCAGATATAATGTAAGTCCTTCAAGGGATATATATAGAGAGAGGAAACAGAAGAGAAAGGAGAAGAACAAGAGGAGAGAGAGAAGAAAAGAAGAAGGAACAATAAGGAAATGGAGAAGAAAGGGTCAACAGCAAAGACAGAGCTCGTACACAGGGTTGGAAAATAGAAGATCTTACAGAAAAGGGGGCAGGGGAACATTATTTGACAGGAGACCATCATAAATAGGAAAGGGATGGGTGAGGGTGGGGGAGGGGGGAGGACGATAAACACATGACAAATGGGGTGCTAATTTGTGATGAAGTTTGGAGTTAATGAGATGAGACAAGATCGATTCTGTTAATGGTGGTCCCCCATCCTCAATAGCAGGTCCCTGGTGGGCCAGCCACGGCTGATATTAGATACCCTGCCTAATCAAGCTCCGAGGCCACTGAAAAGGAGGTCTCAACCACTGTGTTTATCAAAGCACAATTAGTGAAGGACTATCGACAACTCCCACGAGACTGGTATAAATGAGTATACCCCCACACCAGCGCAAATCAAAGTCCTACAATTTATCTTGTCCTTAAAAATATAGGGCTGTTTTCTTTTTTACGTAATTCATGCATCCATTAGACCTATACGCTCAATCACGAGTGCTGCATTTCATATATAGTCATAACCCAGAAAGAAGGGTTCAAATCAAGGATTAAGGATGAAGTCTCTATAAACATATCAAAATAATAATAGGCAAAGTTCAAATAAACATGTTTCCAGAAAGCAATTTTAGGCCTGAAAAAAATTGAACTTAATTTTTCCTGTGTCTTTTTATTCCATATTAGTTATTGCTAAATAATCATACACTAATTTACAGGGTTTTCTAAATCTGCAATTTACATCATAGCCTAGGGCCACAAGGCCTATATCTGGCATTTGGGGGTTAAATTGATTGCCGTTGGTCCTTATTTATTGATTTTTTTTCTCTGCCTTTATACTTTCCGGACTAAATGTATGTTTGAACATTTGTTTCCAGAAGAAATCAACAGCTGTTAAATACGTATGATCTTCATCCCTTTCTCACAAGATTAAAACTCCCCATTCTTTTGTTCACTTGTCATTGTGAGTGAGTTTTATATGATCCTGGTTTCCTGCAGGCTTTAATGATATGTGCTGCTAATTATTTTTGATGCCAGGGCTTTCAAGCAAGGCGAGCAGGGCGGTCCCCGATGCCTGATAAATCCTAGCACTCCTCACACCAGCGCAAGACGGGCGACCTTAATAGATTTCTCCTCCGGAGGAAAATGGCACTTTTTCTTCTACGGATAGCTATGTTCTTATCTCCATCCTGTCATTTTCTTTGTATTGAAGGTCTTGATTAACCATTCATAAGTAATTTCCTATTAATACTATATCGTGGAAAATGAACATGAACAGAGCATCAATCAATGTAATTGTCATCAGAATTACCAAGGTAATCATTTACTTTCACCTGTTCAACATAGCTTGGTTTTAGTCTAACACATTGTCCATATACAGCCTTGCCTGAGGAAAGCAAGAGGAAAACATTATGGCCAGGCAGCAGGCCCATACGATGAAATTCCTATCGATGCTTTTAAGAAATTGAACTTCAAATGTGGCTAGTTTCAGAGATCCAAATAAGCTACAGTACAAACTGATAATGGTGCTCATCTTGGAGGATAAGAAAGGGGAATGGATTGATAAGATTTTAACTAACCGGTTTTCACCCCTCTTTTTCTTTCTTTTAATTTTTTTAAGAGTCCTATTTATGCTATTTTTTACTCGGAGGTGCATGCTACGTTGATGTTGGAGGAAAAGTCAACTTGGTTAATTGGAAGGGATGCAATTTTCCGTAAGGATCAGTGCATGCTGTTAAATGCTGCCATCTTCATCAAACCAGAATTACAATCATAATGATCACATTTAAGCAGGTTTTCAACGAACGTTGCATTATTCTTACCAGTATTTTTTTTTTCAATGGTTATAAACATGCCTTTAATACGTCTACGATCAGTATTACATTTAAAATGAAATGAGGAAGGACGCACCTTTATTTTTAAATAGCATGCAACAAAAGCCGGATTTCAGCCAGAAAATGAGTACCGGTAGCATATATGCGTCCAAAGTGAGAAGGAACATGGGAACGATCAACTTTCTTTTTACTGTCCCCAGAGAATTCTCCAAAGAAACTGTTGCAAAATCTTTCTTACTTTGTGATTTGACTGTGCAGATTTTGTCGACTGTTGCTCGTATAAATGGGAATGCCTTTTGGGCATCTTTAAACTCTCCTTCAATTCAGGCTCTATTTAATTCCACAACATCTTTCCTCCAAATGTGCGAGAAAAAAAACTATAATCCCTCAATACATATAATAGTCCAAACATACAGCAATTTCAGCTAGGAAAATTTTCCTCTTTTTTCACCCGGCGAGCTTTTGAGAGGTTTAAACTTTTCTTAAAGGCTAAAGCAATGTTTGGTTATCGTAATTATCGGTACCAGTAATATGCCTACGTACATGTACTTTGCATCTATACGATGGAATTTATCCACAATGGGTAATATCAGAAGTTATGCTTTCCAAATAAATTTACATAAACAAGGGATTTCTTCTTATCAAGATTTCAAAAGTAATTCTGAACAACAAATAGGAAAGTTGGCCTATTAATTTCTGTTAATTTGTTTACCTCAAAAGCCAATCACAGCTTGTCGTTTTGTCTCTTTTGGTTCTATTATATATTGTTTTGTTCAAGCATTCTGTTCATTGCAATTGTACTATGATGAGGGCATGTCAAACAGCTTTAGTAGGTCTGTTTTTAAGGCTATCTATTACTTTCCGTCTACCAGATGGCAACTTTCATACTCCACTAAGAGTTATTACAATCCGTAAAGGCCTAACTGTAACATTCTGCATCCGAATGATATTAAATCGGGACATTACAGATGTAAGGCCTAGATCGGAATGAGATGTTTTACATTCTTTTCAGTTTAAATATATACATATCTCAACACAGCAAAAATAGCAATGAATGGTATGTATCACTTGTTTGAATATCTGGGGATTTCAGCTTTAAAACCACACAACCAGTAGAGAAGAAAGTGAAAAGAATGGAGCGTGAATTAAAGAAAAAGCAGAGTAAGTAGGGCTCTAATGGAGTAGGTCTTTGAATGAGTCTTCTCTTTCTTTCTCTCTCTCTCCTGGGCCATGCCTGGGCCAAGGATTTTGGCCAAAGGCAGGCAGCTTTGGCATGTTTATACGTGGTTTAATTGCCTGTCTTAGAAATGTTTAGAATAATAACAGGGAATAAAGGTACACGCCTCCGGCAAACTTCTTGTGGTATTTATTCGTTCTTTTCCCCCTATTTTATGGTCATTTTCTGGTAGCTTGCTTTTGAATTCCTTGATTTTTGCTTTCCTCATTCCCTTTTCCCTGTTTATTTCATCTGTCATGACTGAATGTGTTCTTCATAATATTCCCTTTTTTCTGCCAACATTCAATAACAAGTCATTTTTCAACTATTACAGTCAGTCATTCTCCACCTCATTATTACCAAACTTAAAAGTTTTGTTGCAAAGAAAAGTCCATATTCACTTGTTTCCTTCATAGGTTTTGTACAGGGCCTATCTGATTCCAGTAGGGCCCGGGTCAGTTTCAGTTTGAGAAATTTTATTTTGGAATTGCACGGTAACATTCCATGATCTGCATGCAAAACTAATAATTGGCTCATGGTTTCCTTCAACATATTCAACTTGCACAGTACACGTTTGATGGAAAATGCCAAATATAACAAACAGCAGGGTGCTATAAAAGCACTTGCCCGATTGCCTGGGACAATTAAAAGTAAGAGTCCAGCAAGTGTTTTGAAGTAAAGAACAAAACTACTTGCCCAAATTGGGCAAGCAAAATTCTCACAGTAGAATGACCAAAATTAGGGTCAATATGATATGATATTGTCCCTAATTTTGGTCATGGCAGGCAAGCTAAAATCACTTTGGAAAAAGAATTACAATTAAAAGGTAGATATGTTCATTTCAAAATAGAGTTATGGTTTATATAACCACAAAACTTTCTTTCGGAGTGGTAAAACTTTTTTAAAGGATTTTTTCGGGCAAGTGAAATAGATTTTTGGGCAAGTATATTCCAACTATTCAAAAATTTACTTGCACAAACAGGCAAGCGCTTATAGAAAGTTATATAGCACCCTGCAAACAGGTATTTACATGTATTTCTGCAATATTTATTCTTTGTTTACTATACTTCAACAAGGTTTCAGATTTGGGCAACAAACTCGAATTATACTACATTTTACAGTAAATATTGGCAGATATGACATATACTGTATGCATAAAAAGTACATTGTATTTCATTATCACTATTCAATCCAGTTTTGAAATTATATTTCCTTGAATTCGCATCATGGCAACCATTTGATCTGGCGATCATACTCATAATCTGCGACCAAGGAGGACGATTTGAGTAGGCCTATATTATATTAACTGTAATACACTAAAGACTACATTTGAATTCAGATTCATATTCATGTATTGGAAAATTCTTTTTTGTTCCCAATGACTATTGGCTTGAGGAAAATTGAATGAATGTTTGAAATAAAATTTACAGAAAGATTAAAGAAGGAAGAGAAAAGAGAAGAACAAAGAGTCAGAAAGAGATGAGAGGACGATTTGGATAGGAAAATAGGATAGAAAGATGGAGAGGACAGAAGAGTGAGCAAAGGAGAGGGGAGGAGGGATAAGAAATAGAACGAGAAGGATGGCAAAATAAAAAAGAGAGAATTAGGATGGAAATGGGATGTGTCAAACCAATGATCACATCAGAAATGAAAATTAGATTACGACGACAAAAATGACAAGAAAATTTGATTAGTTTTGCAAGATGCAGGGGAGGAATGAGCATTTTGGTAATTCCCTCATGTCGCTCCCCCGCGTCTTGCCTTTGCAATTTCAACCAATTTCAGTCCCAGTTCCACTGCTCTCGCCTCAATCAAGTCCATACTGGGATTGAGGGAACGGGGATAAAAAATGGAAACACATTGAGAAGATAGTGAGGTTTTCGAGACTGATGTTGTAACAGCGTTGGAATGAAATAGAGTGAAGCAATGCACTTGATGTAATAATCCTAGTAATAATCGGGGAAAATCTCTAGAAATTAGGAGGAAAGGTAAACGATTTTCAAGGCTACGTTCCAAGGATTAAAGACGAATAATTTTGCCCGTCTTTGGCGATCTCTTGAGTGCGCAACGTCTAATCCTGCGGTAATCCCCCAATCTCTCAACGAAACAAAAAGCTTGCGAGGAGTAGTACTACTTCACATCATCTTACCACTGCGCGGAATGTAGGATTCCCTCTCCGTCATGTAATACTACCCCCTCTAGGGACAAGTATATGCCATGTTTCCCAAGCTTCATCCCCGTGTATTTGCCTCTTGCCCTGTTAACTTCAATTATTCATCAAATTGACACAAAACATGCTTCTTTCTTTGTTTTGAGATTTCTTTTTTCCTCTCTCACTTGTATTTCATATTTTGGATCTCCAGGAATGATGTCACCAAAACTTTATGAAGATGGATAGTGAAATAACAGTCAATATTTTTTTTCCTCAAAATGGACTCTTCCCAGCTATTCCCCTTCCAAATACAATTTTATTACATGTATGAATAAAATTTCATGCCGAGAGAATGAAGACATTCAGGATGTTTACTTGGACTTTGTCTTGTGCTGTTAATGGCCAATAAAATTTTTGAACTTGTCATTCCAACAAATTTACAAATAATATTTTAGCTAAAAAATGATATCATGAATGACTGGCACTATTGTCAGATACAATTACCCATGTTGCATTTTTTTCTCTGATTTAAACTGGAGTTTAAATTAAGGGCATATGTGTCCAAATGTACAAGTTTCTTACCTCTAAATCATTGAAAAACAAATGCATGTCTGCAAGGTTGAATATCATCTCTTCCATTCGAAGACCTAATGATACAGCTGCTGGAGCATCCTGGGTAATTAAGAACAATGGGGACAAATCAAGGTAAATGTATAGATAGTGATACGGGAGAAAGATAGCTGCTGAAGCATTGTCGGTAATTAAAACATTGGAGAACAAATCTAAGGTAAAATCACAGAAAGCAATAGGGGATGAGCTGGTAAAAAAATCCTTTCAGACAGCAAAATCAGAGGTAGATATATCATGGCTTAATATTAATCCTGAATACAGAACCATTTATAATAAGATTACATTTGATAAAAGGGAAAATTCACAAGTGTTCCTTTTGCAACATTGTACAAACTGCATTTTTTTTGGTCTATTTATATATTTATTTCTTGTTTTCAGTTCATGGAAAGGCAATAAACCTTAAGTACATTAAGTCAACATTAGAGCACATACAATAAATTCATTTCATTAAATATAACATCCCAGTGAGACAGAGTACAAGATATGTCATTCTTAAGTATAAATTTACCCTGGAGAGTTGGAAAAAAATACAAAGGGATAAATTAAGAATCAAATCAATAAATACTAGCGGACCATGAGAAGTTATTTCAGGATACTTTCAACACCCTCAAAACTACAAGACTATTAACCCAGATTTTCCCTCTGCAACATCTTACTTTTCGGCTATATTCCGATCGAAGGGGGGAAAAAGACGGCACTTTCGCAATAAATATAAGGGTAGAGAATGCAATAACTGGTACCAATGGATTGGTAGAGCATCTAGATAATGAAAGGTCCTTTCATTGCGCTCTTTCTACGCTTCATCTTCTCTTCTCTTTGTTAATCCACAGGGAAAGGGAACGAGAGACTACTATTCAATCAACGGCACTCTTAACCTTTTCTGCTGCTGACTTCTTTTTTATGCGTGTGGCAAGCCGCACAGGCCATCGGGGGTTATGAGGAGAAGAAGGTGGGATAGGTAGGAAGTATGATGGCATAAAGAGGAATAAACTGTCTGCTTTGAACCTGAAAAGGGTGTATTTAAGGATTAATACCCAAATGATTTCATATCGCCTAGCATGCATTGGCCGGTGCCAAGCGCTTGGCTGTATGGGACCGCACCGAATTCGCTACATATAACCTGTAGGTCCATGTAACTGCTATGTACTCCGCAACACACAAGAGACCTTAGCCCCGTTTCATAAATACATCATCAAACTGTAACTGTTTAAAACTCCATGTAAACAAGATTTGCCATCACCTGTAAGATTGATTGATCGCATCTTGTTAAGTTACAACACCCTCATGTGACACTATCTTCCCAATAAGAACCCTCACCCAAATGCCTGTGCTGTGTCCTTTTACCAGGAGTCAACCAACATGCACAGGTCAGTGTTATGCGTCTTTTACAGTGGCTTATCCACATTTCCCATTGTTTTGTCCATGACAAAGTGCAAGGATTATTATTATAATAATCTAATAATACTACTAATATAGGCATATTCACCTAGGGTAGCCACTTCAGTTTCGAAAACCGTTCTACCATCAGGCCCTGCTATTATTATTACCCCGGCTTTAGCTGGGCTGCCTAGGTGCTCAAGCATTCAAGGAATTTCTTCCTGCCTGGTACCCATTCACCTCACCTGGGTTGAGTGCAGCACCATGTGGATGAGTTTCTTGAGGGAAATTACGCCATGGCTGGGATACGAACCCACAACCCTCTGTTTAAAAGTCAGAAAACCAATCCACTGGGCCACAATGCTCCACTTATTATTGATTAAAAGATGCTTGCAGTATCCCTGTAAGGATGTGGCTCTTTTGGTATATTCGTTGTCCCTCATCCTTGCGGTCTGTACTGACTCAATCTTGCCATTGAAATGGGTTTCTGAGCTTGAATCCCAGCCATGGCATGTTTTCCTTCAGCAAGAAATTTACCCATGTTGTGCTGCACTCAACCCAGGTGAGATGACTAGGTACCCAGCAAGATGCACAAAGTGCCTTTAGCAGCTAAAGCTATAAAACCAGAGTAATATTAGGTGGTTTCAGACCGCCTCGAAGTTCCTCAGTTCCAGGTATTCTCTGATCGGGAAATTTACCCCGATCAGAAAATACCAGGTATTTTGGTAATGTGAAAGCAAACTAGGCGTAATTTCCCCCAAAGAAAATACCCGCTAAATAGTAGGTACTTGGCGAAATTACGAGAACTTTCGCGGGGATTTTTCCAAGGTTGCAGGTATTTTGGCAATGTGAAAGCAATTTACGGGAACTTTTAGCCCAGCGTGTCGTTGGGCGCGGCGTCCTGGGTGGCTGCTGGGCTAGTGATTTTGAATCTCGCGCCTTGCCTGCTTATCAGACCATAATGCACATGCTCGTAACTTCGGGAACTTATCCCGAAAGGGTATGTTTCTGGGCGGTGTGAATGCAGGAATAATGGCATTTTTTAGACGAAGAGTTCTCGTAATTTAACGGGGATTCTTGTGATCAAGGCGGTTCGAAACCACCTATTGTGCATAATTGACTAGGCAACTAGATAATCACCACCTCAAAATGCTATACTATATTATTAATCCTGTTGTTCTTCCGAGTGACTTGAAGGGGCACTGAACTCAAAACACTATATGCCATATGCCTACGAAAATCAGGTTAGGTTTGATATCCTTCCATCAATTAATCAGAATTATATGGCGAATTTTGTGGGTTTTCTGATGGTCACCTGATGAATTTTGGAAAACAGTCAGTAATGCATGGATGCAGTGTTATTTCTTGGCTAACAAGGTGGTGGGTAAAATATACTAGTATATATCAAATACTAGTATTGCATCCTGGATAAGGGGGGAGGGTTGCCACGGCCATGAGGTAGTTTAGACATTGGCATATTGGGCTTTAAGAAATTCCACCACTAGGTAAAAGAAAAGGGAGAAAAGGAAAGGGAAAGGGGGAAATACAATATTATTTTCAAACTATATTGTTGAAATAAAGGTCAACATTTTCTGCTCACTTTCTTCGCGTGTTCACAACTTTTTAGAAATTTTGCCCCATGAACGATGTTTGACCCCCCTCAAAATGTTTGGCTCATTTTATGCAACAGAGTTCAGGTCATGGGGGAAGGGGGATTGCCCCCCCCCCCCTCCCTTTCCTTGTGGGGCAACCTCAAATTAATAGGTTAATAAAGTACAGGAGAATAGCTCTCTAACTAGGACCACCACTTGGCTATTGAATCTCATGATTAAGCAAGCCTCATAAACAGCCTGTCTCTCTCTTCAAAGGCATCCTTCTTTGGAGTACGGACATCCACATTGGAGTGATCTACCCACTATTCTGGAGTGATCGGCGAACCCCGTTTGAATGAATGAACACCATTCCACGAACTCAACAGCAAATAAAGGGGGATGCAATTCTAATCTACCTAACAGTAACCCAGCATGAATATGCTAACGAGCGTAAGGAACACTGCGCTCTGTCACTCATCTCGCTGGCGACCTGTTGAAACAGACACTGAGCAGGAGCCAATATACATTGGCCCCGCATTTGAAGGCCCTGGCCAGCCCCCACCATCACACCCCATTGGACAAGTAAAACAGTTCTTAATCTTAGAGCTCTATAGGGAAACAGAGTGAGGGAGAGACTGGGAGAGTGTAAGAATGGATAAGAACTGAGAGGGTTGGAGAGAAAGAAAGTGAGGACTGAATGGAAGGATTAAAAAAAGGAAGAGAGAAAGACAGAAAATGCAAAATGATAAAAAGGAAGATATAGCCTAGGCCCTATGTAACGGTGAGCCAGATCATGAAAGGAACAGTTAAATAAGTGAAAAACAAAGTATTTGTGAATGCAATTATGTTATTCATCTACCATTTTTTCCATATAAAGTAGGCCTGCTTTTAATTGAAATGGCTTTTAATGTGTTAAATGAAGAAGTTAAGGTCATCAACATAATATGAATTTTATCTACAACACTCTTTTATTTTCCTATGATCCCCTCTCTCCCTGAAATTGAAATCAAAATATGAACCAGAATGATTTGTTTTTCAGTGGCCTAATTTTAATCGAAACTGGGTCAAACTTGGCTGTTTCAATACCCTATCTGATTTTATGGCCACAGATCTGCCAACCACCTATTGGGAGGACATGAAAGTTTATTACGAGGATTATGTCCTACAAACATCTGTACATCACTGTTGTTACATTATAAAAGCCCCTCTTAAATTTTGGTAAATCCCCTAAAGTGTTAAGATGAAATTTTACCTTAAGTGTAAGCAATAAACCAATAGTATAATGGCATACACCATACCTTTTATAGAATACAGACAATATAATATTTTTATTCTCATTGTCCATTTTTTTCATGTATTTCACCAAGGATGGTTAAATTACAACGAAATTTCATCATATAATATGATTTTTCACCATTTTAAGATATTACCAAATGAAATTTGTATGGAGTTAATTTTTGTCCCCCTTGATTCTTCCTTGAACCCATTCAGCTCAACACCTGAAAATCCAAGAGAAAAACTTCCCAACCATTTACCCAAACACAATAACAAGCACACATATGCTCTCAATCACAGAGCTTTTTTGAACTTCAAATCTCCTCCTAATTGTTGAGGGGGTAGTGGTTTGTTCCATTACTCTTACCTAAATCTCATCCACTCAAGCCAAGTTCACTTGTAAGAACCTCCTTTTTTCCCCCTCTCTTAGTCATCAAGTGACGTTCACACGACTATACGATAGGGAAAAAAATTACACAGGGGCAAAGGGCTACTTCGTCCAAAAATGCCCCAAAAGAAAAGTGGAAAATTAAGAAAAAGCCCCTGAAGTTCCCATAAGATCTAATATAAACTGTAATACAATGTAGTAAAGTTTGTCTGATGAGCTAAAAATAATATTAAAAAAAAACACTTTTTAGATGATACACAGCTGAGGTTATAATACATCCTCACTTGTTTTACAATACAAATCTGTGAAAATTTTCAGTTTAAAACCTTGGTCGTCAATTGGTCGAACTCTGCACAAAATCATCTTGTGATCGGTATCCCCGCCTGAAAATTACTCATAAGCAATTCTCTGTGGCCATGCAGATAAGCAATATCCATCTTTAAGGATTGGAGTCTGGGCGGCTGACTACAAACATGCATTTTCTCTAGACCCCAGCTAGCATATATACATGTAGGGGTTTGGTGTCAACAGGTTGACAAACCCATTGTTCTTTAACAAATTTTTAATTCTTTGAATATTTACTGTTCACAGACAAAAATATTTCTCGATTACTAATACTGAAAACCCCTTCAGTAAATTCAAAATGCTTAAGATTTTATTGAGCAACGGAGCAAAGCTAAACAAGCGATACCCTTCTTAACGTATCCTTAGCCAAGATCGGTGCTTGGCTCCCACTGGGGAACTACAATACATGTATCAATCGGCAGCTTGTAACTGTTCGGCTGCATTAGTATGGTACTCCTGCAGTAAATTGGTCGGTTAAGAGACCGCTACCCCTCCAATAGAACCCAAGGTGAAGGTGAGATACTTGGGGGATTGAGGGAAAGTAAGGAAGCTTTATTGGTGGAAGATTGGAAGAGAGACAGGGAGCAGACAGGTGGGGTTGGGCAGGGCTACCCCTCCTTTCAAGACCATCAAGAAGAAACATGGGGGTGGAAGGGGGTTGGATCGGAGGGGGGGGAGACCACTACTTTACCTATTAAGAAGAAGGTGAAGAGAGA
This sequence comes from Lytechinus variegatus, assembly GCF_018143015.1. Lineage (NCBI taxonomy): Eukaryota > Metazoa > Echinodermata > Echinoidea > Temnopleuroida > Toxopneustidae > Lytechinus > Lytechinus variegatus. Next base: position 14,386,393 of record NC_054756.1, read on the forward strand.
CACTTGGGGAATTGAGGGAAAGGAGAAAGTTTTATGGGAGGACAAAGAGGCAGAGAGAGGGGGTGGGGGCTACCCCTCCTTTCAAGACCATCAAGAAGAAACATGGGGGTGGAAGGGGGTTGGAGGGGGGGGGAAGACCACTACTTCACCTATCAAGAAGGTGAAGAGAGACACTTGGGGAATTGAGGGAAAGGAGAAAGTTTTATGGGAGGACAAAGAGGCAGAGAGAGGGGGTGGGGGCTACCCCTCCTTTCAAGACGAAGAGGACGAAACAATGGGGGTGGAAGGGGGTTGGAGGGGGGGGGGGGAAGACCACTACTTCACCTATCAAGAAGGTGAAGAGAGACACTTGGGGAATTGAGGGAAAGGAGAAAGTTTTATGGGAGGACAAAGAGGCAGAGAGAGGGGGTGGGGGCTACCCCTCCTTTCAAGACGAAGAGGACGAAACAATGGGGGTGGAAGGGGGTAGGGGGCAAGAAGGCACTACTTCACCTATGAAGAACAAGATGAAGAGAGACAGTTTTATGGGAGGACGAGAGACAGAGGAAGACGGAAGCAGGGGGGGGGATAGGGAGGGGGATGACAACAATCCCTCCTTTCAAGACCAAGGTGAAGAGACACCTGAGGGACTGGAAGAAAGTAGGAGGCTTTTTTCTGTAGAAGAGTATAAGAGAGACAGAGGGGGATATTCCCTTCTTGAAAGACATTGGAGGGATTGAGGGAAAGTATGAAGTTTTATTGTGAAGAGAGTCAGGGAGACGGTCACATGGGGGGGAGCAGGGGTGGGGCATGGAGGAGGGAGAGAGCCAAGGCACAAAGAAGGAGAGACAGAGAAAGATAGAGACAGAGAGAGACAGACAGACAGAAAGAGGAGCGTACAGGGTCAGCAAGGAGGATGGTGTAAATATAAAAGTAGGATTTACAAACAATTTACAAAAATATATAAAATGATCAATGTTGTAAACGACAAAACATGGAGAGGGTGGGAGGAAGAAACAGAGCCAGAAACAGACAGACATGACCTACAGACAGACTGACAGACAAGACAGACAGACAGAGAGTTTATGCTGCAGATAGAAAATGGTCAATCCACATAATTAATTAATATCTACTGAAGATGTACTCCACACTGGATATATCTCTGACAATTACTCAGGAGAACTGTTTGAACATCTTCTACTTTCCACTTTTTTCAGTCCATGGGGTGGTTAAACGATTTTGGATATTAATCCAGGTAGGTACTCCATGATATTCATCAGGTGATTTTGTTTTCATTTACAGAAACAAGATTCAAATATGATGCCATTTTATCCCACTTAATCATAATTTAGTAGAAGCATGGACCTATCACGAATAGATCCATGGTAGAAGCAATATGGTTAGACTGAATTAAGCACGAGTTTACAGTGTACTACAAAAGTAAAGACCTCAATAAATTCCTTAAAGCCTTAACTCTGAACAAATTCTCATAACCAACCTCCTCAATGTAAATCTCAATCTGCCCGAACTCATTTAACCCCCTTTTTCTGCGGACGTCCACGTACCTGTACCATCCCTCTGTCGAGCGATTCATTCTAAACCTCAATTCAGTCCCCTCATTTTCTCTGAATCTGTTCTAATCATTTGCTAAGCAGCCCTCATCCATCAAAGACCTCAGCCAGGTATTACTCCGGCTCTCCTTCCATCCATCTTCCCAAACCTCCGTCCTCATTTTCTAATCATCCTCCGCCCCTCCACCCCTCATCCATCCCGATCTTCAATTCAATTCGCCGCGCCGCGCAGCCTGTTGTCATTACGGACCCCGACTCAAAAACGAGCTTTCTACAACGCCTAGGGACTAGCCTCTGCTAATCCCTGCCATTCCCGGTCCTGTGCGCATTTGTCAACAAATTTTCTCCCTCCATTAACAAGGGGTCAAGGGTCAGTCAGCTGACAAGACCGCCGAAACTCCCACGCTTGACATATCTATATTTATCTCCTACCTGTCTTCATCTTCCCCATCATGTTGCCATCCCTCCCTGGTCATCCAAAACAGTAAACATTAAACAAAACAACATCGCTCTTCCCTATTGATATTAACTTCCAATCAATGTCAGTTCACTTCAGGACATGATAAATCGCTATCAATTTTACGATATACACTGGCATCATGCAGGCATACAATATATATATATATATTTAGGCTACTTTACCCAACCTACTAGCTGAATCTGCAACGTTGGACTATGGAGGAGCTTTAGCATTACAATGATTTGGAATTATCCAGGGTTCTTTTAATATTTTCCAGGGCTCTTTTAGGCATTTCGGGGGAAATAATTGCTCAAAGCCCAATTGGCATACAGGTACTGTGAATTGATCAAGTTAATGCTTTCATAGTTATACTAGTAACTAACGACACTTACCAGTATACAGGGGATCCCCAACACAAAACTTATCAATTGATAGTACTTTTGATTTGTATGATTGATAACACATTAAAATCAGTGCTGAAAGAGATTGATTGCATTTGTTTCATTTTTGTAAATATGGGGTGAGGATGTATACATGACATTTGTGCGAGTATTTAGCGTTTCTACAATTGCCTGCTTTAAAATAAGTGTGCTTACCTCAACTTTTCAATCACATATAGCTCTCTCCAGCAATGAGCACACTCAAATCACTCTCTAAAACTAGTGTAGTATTGACAGAATTCAATTGTTTTGTCATATTGTCATGGTGTGATTCAGATTCTTATGAAAATACTATTTGAACTTACTAAAAGCATTATGTGACAGTGCAGAGAACTTTTCATCCATATAAACATTCAATTAAATGACAAATAAAAATGCAAGGTGATTATTTTCACTTCTATTGAATATAAATCAATTTGGCCTGAAATCACTCTTCTTTAACTACTTCATGGCAAATTGAAAATATTTTATATCCATAAATGCATTTTGAACAAATATAAAAAAGTCTTACATTTCTTTTTTTCATTTCTACTTTTGAAGATGTGAAATTTTGCAATGGCTTTAGCTGCAAAGGGAAAGAGATGAGTAAGAAAGATATCGATGATATTAGAAGATGTAACCAGGATACCTAAATAAGCCATGTTTCTTACAATTCTTCTTAGCAACGGATACGACATCCGAATTGCGCAACCATCTTTCCTTTCAAACTCTTCCCATTCTCCCCAATATTTCCCTGTAATCGGTGCAAGATTGAACTTTGAACCGTGACTAACTAATCTTTCACTTAATATTCTAGCAGCATTAGGTCCTTATTCCGCTAAATCCTCCCAAGATTGGCCTACGAGCTTTCAAATTTCAATTGGGGATAGCAAAAAAGAGTGCGCTAGTTTCTCTCTGCCCCAAAATTATGCAAATCCTATAGCAGCAGATTTTTTAGGGCACGTCAGAGATACATGCGGTTTTGGAGAATTGAAATGGAATATAAGAAAGATTGGTGTACATCATACACATCAAAACAATTGGATGGATCTGGCGGCTATCTGGTTTCTTGGTCGCTCCTCCTTAGAATTATCTTTCTGACCTGGTAACATCTCATCAGATTCAGTATTTCAAGCAATGGAGATTGTAAGGAATATGATGGTCACCACATAAACAACACTAGATACAGGGCAATAGAAATCTCCATGAATTCGTTAAGATTCCTAAAGATGACATGCACAAATTTTGTGTCATGATAAATATGAACATGGGCTCTGGTAATCCATTAGATTTTTGCACAAGATAAAAAAAAGAATGTTTCAAATCACCTTTGACATATCTGATACAAATCAAAAAGAATCGCTCTCTCTTTCATTTCTGGCTGTTGTGAACCTTTAGGCGAAAAAAAGTTCACCACTTTTTCTTCTTATCGCTCCATCTCTGTCTTTGTATCTCTCTCCCTCTTTCTCTCTCACTATCTAGCTTTCTCTTTCTTCGTCTCTCTATCTTCTTTAGGGTGGCTGAGAAGTATTTTACGCGAGGACATTCACAGATGACACCTACAATAATACAATTTCCTACCGTGGAGTCTGGTATAATTTGGAGCTTGGTTTCTGTAAGATGGGTGCAATAATGCCCCCCTACCGTGGGCATGGGGGTGTCACGCTGAGCCTTTCCCACAAAATGAGGGCTGGAAGACAAGGAGTAAGGTGTGGGCCTGCCACTTACCACACTAGACAAAACGACAAAGAAGGACCCTAGTTTACCCCTGCCCTAGCTATGGGCATATTCACACCGCCACAAAGTTGAGAATACCAAGTATTCTCTGATCGGGAAATTTAACCTGATCTACCCTGATTAGAAATTTTGCAATGTGAAAACAAAATATTCAAAATATTCTTAAAAGTGCATACCCGCAAAATACACTGGAGTAGGTAAGCCCTTATTGTAAAAATTATGGTAGCTTTCGCAGGGATTATTTCCAAGGTCGTAGGTATTGTGGCAGTGTGAAAGCTAATTACAAGAACTTTGTCAATCCATTGAGTAGTTGGGTGTGGGCAATGTAGGCTGTTCATGCCTCATCCTCACCTGCTTATCACACCATACAGCACATGTTCCTAACTTTTCGAAAAAAAGTCTGTTCCTGCAGATAATGAGGTATTTTGAGGCATTATAAGTTCTCATGTAATATTCACGGGTATTTTGGCGATTGAGTCGGTCTGAATACATCTTATATAACTTCTTCAAAGAGAATAACAAAATCTTGGGAAGAAATGATTTTGTGTCAAGCATCCTCAAAAACAAATCAATCCTGGGCTTCATTATGGGTTTTAACATGTTTTTCACAATGTTGCCAGTTGTAAAAGGTCTATAAGCAAGCTAAACCAGGAAAAAAAATCAACATTTCCCTATGTACACTCTGGTAAAAATCAACCAGCAACTTAGTCAAAAAGATGATTTTTCCAGAAATGTGTGTTTTCATGGTCTATGAGATCCATTAGATACTGGTATTAGACCATCTTGCCTTTGTTCTTGATTCATGAAGCATGACTAATGGATTGGATGAGAGAGAAGGGACTCCCCTCCCTCCTATACTGGCGGTGATGGAGTTAATACAGTGCTACAGTTGCCATAAGGAACATCTCAAGGTGGTGTTCAAGCAATTTGGATTGATTTACTAACTTTTCCCATTTTCATCTTTTCAAAGGCCTATACAAACATGTTTTGAATTTAAAAAGGCATCAGCCCAGCGTCCTTCGTTTTTAGAACAAAGGCCTGACCCCCCCTCCCCTATTTTGATGACAAGGTTTTTTTCTTCCTTTTTTTCAACTCATATCCCCCTGAAAACACATACATAAAGAATGAATCAATCAATAAATAAATATACAAACACAAATAAACAAATAACTAAACAAATAAATAAATAAATAAAACTACATGGGTATATAATTTTTTTCAAAAATCAGATCCGTGGCAATAAAACATACCAGAAAACGGTACGAGAATTTCATGTGTGAATGGGTTCATGTGTGAATGGGTTCATGTGTGAATGGTTCATGTGTGAATGGGTCCATGTTTCCAGCAGAATGGATAGCTACCAAACAGGGCTTACAGATTGAGGCAATGATGACCAAACCATGTGTGCATGTCTGACTTTTGGATTACGATTTTCTACTTGTTGTTAATGAGAGAATAAATCATACCACCTAATTAGCTCTCTGATTATTTCCTAAATGGTTCATGGCTAGTCTTATTTCTGGGGGGTGTTTCACAAAGATTTAAGTATGACTTAGGTCGCACTTAAATGTCGACGCGTACATGATATGCAACGCGCAATCTTATTGATCAATACGCAGTAGTGCGAGTCCTCTTGGTATGATCTGACCAATGCTGTCATACCTTTTATACTGCGCGCAACTAGACATTTAAGTGCGACTCTAAGTCATACTTAAATCTTTGTGAAACACCCCCCAGGACGGTTTTTACATTACAAACAAAACAGTCTACCTTTTAGCTCAATGTAAAAAAATAGAAAAAATACTTGTTACGAACAAATCAACTGGCACACAGCAATATGAAATATCATTTTTTTTTAATCGCTTGTTTTTTTTCTTTATAAACACAAAATCCATTTTCAAGGGGTCATACAGACTCATACATTTATAAGCTACGACTTTTGATGATTATGTTCATACTAACTGTAGAAGTTCTAACCATGCCATAAAATAATAAAACTGGAAATATTGTGGGTTAATTGAACATGAAACTTGGTGTGAGTCTTGTCTAAACTGCTTGTATTAAAGAGATGTTATGTGACAACATTGAGAAAACATTCTTAATTTGTGGATTCTTAAGACATTCTCAATGTTATGGACTATTCAAACAGAAAACTTCCTCTATGTACTATTCCCTGAAAATGAGAAAGCTATGAATTTCCTTCCAATTTACTTATAGAAATAAGGATCTAAAGAACACAAGAGATTTGTACACTGAAGTGGCTGCAATTACTGCATGCATAACTTGGATTAATAAAAAAGGCACAACTAAACAAACAAATCAATTAAAGGTAAATGCCAGTTGTGGTAACGATATCAAAATGAGTTCGTACAGAATCCAATGAAATGACCACCAAAGTGTCTGTTTGTATAAATAAAAAATATGTGCCAAAAGAGTCTGGAAGAAATTGTGTGATTGCTGAGAAATTAGCAAATAAGCACAGGATTTGGGTCAAGCGTCGGGCCGACATTCAAAGCAATAATCCCACGTATTATCTGTGTTGGTGATCTTCAGTGTGAACATTTTTCAGCGTAGATTTCAAGATTTCACAAAGTTCAGTTTATGTAACTGTACTAGATCTAGATCCTCGATGATATATGATATACTGACAATTGAGCCTGGTTTTACAGAATTTCTCATGAAATCAGTGTTTATTGCAACTACTGGTATTTCTCTTAAACAAGACAGAAATATTGCTTTATTTCTTGTTGGCCAATATAGCTAAGTGCATGTACATCTTAAGGAAATCGTAATGAAGGAAGCACATAAAAAGAACTAATTTCTCTAGCAAATTAAATATTTGCATCCAGGATAAATGTCCTTATGGAAAATAAAAACAATGAAAGATGAATACTATGATAAATGAGTATCTATTTCCTTTTTGTATGTAATTCAAACAGATCTAGCTCGTACTACTACTAGGTTTTTTTTCTGAAAACAGGATACAGCAATAAAAGCTCTTAAGCAGTTAGTTCAAAAGCCTTTTTTTCTGTAAAAAAAAATGTAAAGGGGAAGGTTTGTCACTGTGGAAAATGGAATAAAGAAAAACTTTCTATTTTAAGGTATAAAACTAAAACCATAGCTGATTTCTACAATCTGATGGAATAAACATCAACCTAACACATTGGGATGTCACCAAACCCAAAGTGATAAATCTAATGAATTAATGATTTTCGACACGAGAGACTTTGTTTGGAGGGAGACAGTGGCAGATAACACGAAATAATGAAGGTCTAATTATTAATAGGGAGCAAAGGGAATCTTCGTGGTGTTCAAATTCATGTGGGATGTGGCAAAAACATATGTCACTATGAATATGCGGTTAATAATATCTGGTCAAGACCTCGGAGTTTAGATCAGGTATTGAATCATGGGACGCAACACCATCTTTCGGGCGTTTTCTCTCAAGACAGTCCGTCTGATGGAAGCTGTGACGCGGCGACCTCTACTGCCGGCGAGAATCTCGTGTTTCGTATCGTCCGTGAAGTCGGCTCAAACTGTTAATTTCCTCACTAAATGTTGAGAGAGTTTGCCGATATGCACCAGAGAGAGGAAAAGATCCGCTATTGCTGCTTTTTTAATTCAAAATAGCGCCCCAAGAGAAGGTCTTATTCTTCTTCATTTCAAATCCTGGTAGATAATAGAACGAGCGATTGATTATATGAACACCTTTTAGTCCCATCCATAGGGGGCAATGTAAGGTTCCAGGGAAAGTAACTATGGACAATTCTATTACTCTTAGCATGAATTATTCATTTACTCAATCTAAAATGAAATTACTTCCAATATTCCTAAACCGTCAACTTTAATTCTATCACTCAAACAGTCAACCAATATCCAAAAGAATATTAAGAATGGAAATAACTTTTTTTTTACCCATTAAAGCCCTATCAGTACACTGGCGAAAGTAAAGAAGAATATAAGGGATAAAATCTTTTACATGCCATAATTTTTTTAACATATATCCCACATCCAATGCATAGGAGAATATTAGAAGTCAATGTCAATACATCAAGGAGGAAAACACCATTATGACAATTTTTTAACATAAAAAGTGGACCTCGAATATTTTCACTTCGTTCTATGATATAAATATGGAAAGAATGATACCAAAATGCAACAACAGAACTTTGTTGATTTGAAAATGAAAATTTGATGAACTTCAAAAAAGTAAAATCAAGATCTATGATGAAAGTAAAACCAAACAAAAAAATAAAAATCACAAACAAAAAACAGAAATCAGCCAGGTGTTGAACAAATATTTCGTGATGACAGTCATTACAAACTTGTCCAAACTCTTTGATCTTTTCTGCTTTCTGGATTCAAGAACGGTTTGTAAAAAAGACTTTTTTCGATTGTGATTGTTCCTTCTTTTGAGCTATACTTGGGGTTTTTTTCAGAAAAAAAAGGAGCGGCAGGGGAGAGAGACAGCTTCTAAGAGCTCCGAAAAATGTGAGCGAAATCCTTAAGGATCAAAAGGACTTAAGAGACACACTGTGAGGTGTGAGTTCAATAGCAACCAAACATATTTCTATATTTTACACTTGACATCGTGTACCTACTACTTGTTTGGGTTCAGAAGACCTTCTATAGTAATCTCAAATCAACCTACACATTTGCATTTGAAAATAATAATTATATTATTATAACCTGTTAAGTATTTATTTGTTTTCTTTCTTTGCTTACGTGCCTTGAGAATCTATAAATTGAGTTGCGAAAGGTGCTGTTTTATTATTATCATTATTCATTACTACACTGTATAGTGAACAAAAACATTTACAAAAATATACTGTGTTGTATAAGAGCCACTGATGTGCTTGTTATTGGTGCGTCGTAATCTAGTGGTTCTGACGAATCTCGTCTTTGAAACAGGGGGTCGTGGGTTCGAATCCTAGCCAAGGCGTGTTTTCCTTCAGCAAGAAATTTATTATTATTTTTTTATTACTATTATTATCAATCAAATAGATGATTTCGTTTTCATTTGAAATTTTTCACTAAAGATGCTTTTCTGTCTTAAGTTTTTATGTCTATTCTGAGCAAACTTTATGAGAGAAATTAATTAATTTTGGTGAGAAATATCATTCTCATATGAGTTATGGATTCAGTTTTCACCAATAAACAGAATGTGACAGGAAATACCTGAAGAGCTACATTGTATTTGTAAATATGGTTTTGGCTATGAGGCAACTTTTGTAACTCATTTAGAAAAAATCGCTAATATGAATGCCCATAAGATGGAGAAGCTGTTTTGCGAAAGGACAAGATATATTCACATAATTGTGTTAAGAATTCAAAGCTGCATTTCATTATTGTTTACAGTATCTATGCAAAAAAAAGCATAAAAAGTGCTAATCAAGGACCAATGAATTTGTATTTTTGTTGAAAACATAAGTGATAGGTCCAGTTATATTCAAATGCATATTACTGTCATGATATTGCATGTCCTCGAACATATGGCGTACTTACGAGTATCAAAATAACAATAACTTCATACAAACACATTACAGACTTGGTCATATTTCTATTGCTTCATATAGGGAGCAGCCTAGGAAACATGTCTAAATTCTGTCTTCACAATATTAACACTTCCCCGGCTTATTTTTGTATTCAATATCCGTGAAGGATTTGAAGCTACTCCGAAAACTAGGTAACGTGATTCATCAGAAAATAGACTAATGCGTATTGGAAGCAAACGCATGGATAGCTGGGTGGAAAGGGAAATTAAAGACTTTGTGTAGCGAGATGAAAGAAGACGATCACTTAAGCCTCGCACTGAACATGTTATGTCCTTTAAGATTTTGGCCTATGTGTCACCCGAAGGGAATGAAAGACTGGATTTCTGATGTTCTACTTTCCGGCTCCCTACAATTAAGCATTATATTCAGTCACTCATTGAGACATTATGCCTACCCAATCTTTCCTGTTGTGTGTTTTTGTCCTGGAGGCATGAACGACGGGCTGCGACGGTATCCATCAAGATTTCGGAATCAACGAGGCTTCAAATAGTTCGAAGATTCTTCCTTCCATGCAATTTTGAGCTTATACAATGGTATGAACTTTTTGTCTCATTTTTTTTTTATCATTTACATTCTCTGAATGTTTTTAAAGAAAAAGAAGTCAATTCATTATTGCCATATCATATCACTAAACCAAGTCCTGTCACAAAAACCATGGTTTAGATAATCACCTTACTATTGGTAGCTCAATGTGACATTAATCCCAAGGGCGATGGGCATTTTATGAAGGGCATTTTATACCATTTGATAATAAATCTTTGTAACCATTATAGATAAGTCTCAATGCTTCAACAAACTGGGAACAACAAGTACAAATGATTTTCTTAATAATGGAAGGATCCATCTTATGAGAAGCTGTAACTGTTCAAATTTAAGATTGGTCATAACTTTCAGCTCTATATAGATAGATAACAAATCATTTGAATAAATTCAAACTCAAAGGCCAGGGGTATAATGAACATAAGAGACACAAATATGTAGACTACATTTGCAACTGACCTATAGGCTATAGCTAGACCACATTCAAATCTCTATTCAAATCAATCTATTTTAATGCATGTAGGTCACAATATTGCTGGACAAGTTATGAAAAGTTATGAACACTAGAAATGACAGACAATTCACTGTCGTAGAATGTGTTATGATGTTGGATTATAGCCCATGTCTTTACATCAAATATTCATCAAATGAAAAGGAAGTGTCAAGAACATCAATTAATTATATCATAGATAGAACAGAGTATGAGAAAAGGGGACAGAGTGAAAACTGGGCCCTGTCTTACAAAGACTAACAATGATCCGATCAATCTCAATTATATGGAAACCAATCAATGTCATAATTCCTACTTCAGAAAATTTGCACAATGTCCTTTGTAAACAAGGAGATGCTTCTGGAGTTTCACGAAAACAATGAATGTATGAATATACATCATATCCATTAAATATTTTGAATAAACATGCATTTAAGATGCTGACATTGCTGGCTTTCCATAGTTGTGATTGATCGGACCAATCATAATTCTTTGTAGAACGAGGCACGGAAGAACAAAACAGAGGAGAAATAGATAGAAAGTGGAAAGATTTTCGAGAAAGAAAAAGAAAGAGCAGGAGAAAAGAGGGAGTAGTTGCAGAAAAGGTTGAAAAGAGCATGGGGGAGAATGAAAAAGTGAAATAATCAAAACTGAAATGACAAAATAGAGGGCAGTGCGATGGCAAGAGGGGAGGGGGGGGGAATGGGAAGCACAAAAGATGGGTAAAGCAAGAATAGGCAAAAACAGATGAAGAGCAGAAGTGGAAGTTCAGGGGTAGGGAGAGAAGAAACATGGCATGTAGCAAAGGATGAAAGTTCAAGATCACACCCAGCAAGGCAAGAGAAAAGAAGGGATCTCTGGCGAATGATTGATTTCAAAGCAACAGGTGCGCGTTTGATCTACCGCTGGGTACAGGAGGCTACGAAAGGTGTCGGTGAGATGCACAGGGGCTGGAAGTCTACCGCTGAGCTACGAGAGGCTACTTCAGGTGAATGGTTAGGGCAGGCAATACTGTGACATACAAGACATTTGCTCTGAAAATGCAATTGCTTCTGCTTTAATTTTCCTGAAGATATGGGTAGGGTTAGGGTTAAAGTTGTGGGGGGGAGGGGGCTCAGAAACTTCATAATTAGGGCTAGGGTTAGGTTTGAGGGTACGATAGGGTTTGTGTTTTCGTGGAGATTTTATTTATCATTATCATTGAAGGATGTTTTAAGGATTCAGGCAATATGGCTATGAAAAGACACGTTTGGGCATCCTCCTGCTAGACTGGTGGGGCTAGCAGCAGGAAGGGCAGGCAAGCAATCTAATCATGGGCTACGCACGAGGACAAAGTGATGATAGGGACTGGGTTGTCAGTCTACTGTTTGGCTACTATACTTCAGATGAGGTTAAACAATACAACACAGCTTTGGGAGATGCAGGTAATCTACTTCTTAGTAATAACTTGAGGGGAAAAAAGGAAGTGAAAAGAAAAGAGGGAGAAAAAGAAACAGGGGTAAAGAAGGATGGATAAGTCTAGAGAAAACACAAGAGGAGAATATAAAGATAGAAAGAAGAACAAAAACACAGATAGGAGAGAGGCAGACACAGAGCATGATTGAAAGACAAAGGCAGATACACCAGTGATAAGAAAACAGGGAGACAGACAGAGAGAAAGAGAGAGACAGCTCGGCACAGAGTCAGGCAACAATATGGACGATAGTTGTGATAGAAAGATCCTGGGAGAGAAAGAAAGAGAAGAAGAGAGAGAGGGATAGAGCAGGAACAAAACACTACCTAACCGTGTTCCTCAACTCGGCAAGTGACACCACGCAGTAGCCCGGGGCACCTCCTAGCCTATGGCATTGACAACATGGTGGAGAATTCATAATGGGTGAAAAGCAGGCCAAACTGAAGACCGACGACGGTGGCGAGCAGGCAGGGAAGCTCGAGAAAGTTATCAATAGCCGCCGTTTTCTCTCAAGCCCCAGAACAGAAGTTGCCCCGGGGCAAACTACTAGCCAGGCGTTGGGTTGCCCAACACGCAAAGGTTATTAACTTCGAGGCCTCCATGCGTGGAGGCAGACAAGCACACACAATATATATAAACTTATTTGTTACATCACTTGAAAATTTCATTTTCAAGTATCAAATCAAGATGCATGATGAATATTCATTAGGGAACAATTAACAATACAATGACATTCATTTCTTTCAGAGGGTATCAACTAAACCATGTGCATGCTTGACCGAGATATAGTATGAGGAACATGTACATAACTACTGACAGAATACCAGAAAGAAACTGAAGCAATACTTTGTCTTACAACTTGGAGATACCGGGTCAGAACTATTGAACATTAAATTTAATCATTTCTTTTTTTTGACTAAAAATGGAGGTGCACAAGATTGTATTGCAGCACAGAAAATCAATTAGAGCCACAGGGAAAAGAAGAAGAGATATGAAATATTGCCTGAAGTAGGTGAAAATGGGAAATGAAGAATGATAACACAAATAAAGACAGGAGATAGCAAAAGAAACGAAGGACAAGGACAAAGGGAACATGAAGGATACAGTGAGGGAGAGAGAGACAGAGACAGGAAGACAGAAAGAGACAGATAGAAAGGGGAAGAGAGGGAAAGAAAAAAAGGAGAGGGGATGGTGTATACTTAAATGTCCTACCCATAGCCATTTCATTTTACTATGAAAGAAAATGAAGTTGGCACTCGAATGTGATCTTATAATTGTCTTTTAAATTTTTAATGAATTTGATTAAGAGAATGAAGTTTCAATACAGAAGCAGTATATTCACAAAATTGACAGAAACTATCAGGGTTTATTGCAAGAAAAACGATTATTTTTTTTTATTCTCACAGGCTTGCACTCAAGTAATTTCATCAGCAAAAGCTTTATCAAGAACTAAACCAAGTCTGGTAACAAAATGTGCATCCCAACTTAAACTATTTGGATTAAAAATATCTTTTAAAGAAGAATAAAAATAAAAATATGGAGAGAGTAAGAAGCCCTTGTGAAGAACATGCAATGTAGTTCTTCGAGGGCACGGACCATGCTCGATTGACAGAAGAAATAATAGTGATTTTGAAGAGAGAAAGGCAAGAGATTAATAAAACCCGAAGAAGACAAGGAAAGTTTTGACGGGGACAGATGATTAGAAAGGCCCAGAGCTATTTTGATTCAAAATGCAGTAGGTTGTTATCTAGCAAGATCATTTTGTGATTACAACCCTCGAATATTATTATTCTGTTCAATACATGGGCTGCATCCTTCATATTAAGACACTCCTAGGGGGACACACACTCACCCACTTTATATCATACCACACGCACCCACACACACTCCTGCCCAGTACCGCATTAACAGGCGACATGGTTTACTCCACTTACATGAAATGATTTTATAACTCCTGTCTGAATTAACATACACTGTTAAAAGAGAAATTGAAAATTCTCTGCAATATGCTCTTGCTTTAAAGACACCCAACACTCTGCTATTTTTACTAATCTGTCTTATTTTGTCAAATTGTTTTAGTTCAAATCAACTCATTAAATTGTGAAAAAAAGGGCAAGGTGAAATATGAATCAAACAATGACAGAAAGTGAAAATCGTCAACATGCCAGAATGAAATCCTGACACGTTTCCTGGAAGTATGAATTCATATAACATCCTATTGAGGTAAAAGGCTGAAAAGACTTTCAACAAAATAAGAGCAAAGGCAACATCCAAAATCATTCAAACATTTACAGAATACAAACTTAGTTCGAAGGTCAACGGCTTTTAGTTCAAAACTTGTCTTTTTATTTACTGATATAATGATGTCACAAAGTAATTCTCTTCATCATATTACCTTGGAAATCACATCATAACTACTCAAACACTTGAGGGTTGTACGCATGATATGGTCGACTGGCCAACGAAAGTCATACTCAGCCTACCACAAACAGAAGAACATCAAAAAATGAAAAAAACCTGCACTACGATTATCTATTTTTTCGATCTTAGTTATGCAATACTGCGCACTCGGATTTCATCTTTCACCTTTGATTGGGAGGCGGCTAGATTACATAGTTATGGCATCTCAAATATCATTTACTTTCCTCCTTAGTGCCCTGCCAAAGAAAGGATACATGTTAAAGATTGCATCAGGGTGTTTCGTATTTCTTTAAAAATGTCAGAAAAACTGGCAAAAGTTGCTCTTAATATTGCTGAAAATGACTACCTTTCAAGGTTGTGAGAGTGGGAACCACTTTGGTCTTGTTTGACACTACCTGTCAATTTTCTAACATTTTACAATATTTTATTCCTTTTTTATTTCTTTACTTGTAAAAAAATCCTGCTGAATTTTAATACTGCTTCCCTTTTATCCTCTATTTCCGTTTTGTATCACCCCACCCCCCCCCCTTCCTTCCTCCTCCTCTCTCTATCTCTCTTTCTCTCTCTTCAACCATATCTAAATCATTTTCATACCTTGCCCTTCTAATGCCTTATTATTTTCTGTCCTCCTATCCCCTCTTTCTCCCTCTCTCTTCCATTCCCTTCCTTTCTTCTTTTCTCTCTCTTCTGATCTCCCCATCTTCTTTTACTCCACGCCTCTTTCTGTCTCTTCAACTCACTTCTTCCATATCTTCATTTTTTAATTTCCGGTGGGTGTTTCATAAAGCTGTTCTTAAGTTAAGAGCGACATTAAGAACGACTAGTGATCCTTTCTTTTATGTATGGTATATTCATTGCCGATAGTTTAGCATGTAAGAAAGGTTCACCAGTTGTTCTTAAAGTCGCTCTTAACTTACGAACAGCTTTATGAAACGGCCCCCTGGTTCCTTACATGTACTCGCCCTCTCGATCTCCATCTCGTTCTTCTCTCTCTCTCTCTCTCTTTCTTCATATTTCTCCTTCTCTCTCTTTCTCTCTCTTCACTCAATAATGAGAGGAGTAAATGAGAAAGAGGGGTGAATGACAGAGGAGCGTGTATTGGTTGCCCGAGGCCATGAGTTTTAGATTGCAGCACATAGCGCACACAGATGTCTTTCTCCTCTCTCATCTATACCCCTCAAAATTGACAGATAAGTTTTTTTCTCTCGTGATTATCGGAAAAAAGAGAGAGAGAAGAGAAAAAAGCAATATATGAGAATTTGAAGAAGGAATATTGAATTAAACAAGTCACAGAGGATGAAAAGGGGGAAAAGTATAAAGCCGTTGCCTAGTGTGGACAGAGTATATCGTAACATTGGCTCTAACCTCCAACATTCTCATACAGATAACAAAATAAAAAAATATTAATAACATACAAGAATGAACATCCAGAAAAAACAGTTTGGGCTCCAATAATCCACAAAAGAAACAGGAAACTAATAAAAATTGAAAAAATCTAAAAATCACCGACAGAGTAGCGATGTATGATACACGTGCATGGAACATAAATTCATATCAGGAATAAAATGTCACACATTCTAACTCTGATATAGTCTTCCCCAAACCAGTATTAAAAAAGTGCCCATGCTATGATATTGTTCATGTATTTACACCATTAATGATTATAAAATTATAAAACAACATTGGCTTGTATTCTGAACTCTAGCTTAACTTAAAACCATGGCTTATCAGAGTTCCATAACTCCAAATCAATATATTGTCATATTTCGCATTTAAAATGATGCAATTATAGTTTTCTTCACCCTAAAACATGGGATATATCCCAGTAAATGCAAATGAAGCATGAGCTGTCAAGAAACGTTGGATGCTTATAGCTTTCCATAGTTTTGGATTAGCCCAGACTTTTGACCACGACTAAGTTAAGTTGGGCATCAGAAGACAGGCAACTGTCTGAGACATTCCTGGACACAGGTAGGTATCATCCTTGAATAAAGATGAGGTAACAACCTTGAAAGGCGCAATGGAGGTTTGGAAGGGAGAAGACCAGAGAAAAATGAAAATACGATCTTACCTTTCCAAATCTTGTTGCATATGACCCCGTTAACAATGAATGGAAGATGATTATCGTTTCATCCAAATCCCACACAAACACTCTCTGTAAAATCAGATTAAAGAAAAAAACAGTACCAGTTACTGTCTTGCTTAGGCATCTTACTAAGC
Source organism: Lytechinus variegatus (assembly GCF_018143015.1). NCBI lineage: Eukaryota > Metazoa > Echinodermata > Echinoidea > Temnopleuroida > Toxopneustidae > Lytechinus > Lytechinus variegatus. The sequence goes on from NC_054756.1 coordinate 14,403,238, forward strand.
AGTCAGAGCTGTGTCTTTACATGTATCCTGTTATAAAGGCACAAGCGTCTCTCCCTGTATCTTATCAGGGACCCGTCTTGCAAAGAGTTACAACTGATCCGATCAACCTCAACTGTATGGAAATCCAACAATATCATCTTTTTTTAATTGCACAATGTCCCGTTTAAACAAAGCAAAGACAATGAATTTTCAAGAAATAAATGAATGTATAAATTCACAGCATATCTAGAAAATATTTTGAGCAAACATGCATTTTGGGTGTTGATGTTGCTGGCTTTCCATAGTTAAGGTCGTTTGGAGCAATTGCAACACTTTGTTAGACAGGGCCAAGGAATCCCCATTGTTTTGTCTAGGATGAAATATGGGGTTTAGCGATGGAAAGACGCTTGTGGGAAACCTGCTGAGAAAGATGAGGCTCTGATTGTTTGGCAAGGTGTCTTCCGATAACTTGAAAGGTCCTAATTTGAGTGTCCAAGTTACAGGGGTTTTACAAGAAATCTACTACTGATTGGTTCTCAATAATTGGTTCACAAATCAATTTTAAATCTTGCGATTGATTGCTATTCTGCTTTGAGCAGAAGCAAGCTACATGTAAATCTTAAAGATCTTCCCTTGCAGAGTATTGTGCAACATAATACTGGAGTAACGGAAGCCTTGATGGATCATATCCTTGCAGCCTCTGGTAAAGAGGATCTTCTCTGGGGCAGTGTTCCATGAAGCACCAAGTCTGTCATTTTCATTGCCAATTGTTACAAGCTATTGAAATACTAGCATTCGATTGGCTGAGAAGAAATTTGTCAGTGTAAAATCAATGACAAGATGCTTCAAGAAATACTCCATAGTTGTTTCACATCAGGCTTAGATATCTCCTGGAGTGCAATGCTCAGCGATTGATCATACGCTTGATATTCACCATTGAATGTATACGTCGGTGAATGCAATCAATCATAAAAATTGCTTCTCTGACCTATGCTAAGCTAAGGCTACATTCCACTAAGACTCACCAATATGGCAACATTGAAGTTTTTGTTACTAAAAATACCATGGAAACTTTGATTCAGGTGTTGCAAGAAAGCAGTTGAAATATACTCCAAATTTTAGTGCAATTTTACAATTAATAAATGAATTTTAGCTGCAGCAAATTAGTTTATACTCCTTATTGCAATAAGTAGCAAATCAATTCCTCATTTCAGATTGATTGCAAGACATACATGTACAATTGACTTCGGGGACCCAAAAGAGATTTGCAATTGATCGTAAGTCTTTTGCAAGTCCCTATAAGCTACGGATACTGAACCCCGTTATTGTAAAAGCCGAGCTACAATAATCGTAAGTTCTTAATAATGATAACTTATTAAAAGTCCAGGGTAGGTGTTCATAAAGTTGTTCATAAGTTATGAGCGACTTTACAAACAACTGGTGATCCTTTCTTAGATGATAAATCAACATCAATGAAGATTCAGTGCTTATCATTTACCACTAGAAATGATAACCAGTCATTTGTAAAGTCACTCATAACTTACGGACACCTTTACGAGACACCCACCGGGATTCTCATTCTAGAAACAGGAAGTGACTGTTGCTAAGATGACAAGGGAATTCTGGGAAATTACCTCTAAACCATCTTCCGGAGGCGGCGATGGGTTATTCCTTCTACTCCTCCCCGTCGACTTGGTTCTACTACCATTCTTGGGCCCCTGACGCCCTCGTCCAAGACCATTGGCATCATCGAGCTTGATGGAGGCATCGGTGGTGAAAGAATTCTCAACTGCATTAGAGAGAGATGGGGTGGTGGAGGGGTCAGATTGGGCTGCACTTGTGTCGAGTTCTTTAAAGATAAGTGAGATACAAATGGGGAAAAAATGCCACATGATGGAGTATAAAGGGGAACAATATGGTGGAGTTGATGGAACAAAAAAACATGGATTCCATTTGAAAAGACACCAGGTCATTTCGCTATGATCATAAAGGTTGAGAACATTTCAGAGGCCCAATTCGAAGAGACTTATAATTGAGTAGAAGAAATAACCAGTTGTCTCACGATGTATCAAATGTAGTACTACAGTTGTCTCACGATGTATCAAATGTAGTACTACATTTGATACATCGTGAGACAACTGGTTATTTCTTCCACTCAATCCTTTACCACGATGAACCTCTTCCACATCATCTCTGAGACTTAAAATTATGGTAACTTTGCCATTATGGTCACTACCATAGCCCTGTTACCATGGTAGTAACTATAATCACAAAGTTACCAAAATTGTAAGTCTCCACGAAACAGGTCCTTGGTGTTATCATCTTTTTTTAAAATGTGGTTTCAAATCATAACAACAGTGCATTGCTTGGAGACATCTAATTTTAGGGTATATGATTTTACATCTGATATTTTGAAACAAATATTGGATTTTTTCCAAATATTGAAGTGAAAAAAGTGAATTCCTTACACCAAGGGTAAATGAAATTAACAGGGATCACACAAAACTGTAACCAGAAATGCTAAAGAGAAATGTGTGTTTTGATCAAGTTCAGCAGCGAAAACACAAAGAAATTTCTAACACTGCATTAGACTTGTGTAGTTGTTCAATTTCAGGGGAAATGCATTTCCCATGAAACCCTGAAGTATTTTAACATTCTGAAGACAAAACAAATCAAACATTCTCCGTGAACATAACCAGGAGAAAAAAAGTTTAATGAGATCAGTGTAATGTGTTTCGAAGGAAAGTATCATTTGAAATTCGTTGAACGTATCCAACAGTGGAAATATGATTTGGAAGTTTTGCAAAGACCATAATGTGATGAATATAAATGAAAAAATGGGGCCAAGGGCAGGTGAGGCAGCTATCTATTTAACATGTAAATTGGCTGTGGATGAATAGAGAAGTCATTTCAACCTTCTAATTTCACCTTGAAAATGATGTCTGCTCAGAAGAGGAAGTAAACAAGCACCCAGTAGGGTTAGGAACCTCATCAAAATGCATTGCAATCTAATGCCGATAATTTAGACATCCACTGGTAGTTTTTAAGATGCATGTTCATGCGCACATTACCCAACACGAATAATGGGAAACCGGAGGAGGCTAAGCGCTCAGTGAGTTAACAACACTTAATGCCGTGGATTGTAAACTTAGAAGGCAAGTTGATGAGCATGGTAGGAGGGTCTCACCGAAAGGCGCTTCCATTAACCAGTTGCATGCCCTACCTCAGGAAACATGTTCTATCAAAACCAAAATGCACATAGAGTTAAACTAATGATGGACATTTGGAATTCTGCAGGTTATAAGTTGATTCTAAACGTAGGATGAGATTCCTACCAAGTAGCTTTATAAATGATCTTTTCTATATAATCATGATGTCTTAATCTAATTTAGATTTTACACTTTGATCACAATTGTAAGCTCATATTTCTGATGTAAATAATAACATTGTAAGTCACTTAAATTGTGTATGGTACGGTATTTCTTTAGTTCCTTCAACATTATTTGAATATACAAACACAAATACATAAACTACAAAAATGTTACATCAAAATGTCATCGCATAAATCACACAAGACAAAAAAAATGAGGGAAACCAAATTGGAAACTTGCATGTAAGACAGTATTGATGACTTGGGTGATGTTTAACAGAATAAATGAACACTGAACATTGAAAGAAAAAAAGATATCAAATACAATATATTCAACTGACAAAATTTATAACAAATATTTTAGAATCGCCAATATAATTTTTGTAAAGTATTTTCTTATTGTTAAGAGCCTTCCACCAAAAGAACAACTTAAGACAGGATACTGTTTGAAATAATTTTTACGTAGAGGGGAAAATTTAGTCAAATCTTGCACATCTTGATGACAAGTTTCCTCTAGCCGCTAGCTTTCCTGACGGAGGGCGACACGAACGTTACAGAGATAATTCCAATAGCCTCGTTCCTCATCAGCTCAAGTAGTTTGGCCCAAAGGCAATTGGCGCGAGGAGCGCTTTAAAAAACCGTTCAAGAAAAAACGGAGGGGAAAGAGTATGGTAAGCGTAACCGTAGACGCAAGATGAAGTGAGAGGGGAAAGGGATAGTTGGTCGGTGTGCAGTCGGCGAAACGACCGGTGTAAAGGTCTCTCTCGAAAGGTGAGTCGGAGAGTGAAGTTGTTGGAGGGGGTGCCTGTCCTCCGTGCAGGGAGAACTTGATTTGGAGAGTGTTAGTGATATGCCTTGACCACTCCAATGAGCCCTACATAGCACCGTTCCTACCTACCACTCTCAAGTATTCTTTAAGTCAGTCACTGCTGATCATTCGCCTATCACACGCATCTGAACAAGCTACTGAATGCCATTACAGACATCACTCGCTTTTACACATCATCAAACTGCGAGTGCAGTCTTCGATGAAAAGACGTTCTTTAAGCACGATGAGCTTTTTGTTCTCCGAATGAAAATTTTCAGAAAGATGCACATTAATCACTAACCCACCAAGTACATGAGATACTACCTTATTATAATGAGGTGTTTAGTTTATGGGCAGTATGGGCATGCACATCTATAACCCACATTGTAAACTTTTAAATGGTAGGTGTGTCCGCTGTATCTGGAATTAAAGGGGTAAAGGCCAACAGGGAGCTCATACCATCTCTACATTGACTCTCCTGCAATAGCTATTTATGCTTCATTAATAGTCTTGATGTATGTATAATATAGTGATTTGGGGTAAAATTAAGATTTAGAATGGCGATTTGATCTTTAAATGAAAACCGAGAATACTTGGGAGCTAACTACTATTGCATAGAAGCACTTTACAATTTCCTTCAGAATCAAATTGCTTGCTGGTAGTAATACATCATTCTGCAAATGCTTTGTTTTTTCTGTGCTTAATTGCTCAGTAGGGTAATTCCTTAGACCCCTATTTTACAGATGAATTCAGTTTATGGCCCACTAACTTAAAAGTCGAGTGCCACCTACAACCCTCCATCTCAATCCTCCATCATGAATAAAACATCTAGATTTACTTTAACGCTGATCTCGTACCCCTTCCCATCAACAGTGCCTATCTAGGGAAACACTCTACCAGAACCAGTATCAAACTTTCCTCATTGCAACCCACCACTTCCATTTCTAATACCCCTTTCCCTACCAAAGAAAATGCCCAGACTTTTTACCACTCTGATTCTATTACCCCTTTTCCCTATTCATTGATTCATCTAGGCCCAAAGACACACTCTACAGCCATGAACCTGGACCATTCTCTCTTCTACCGTACCACCACTTTGTTTCTGTTACCCCTTCCCCACCAAAGAAAATGTCTAGACTTGTTACCACTCCGATTCTATTAGCCCTGACACATATATAATGGTCTCATTTCAGGCAAGCCCTCTTATTATACTACTGTCTTTCTATTCAGCGCACCAAAGGTCATCAGAGGTCATCATCTGTTGCCCATGGGTGACAGCCGCAACCTTGTGACCCATAAACAATAATGGTTGGGGTCACTCCACCCCTATTTCATCTCAACTTTAATTTTCTCCCGGCAAATTAAACTTTCATTCATTTATTCTTCGTAAGTCTGTCTTCTTCCGTCGTTTTGATTCTTACTATCTATTGCTCGTTGTATTCTATTTCTAAATCTTTTCTTTCCAAAATTCATTTGTGAGTTGCAATTATCCCCAATCCATGAGATTACCCATTCCCCCTTTCCTTCAATGAACGAACTAGCACTAAGTTTTTGATGACTATTAATTTGCAAAAGGAAATCTACTCATGCTGCTTTTCCAACTGTTTTGCCCCACCATCTATATCCTTCATCATAATTTCCAATCTCTCCTCTCAACCATCTTCCTCCATGCATTTTGCCTATCTTCCGAATACTCTCCTGATAGAGAATAGATGAGAAGCCTTGTCCGTCCCGCACATAGCTCCAAGATATTCTTTTGCTGCGTATTTCTGGCCCTGTTTGGACAAGCTTCAATAGGCCTCTTTATCTACGTCTCCCCCATTCTTTCTGATAAATAGTACGCATTCACTACCAGTTGGACTGTAATTGTTCATAAAATTTTATGGCCCAATTTTCTAGATTGTCCTTAATCCCCTGCGGTATGAACTCACTTTCACCAAGTTTAATTGAGTCGTTTTTCTCTCTCCTCCCAGGGCTCCCTCTCTTTCTAACAAGTATTTCTTTCTTTTTAAATCACTATTAAAGCATGGGCCTAAATGTTCTGAAGCGCTTGTAACATGGAGTTTTGTTTGGACGTTCTCTCAACTGCATGGATAATTTTCATCTCATCAAAATGCATCTAGAGAGTTATAAAAAGTAGATAATTATTTATAAGCATTCATGACTTTTTCAAAATATTATTAATTATTGAAGAATTTAGTCAAGGTTAACTTTCATTTTTTTTTAAATGGCTTAATTATCCAGAATATTTTTATAAAGTATTCGGAATAATTTACAGACTAGCAACAAAAATCTCACCCAGCCTGGCTTCAACCAAATGCATTGTCGCAATGTTAACCGGATAAAATAGAATAGAATCTTCACAAGTACATACAAATCTAGAAGTTTCAGCGACAGAAAATACCAGAAATTTGGATACATAAAAATGAGATTTGGGGGAATGTTTATTTTCCCTTGTTTTTTCACTAACCTTTTTAGTTGATAACATCTGAGTGTGGATTTGTATTAAACACATCTGATAAATAGTTACTATGAAAGTTCATGGATTTCATATACATGTGTAAGTATTCATAGCCATATGACATGAAAGAATAGTATCATCTTTAATGACTGCTTTAATACTATTTTGAAATCAATGCAAATAATGATTACTAAAAAACAGAGCACATCTTCTGCTCAGACAAATACGAAAACCAACATGATATACAAGACGAATTTGCTAATACACCAAATATTATTTTGTTATCTGTTATGGCAATGGAAATATGATTTGCATTATTTGTACATTAAGACTCTTTACTTTAATAAATATACCAATGCCCAAGCAAGCAAGTATTATTCTGCGAAGTAGTACCTAAAGATATGGAAAAAAGAAAGATCGAGCAAATAAATCTATAAAGCCAGTCCAATCATTTAAAATCAGCCCTGCAGAAAAAGCCCACACCTGTTTAAATGAATTTTAAAACGGCGAATAATTGAGTAGAATGGTGTGCGTCTCTCAACGAACCCAAATCAATAACACAGCCTTTAAGAAGCTTCTTCTACCAAAGCCGGCAATGTGATGCGTCACATCAATTTCTACGACCTGCGAACGTGACTTCAGCAAGTATTCAAACTCTGTGAAAAACCAGAGGAAAATATGCAGCACTGGTTTACCCCTAGGGATAATAGGATCATTCAGTCTTCATTTTCTGCCAGACCAACAAAAAAATTGACAGAATATTGGCCAGGAGGTATAGAGATAAAGTTGTTTGATAGAGGAATAAAAAATATGACAATGAAAAAAATAAAATAAGGGCAAAACACACCATGATTATTTACATTGGTTTAAGACTAGATTCTTTTTACCTTTAACAAACTAATAAGCATCACATTTATACATAGTTTCAATGTGATAGGATAAACAAACAATATATAGCACATTTCTCCCTATAATATCAAAATATTTTGTTTGAATTCATATTTCTCAGCATTTCCATCATACCGAGGAGGAAGAATGTCTGGTATTGTCTGCTGCATATAATATTCAACAGTTAAGGCTATAACCAGATTCAGATCATTTTAGATCAAGTCGCTTGTAGAACATTTGACTGAATTATTCACATGAATTATTCTTGAATCTAACATTTTGCTTGGTGTTTAAATATCGCCCACTGCATATAAGTATAATCTTGTAATTGATTGGGTATAGGAAAATGCTGGATATTTCAATAATGGATAAATGCATTCTATAGTGGATTCAGTACTGTGTTCTGTAACATGAAAGATATGATCAATCTCATTAATTGATATTAATCATATATGTCTATCACATAACATGTATTAGATAGAGAGGTGCAATCGATTGTAAAATGGATTCCATTTCACAATATTACAGGGAGGAGGTCGCATGTTCTTCCCACCATATAATCTTATAGAGAGTTGTGAATGCTCCCTTACAAACAAAAAATGATCATACAATTTACAATTTATTTTTGCATACATGTAAGTGCATCTCTTTAATGGCAAAATGCTCTAAAAATATTCTATATGACAAAATGTGTCATCATATTGTTTATGTACAGGTTTCTATATTGTTACGATATATTGCAACTTTCATCTCTGTGTATACATATTGTTAGAACCATTGGAAACCAAAGTTTATACATACAGTGCTTTGGCAATTAAAAGAATCCTGAATCATTGGATATCCCTAGTTCAACTTCATAACCTGATGCCCACCAGAAATGAATGAGCCCTTCATAAACCTCAAGCTATATGGGATTTACAAAATTCTATAATAATAATAATTGACATTTATATAGCGCTTTATCAATCTACGACTGTTCAAAGCGCTTCACAATTATTATGACCCGGTCACTGGATTCATAGCATTCCAAGCAGCCTGTTAAGGTGCAAACTTGCTAAACCAACCACAATGACCAATATTCAACAAGTTGAATCAATTGCAATTCATTAACCCACTGAGACCTATACCCAAGCTGACTAGAGTCTACGGAAAATGTGTGATGTACAGTCAACCTGTCTCAGCGGCCACCTGTCTATAGTGACAACCTGTATTTAGTGGCCAGACAAATTGTCTCCCATTTGAAGGCAAGGCAAGGTGTGTAATATAACCCATCTATAAGGGCACTCTTTCTCCTGTAACCACTTTCCCATTGGTAATCACAATAGATGGGTTTGACTGAGGTGAAATACTGTTGTGCTCAATGGGTTAATAACATTGGGCACCATGAGTTAAATAGTGAGTTAAATCATTGCAAGTGATTCAACAGGTTGACTATCAAATTCTGTAATTCCCATAGCCTTACAGCACATGTACGTTTATTAAAGGTTCATACGCCGATACATGCAGAATACACTATTATACAGTCTTCATGTTATACTGACAAAAAAGGGTCAATTGAGGGTTGAATAAGGATGACAAAAGATAAACATTCAATAATAGAATATGATTTCACTTACTATCACTTGGTAACGGCGCTAACTGATACGTTGTTGTATTGGGTAACGGCGTGCCAGCGCTGAAGCTATTTGACATGCTGTATGGACTGTAATTTTGTGAAGCGTAGTACTGGTTGAAACCTGTTTGACTGTAGGCCGTATAAGAACCGTATTCTACACCCTACGAAAGAAGTGTGATTCAAAAAGATACACAAATTTGTGATTTAATCATTAACAAGAAAAAATATTCTACTCCCTCTGGAAGAAAGTATAAGGATGAAACTAAAAGAAACAAGAATTCCTGACTTAAATTTTCATGTAAGATCTAATTCTACACTCAAAGATAGAATAAAAAATGATAAAGAAACAATAATTCATAACTAAAAGGTCTGTACAGGTATATTCAACAAAATGAGTGATAATGATAAAGACCGGGCCAAATCTCAAGGACTTAAAAAACGGTGGGGAACTTGAATGACTTCAGGATGGAAAGTAATATAAACTATCAAAATTGACATATTCTTAATTGATCACAATACATTTCTTTAATGATTTACATAATAGGTTTCAAAAGCTATTTAAAATTAAAAGAACATCGGAAAATCTAAATCAAAAGCTAATAACTACGGCAAGTCGGCAACTAATTAATAACACATTAATAACTGTAATTCAAACACAAAATCAAAACCCATTTTCCTGCCACTATTACAAATCCCTCCCATCCAGCAAGTTTACTAAAGAGAAAATGTCTAAAATAACTCACAATCAATTTTGCATCTCATAGAGGTTTCCAGAGAATTCAACAAATTAGTAATAGGGTACAATTGTACAATATAACAAGAATTTCCAAAGGAGATAAATGTGTACAAACCTGATGTGTACTGTTAAAACCCTGTGAATTTGTTGTTGTATTGCTTGTAGATGGGTATGTGTAGCCTGCCGTTGAAAACGTGCCTAATGCAAACAAATAATAATAATAAAGATTAATATTTTATACATTTATATACTGTAGGGCTTCATACTTTTGGTTTCTAAGTGCTTTACACAGGGGTGTGAGTGGTCACAAATAAAAAGATCTGGAAATAGCTGAAGAGTGTTGAAAAACTCTGAAATAAAAAGAGCTCCCATTCTTTTTGTACAGAAGAAAGCCAAAAATAAGCTGAAATTAAGCTGAAGATCAAAAAAAAAATATGAAATCAGATAAAAATCTGAACTCTCACACCCCTGCAATTGTAGTTATTATTACCCCTTTCACAGGATCCATCACTTTTCCACGCACAAAGTGCACCACCTCCACTCCCTGGGGAGTATCCTGACCACGCAACCGTTTATCGGTGCTCACATTCCAATCTAATGACAAAGACTTACACATCCTACCTAGGTAGAGAGTGACAAACGTGGATAAGTGCCTTACCAAAGGACATTATAGCGCCAAGCGGGATTCGAACCCTTGAGCCTTGGTTTAAGATAAGAGTAAAGTGGCTGAACCACTACACCTCCACAATACATGAGAAAACAATCAAGCAATATGAAGATCACAGATATCAGGACCAGATACTCACTACAATTCAACTATAGGAATTAGATCGTGATAAAGAAGTAGAGTACTTAAAGATAAGTGTAGAGTCTACCACAATAGGGGTTAGGTGAGGTATGTAGATAAAAAAAAAGTACCTTGTGTCATAATAAGGGTTAAGTGAGGCACTCAATATCAAGATTAAGAAAGGTACCTTGAATGCTATAATAAGGGTTCTGTGAGGTAAAACATATTTAAATGAAGGTACCTTGCTTGCCATAATAAAGGATTAATGAGGTAGCTTTATTTAAAGAAAGGTCCCGCTCTGTCATAATAATGGTTTTGTGAGGTATATATACTTGAAGAAAGGTATCGCACATCCCAATATAAAGGCTTTTGTGATGTACTTAGCTATCAAAATTTATTTCTTGAAATATTTTATTTCCAGGCAAAAGACAACAAGAATATGTACAAGAGGAAGAAATTATCACCGACTAGTGCCTGTTATGAAGCTCTCCTCACTAGTCGGGATTTACAAATATACAAAAATAAAATTGGTACCTTGCATGCCATAATACGGGCTCTGCGTTGCTTGCGGACTACCAGTGAAGCTTGATGAACCATACGTACTAAGATATGGCCCTTGACCTTGTAACGTAGCAGGGTCTGACTTTAATGACTTTGCTCCTGTAAAATTAAATACAATAATATAAACATAATAATAAATGCACAGTTTTAATATACATGGATGGAACACCTGGCGATTAATTGGTACCAGTATTTCTTTATTCTGCATGAATATTTTACTTTTCGAACAAATTCTCTCATACCGCCATTGTCATATTTGGTTACCACTTGTAAAATTTGTATCAAGAGAAATGCTCCTTTTTACAATAAATGTTTGTGGAGGGAACCATTATTTTTTACATTTAAAAAACTCTGAAATACTTGACTTAAAGGGTGATTTCGGGCTAAAAGTAATATGATTTGAATAGAGTGAATTCAGATAAACAAAACTTTGACAAATTCATCAATTCTGGACAGAGAATAACAAACTTGACATTTCAAAGTTGTCCAATGTTTCAGTGAAACTGTTATGTGCATATCTTCATGAATATACGATGAGCAACCTGATAATGCCATCATCTTCCCACTTTTGATTTTGTATTTCATTACATGATGTTGTTTTGTTTTCCTCGAACAATATCATAAAGCAATATTCTGATATTGCACCTCTTGCATATGAAAAAAGGCATGAATAGAACAGGTTCACCCAAAATACTTGCAAAATAATACTTAACCTTAATGTATTTTTTTATCAGATTATTATTAAATTTTTAGTGACTTGCTGATTGAAATTTATTTTATTCATTCAAACATTAATTTCAGCCTGGGGTACCTCTGCAAGGAGAACGATATGAAAGTATCTTACCATAGGACATAGCTTGTCCTACTAGCCCATAGGGCGAGGGCGACGTCTGTGTAGAGTAAGGATAACTTGACGCACTCTGGGAACCGAATGTGCCTTGCGTCTGTGATCCTGGTTGAAAGTTGGCTCCCTGAGCCGTCGGGGTAGGCAGGATGTGTGGGTATGCTTGACTGTAATGGGGAAAATTGAAAAAAGAAGACAATTCAAACATCCATTCTTTATTCTGAACTTATTTTATTCAACAAGTTAGATATCTTAACAAGTTTAGGTACCCTAGCCTGTTGTAGAGTGAATGAGTATGGTACAAGTTTTCCATATGTATGGGCTCAGCCTCCGATGGGTTAAGAAAACTTGTGGCCAACAACACCATCTTAAGGTTATTGTAACTTTTTGCATTCATCTCATTTCACATGATTTGTTTAATACTAGTAGTAGATGGCCTGGGTGGTGTTTCATAAAGCTGTTCGTAAGATACGAACAACTGTACGCACCACTGGTAACCCTTTCTTGTGCTATGTGATATCCCTATGTAATTGAGTTATGACCTAAGAACATGTTCCAGTCGTGCGTAAAGTCGTTCGTAACTTTACGAATAGCTTTATGAAACATCCACCTGCATGTTTTTTGCCTGATTTGTCAACAAAAAATTGGCAGTTATCTACAATTTAGCACTAAGTCAGCTACTGTTGTAGTACCACTGTTTTTATTAGTATGGCAAAGAGCAAATAGTGTACAAAATGTAAAACTGGGAGAGACCTATCGTTTTGTCCCACATAGTTTTTTTTTTCCTGTCTTAAAGTCAATTGTAGAATCCCGCAAACCTGGCTTTCGCAGATCAAGGACTAATTTTAATTTTTTAAAGATAAAAAGTTGCATGCACACAGGCCCCTAGAGGGAATATTTGAACAAAAAATTCCCGCCTTTCCTTAAATTAGATTTTCTAGATTGCCACCACTCAGCTTTGGGATGACCAATCTACCCCCCTGATAGTAACAATCCAAGACGACCTTCACCACGTTGACTACGCTCTAATGAGAAATAGCTCAGTTTATTTGTCTGGTACAGGGGGTGTCACCCCCATCTAAACTCTGCAATGAAAAAGAAAGAGTGAAGTTGGAATTCAAACTAATTCTTTGACGCTACTATTTTTTCCTGAGGCGCTGCACAGCAGGGGACTGAAGGCTACAGTCCAGGACTGGCTGCGATTCTGGCTGCTCCTGCCCAATCTCTGGAAGAAAATTTCCTCAAATTTCCATTTTATCACACCACTGACTGATCTTTATCTTGAATAAATTGTATTTGCGCACTGAAAAAACAGTGATGTTTGTGGCACATCCCAATGAAGACCAAACAGTGATCTAATGACCAATAGGCATTGCAAATTCCTGTTTACAAAATAAATAAGACTTCTTAAAACCAGTTTGCACCTCTCTCTTGAACTAAGCATTAAAAAGAAAACATTGTATTAATATTTTGTTCTAACAATTGCAGTTCTTGGTATCACTACCAATTTCAAAATATTAAAGCCTGTTATCAAGCCCTGGCTTAGATTTCAAGCACTTTAAACACCAATTAAAAGTTTCTACATAAATACAATCTATTATCATCATTGTATTATCATTTGTTAGCAATATACATGGACTTCTTTGTCAATCTCAACATTATAATGATGATTTTGAATCCTTAATATCTGTTTTGAAAAATATTTTTATCAAAGATATTATATGAAAATAATAGTATTTCGGTCTGTAAAACCATTAAAATGAAAAAAAAACACACCTAGATTTCCTGTTTGAAAAAAGTTCCACAACAATTGCAATAGTTACACTTAATAGTGAAGTTTAAAAATCACACCGAAGCTAACGACCTGTGACCTAAGAACACTGCATTATAACCAAGATCATCAAACTTCCCTTCTTGAGTAAAACCCCTCTTAAGAACAAACAAACTCAAGAGATCTTTTGATTGGTCAGGTACGACAGCTTCCTTCTAAACTTGTAAACTTCCTCTTGGGTCAGATCAGGTGTTCGGGAAATCTCGTGGCATGATACGGAAACTCGTTGATATCCAATCAGTATTACTTTCACCGTCTTTTTCCAAACTTTTCTTTCATTTTCCAGATTTTGTTGTTGACAAAGTTTGATTGTTAACTATCAATAGGGTTTTTTTTTAACTGTCTTCTTCTTTTAAGGTGAAGATGATGGCTTCCTGTAAATATTTGTCCATAGTACTTTCCAGTTCAATTTTTCATATAATTAAAATTATATAACAATGGTAACTTCATTCTCATTTTTAAACCCCCCTCCTCTTAGAGCATGAAAACAACAACATTAAAAGCAAAGATTACGCTTTTAAAAGCATCAACAAAATAATCTGTGAGACAATTTCAAACACTTTTCTTTAACCACGGGTAGGTTGAAGCTACATGTATACAGCTATATGAACCAACTTATTTTCAGAGCCTACTGGGTTTTTTCCTTCGAATTCATTGCTTTGACTTTCTTTTATGTGAGCTTCTTGGATGTTGCAGTCCTAACATTCAAATTCCTGAATAACATAAACGGTACACCTGGAAGTGGAAGCACTGTAGGTCTCCAGTCTTGAATGATCTTGGTCTAAACATGGATAAACCCATGGTCTATCCATGGTCTAAAGACCAGTTTTGAGACCTGTTAACTTGGTCTAGATCTAGTTCTTGGTCTCCAAATCCTCTGAGCTTGATACCGATCTTAAACTTTCTGATCTACAATGTAAACTTAATTTTTCCAATTCAAAAAGTTCAAAAGAAAAACAAAACTTTGTATAGCAACAATCTCATACATCTCACTTCCAAAACATTCATGCTTTAAAATTAAATTAATAAAAAAAATATATATTTACGGTAGGAAGTGATTTTGGCAAAAGTTGTGGTCCCCTTGTGGAAAGAGGATGTATTAAAAGTGGATGTATTTTTTCCTGTGTGGTTGATAATATATCCTGTGGATAAGGATATGCACACCTCCACCCTTCCTTTTTTTTCATTTCACACCTATTCAGATTCTAAACAGGAAGTTGACTACCATGATCTATAAATTTCAAGAAAAGGATTGACGAATTCTAGGAAGGAATTTTTTTTTTTTATTAATGATGTGTTTCATTAGATTTTTATTTGCTTCTAGCTATCATTAATAATCATGGTCACAGTACTGACATAGCATTTTTAAGAATTGAACAAAAGTCCAGGAAAATGATAGTGATGATTGAAAAAATCACTAAAGATATAACTTATTTGCTCAGAAACACAGGAAATCTATATCAGCAACAAATTAAACAATAAAAAATGTTAAGGATATATTGATGTGTTAGCATATCTAATCGTATGATAATGTTGACGGAAATGATAGCCTTCCAATGAAAAATAAAAAGAAGATTAAGCATAGAATTTGAAAAGTGAATTTGTAAAAGATGAAAACAGAATGAGAAAAATTTGCTTGAAAATGCAGTAACCATTTGTAAGCTCTTTAACTTGATTGGATTTATACCCTCCCCCCCAAAAAAAAATAATAAATAAATAAATAAAAATAAAAAAATTAATAAATTAATTTCAAAAAAATTTAAAATATGGTACTAACAATATAACCTCTGAAAAAAACATGAGCAAAGTTCTGGGTCCTGTTGCACAAAAGTTACTCTTATGGTATTTTTTTCATTGAATGGTAACATCATAGAAATCCTTGATTCTGATTGGCTGTTGGGTCATGTTACCATGGTAGTAAGTTACCATTGGATGGCCCAAAGGAGTAACTTCTAAGCAACAGGGCTCTGACGAAGAGAGTGAACTGCCCTTCTTCAGATTTTTTTTTAGGATTTATTGTCCATGATACATTTTGAGCAGTGCAGCAATAATGAATCTACTTCATGAAAGACTGAAATGAGTGAAATTTTGTCCACAAAAAATACCCTTTAATGAAGGAAAGTATAATAACAGGATAGCCAACTATTCACAAACCATTTGCAGATTTACCGATTTGATATTTAAAAAGATAGCGTGATTTCTTAATATTTCTTCACTTCATTAGATTTCTATTCCCTGTATTCTTTATATTTGTATCTTTCTTGAATTTCTTTGTTCCATTTCTTTTTTCATTTTGATGGATATCATTTAAGTACATTTATCGATTACTGACACTTAAGGTCTGCAGGTCAATGAAAATGAAATAAAGAGTAAATATATTCTTATTTCAAACAGAATTTCTTGCTTTAGATCTAATAACTTCCCAATTTTTCCAGCACTTTTCCCCTGAAATAATTCAACTGACTTTTTAGTTTCAAACTTTGATTGCTCATTAGACAACCAAGATTGTACACTATACAGTAAAAATGCTGAACAAAATAAAATTTTATGCAATGCGGTTTACTCTATGAACTTAACACTACCTGTTTAAACAACCATGCTTTTTTATTGAAGATTAAATATTAACAATTAAACTTGAAATGATCTTATATACTTGCTTAAACTGTTGAACAACAACTGTTAAATTCATTATGACAGTGTTCTAAAATATATATAAAGAAAGTCTTTGTTGTGCACATGAATAGCAAAAACTAAAATTCTGAGGGGGAAAAAACATTTCCTGGCCAATAGTAAACTTCATTTAAAAAAATTATTTTTCCAAACAATTCACAATATTCAAAGCAGCCTTGAAAAAAAATCACATGTCTGTTTCATTCAGAAGAAAGAGCAATTCATATCACTCTAAATGGATACCAAATACGTCCGGCAAAAACAAAGCAGAAAAATTAATTTGATTGGTAATCCACCCGGCCGTCTGGCCACTCAATATGGCTAATTTCTAAAGACAACCCCGTGGAAGACTGGTGCGAAAAGCATTGCTAAATTCCTGAAGGGTTTCACACTATCGGCTTCCCATTTCTCGTCTTCACTAATCTGTAAAAGAGAAGCGTTAATAGACTGTTGGATGTGGATATATTACAACCCATCCAGATAGCCTTGCCTAAGTACTCATATCATATGAAGGGATTATGTAACAGAGAGCGGCGGTGTAGGTTACAAACTATCTCCCATAATTAGCTAATCCAGATTTCACTCTATCAGACAGCCGAAGCATCGCAACTCACCTGTTTAGGCCAGCCGAGGTATTACTCCGCACGCCAGACATCATGGATAATTAAACAATTAGCTCAGCGATAATGTAGTTGGTATGGACGGACAAGCGCAGAGTATTGTACAGTATGTTTTCCATAGATGGGTTAACCACTGTCGATGCGGTGTAATCAAAGAAAGTAATATCTGAAGACAAACGCCCGCATTTCTGCTTGATTAGGACTGCGCCAGGGTTTCTGGTTGCTCTCTCCGAAGAAATCCTTACCTAGCGGCCAACCTACCAGCCAAAAACCAATCCTACTACGTGCCATGGAGGAAATAGAGTATCTTCTATCTCATTTTTTTTTCTCTATCCTTCATTTCTGTCAAGTTATTTTTTCCCCCGTCGTGATCATAAAGAGGGCAAGGTTCATGATTTTTAAGTGGTGGATGAGGTGATGAACTCATTAGCATAAAGCTCAGATCAGATGATACCCATTTGCATAATAATGTTTTTCAAACGTAACAGGAAGAATAACCAAAATAATCAGAAAAACCAATCACTTGGCCAAAATTCTATGAACCCTTTCCCTATAAATGATAGTCTAAAATGCACCTTTGTCCAGTGTTAATTTTTTTAAAAGTAAGACGCTATAATACCTAGCTTTGGAACTGCATAATGAAAATGGTAAAAGTTATTTCAATAGGAAGGCTTTTGTAAAATTGATCAATGCATCAAAATATTGTACTAAGGCAAGAGCTTTCACACCAGTTCTAAGGAAACTTCCCTAATCAAAAATCATCAGGTGTCTTTTAGGTGTGAGAGCCAAGCGCTCATAACATCCCCAAAGAAAACACCAAGGTAATAAGCACTTTTACCATTTTAGAAAACTTTTTGCAGGATATCTCCAATGTCACAAATACAGATTAAAGTGCACAAACTTATCAAGTTGAAATCCGGTCTGTGTGCAGAAAATGATCAGGTTCTATTTTATTGGATAGATATAAATCATAAACATAAATTACAAGTAGCCAATGAAGCAAAAGATGAATAGGCTCACCTGTAATACTGCGAAGGGAACTCGGACTTGGGCTGACGAAGGTTCATGTCCAATGAACTTTGACCCGAACTTGACCCTATAGAGAAAAAAAAGAGATACCATTCACTTATTAGTGATCACATTATTACAAAGCTCTTTAAACTTTCATTCAATTTCAAGTGGGCTTCTTAGATTAATTCATCGCTCATGAGAAAACATCAATTCCAAATTTGAATTTTCTTTTTTGACAAATTGCAATACACTTTCAGCAAAGACCATGAAAGCTACATGTATGAAACACACAGATCATACTACGTCTTTGATTTACAAGGTCTACATCATGCTTTCCAAAAAAATTCATAACACAACATTTTAAAGTATAGGCCCGCATTCTGAACTCAGGTTTAAATTGAACCCTGGTGTAAAGTTGTGGTTTAACTATGGAGAGCACATTAAGGCAAAAATATCTAACTTACACATCCAATTTATTGACTCATATGACACCCACATTGTTTATAATTGTCTCTGAATGGTAAATGAAGTATTTTTCTTCATTATGAAAGCAAAATAGTAAACATAAGAAATATACATTAGAACTAGAATATTTGAATTTTTGGCTCCCCATAATTTTAGCACAGAGTTAGACCGTGGTCTAACCTGACTTCAGAATATGGGCCATAACATTCAGCAAATTTTTCATTTTGCATTAAGATGCATTCTTTCACATATAACCTTTTAATAAGGCCAAATTACTCCATATTATAGGGGGGAAATTACTGAAATTGAAAACTGAATTGAAATTCAAAGTTAATCAAAGTGATTTAATGGGATGGTCCGGGCTGAAAATATTTATATCTTAATACATAGAGTAGAATTCACTGAGGAAAATGCTGAAAATTTCATCAAAATCGGATAACAAATAATAAAGTTATTGAAGTTTAAAGTTTAGCAATATTTTGTGAAAACAGTAGTCATGAATATTCTTAGATGGGCTGATGATGTCACATCTCCACTTTCCGTTTTCTTATGTTGTTACATAAAATCATTATAATTTTGTCATTATTTCATACTTGTGTGAATATGTCTCCCTTAGAATGAAATAAGTTGCAGCAATGAATATCTAATGCACTGAATCAGTTGTCAATCCGATTTTTCTAGTTCTTGGAGGAAAACATTTGAATAAACCTCATTTCATATAATAAACTACAAAATAACAAGTGGTGATGTGTCATCATCAGTCCACCTAATGAATATTCATGACAACTGTTTAAAAAAAATATTGCTAAAAGTTAAAATTCAATAACTTTATTTGTTATCCGATTTTTATGAAATTTTCGGCATTTTGCTCAGTAAATTCTACTCTATTTATTAAGCTATATGTACTGTCAGCTTGGACCATCCCTTTAATATAAAGAAGGAGGTAAACTTACAATGTAAGATGGAGGAAAGATTAAACTGTGGGTTTTCCCTACCAGCTTATATTATCATGTACTGTCTGTTTATTCGATTGACAGATTTCAAAATGGTAATAAACTGAATCCTGTTCTAATATTCATATTGATCTTCATTTCCAAGTAGAGTTTCCTTTTGGTTAGATAACCAATCATATGTTCATAACTAGGGTTTGTAGCGTTATACATTACTTCAAAACACATAGAAAATTATTTTCAATGGTCATTATGTTGAACTATAAAACAAAAATCAAACCCATGTTCAAACATCATGCCAAAAAATAACAACAAAAGATGCAAAAGTATTTATTTATTCAGATATGCAAACAAACTTGTATATACTCAACTATGAAATTATTAAATTGATTAAACTGTATGTTGATTAAAGTACTACTACCTCTTTCTTGTATGTTAACTATTATTGTCAAGTTGGTTTTTTATCAAATGAACTACCATGTATTTGTAGTGTTTGAAAAATAAAATGAGCAAAAAGGCACTATCAAATTCAAATTCATATATTCCCAAAGAATAAAAAAATCAGACGGTTATAATTATGGTAACTGGTCACCACACTTTTGCAAGATTGAAATGGAATCACAATTCCAGTACAATATTGTAAATTAAGCATCAATACATGGTCGATTATTTCAGTAAATTTGGACAGCAAACGTGTGATAAAGTCCAACACAAACTGTTCAATCAGTAACCATGTGAAGCATGCAAACATCTGCAAAATCAATTCTAGTCATAAATTACAAGTCAATTACACAACACTGTCCACTGTCAGTTCATCATCACTGCACATGACAATGTAATAATTATACAACCTCATTAAACATCAAACTCCTTAATTACGATTTTAATATAGATGGA
This sequence comes from Lytechinus variegatus, assembly GCF_018143015.1. Classification (NCBI taxonomy): domain Eukaryota; kingdom Metazoa; phylum Echinodermata; class Echinoidea; order Temnopleuroida; family Toxopneustidae; genus Lytechinus; species Lytechinus variegatus. The sequence goes on from NC_054756.1 coordinate 14,423,731, forward strand.
TTCTGACATGCATCTTTTTCCATTGACTTTGACTCTTCTTTACTTAGGAATGCCACTTAGAATTGATTTTAAAAATGTCTGAAAATCATCTGGACACCCCCTTTCCTACATTGAAAAGACATTTTCTATGGCCGAAAATATGTTTAAAAACCCCTACTTCAGACTTTAGCCTGAAAAGCGGCATCCCTATTTAGATTAGAAAGTCATTCTTGCAGTCTACACAAATTAAAATGATAAGGTACAAGTTGTAATGAAGGCCCAAATGAGAATTAAATGTATATTGCTATAAATTTTCTATGTAAAATGTGGATAGTAAAAAGGGACTCTTTTAACAAAAGAGGCTCATTATCACAATAACTCATTCAGGTCTTCAGATAATATACACCGGGCTTTAAGGAAAGTGTTTCAATAAAATATGAATAAATACAGCAAATGTTAAATATGCATAACATTTGGTAAAATGGAGCATGCTCACAATCAATAAATCCAAATCGGTGAAGGATTGAGATAACCCGCTCACCTGGCAGCGATTCTATAGAGGGAGCATAGCTACTATCGGAACCACTTGGTAGTACACTAAGGGGCTCACTTTTTACTGGACAAAATAACGATAATAGTAAAAGCAGTAAAAGTAGTAAAAGTAGTAGTAGTAGTAGTAGTAGTAGTAGTAGTAGTAGTAGTAGTAGTAGTAGTAGTAGTAGTAGTAGAAGTAGTAGTAGTAGTAGTAGTGGTGGTGGTGGTGGTGGTGGTGGTGGTGGTGGTGGTGGTGGTGGTGGTGGTGGTAGTAGTAGTAGTAGTAGTAGTAGTATTAGTAGAGTAGTAGTAGTGGTGGTGGTGGTAGTAGTAGTAGTAGTAGTAGTGGTAGTAGTAGTAGTAGTAGTAGTAGTAGTAGTAGTAGTAGTAGCAGTAGTAGTAGTAGTATTGATAATAATAACAATTAACAATGATGGTGATGAAAATTAAAAATGCTAATATTAATGATAACAATGATGATGATTATGATGATGATGTTGATGATGATGATGACAGTTAAACTAATTATTTATTATACTAACAATCTTAATAATTAAGATAAAGATAATAGAATGATAACCATAATCATCATAAACTGCAATAATAACAAAAATAACCATTAGCTGGATTTGTAAAGCGTTTTTTGCCTGAGGATACAAAGCGCTGCTATTATTACCCCGGCTTTAGCACGAACTACCATCAGCGGCGCTTAGTGCATTCAAGGAAATAATCCTGCCGGGTACCCATTCACCTCACCTGGGTTGAGTGCAGCACATTGTGGATAAATTTCTTGCTGAAGGAAAACACGCCATGGCTAGGATTCGAATCCATGACCCTCTGTTTAAAAGGCGAGAGTCAGAACCACTAGACCATTATCAATAAATAAAGATTTTGAAATATACCATAAAAAAAGGCCACATAAAAAGGGAACATTGCGTTGCAAAATGTAGAATATCACTTAAATATAATTTATTATTGTATTTTCGAAAAAAATAATACAAATATGAGGAATTCTGAGCTAATTTTATGCATGATGAATTATAGCAAAATTCATGTCCAAAATCAATTTTTCAATGCAACAGGGGCCACATTTACATCTATTACACATACTTTTATAATCAATCTCCCCCAAAATGTGAAATAATATTTAAATTTATCAATATCAATGAAAATAATTATACTTAACAAAGAGATTTGTTTAAAAAAACAAAAAAAGTTTAATGTGAGATAAAGTTGATTCACTTTATCAGACAGATGGTAGATACATCTTACACACACCTATTTTTTTTTCTTCTTTTCAGTTGCAATTTCATCAAATCTAAGCGAGTATGCAGAGCAAACATTGGGTGCTTCATAAAACAAACATAATTAAAGTATGATAACACTTGGCTAAAAATCAATGCCAATATCAACTCAAATGGAATATCAATACATCATAGACACACTCAGCCTTTTCTCAGCTCTACATCATTATTTCTTATGGTAGCAAGGAAAAAACACATAAAAAAGAAATAATAACAACTTGTCACTATAAGTCAACTCTTCCTGTTTTGTCATTTTTAAATGTTGATTTCTCACTTTATACTTCTTTTTTTTTGCATTTTTGTCAACTAATGTCTCAATATAATTGGTTTCAAATAAGTAGTGCAGTATTATTGTTGCAAGCTTTCTTATTATTTTATCTAGTACAAGATGCATTACTTCATGACATACAATATTCAATTATTTCATTTTTTTTATATTGTGGATTAAGAAACATGTTATCAAAGTCATTAACACTAGTGCATCCCACAATAAAGAGATTTACATCAAGTGCCAAGCATTTTATTACTTTCAATCTCATATTATCAGCATACAATCAAGCGCACTTGAAGCAAAACTACACATTTATTAATTTTCAAATACAGAGGTCCCCTATGCATTCTTTCATTTACAATACAACCCCGCCTTCCACGGCCTCCTCGGTGTTTGTTTTATGTCTGTGAAAAGAGTGTCAATTTATTAGATGGAAAAAATTGCGATTGAGAGTGAAATTATTGATGTATTTAGGGAGAGGAAGAGGAAAAAGGGAGTTTGCTTGGGTCATTATGTAAAAGTCACGTAGGTCTGTATGGTAGATATAAATGGACATAAAGAGATGCAGGTTTCATTTGTGAAATATACAATGATGATGTGATTTCAGTATTCACCAATGCACAATACCATATTGATTTTCTTGATTTTTTTCCTTGGCAGTACAGTGTGATTGTTTAGTGAAAGCTTTTTGAGTAAAAAGGTCTCTTCTACAAAGATTTTTCTAAATTCATGACTTACATGACTACCGTATTGTACGAAAACTATAAAACCTACGTTTTTTTTACTTAAGATTAAGATAATTAACGAAATTTAATAACTTTTTTTATGATTGAAATATATTATTGATGTTATCTATGATAAAAATAAATCAAAGGTGTTCAATAATTATCATATGTAGAAAAGAATGGTAAAACAAAAAAGAAATACAACTGCAAAACAGAAACAAATCAAGGATTGGGGTCAAATAAACAGAACAGAAAGATAGGAAAGGTGTGAAAATAGAGATAAATGAGTTAGATAGAAGATGATTAAATAAGAGAGTTGTGATTCATGATGGAATGCGAAAACATTCCACCTGTTTTCACCTGCCTTGCACCCCACAAAGACCCCATCAAAGATCCTAACATAACCCCTTTCACAAAGTAAAAAAAATCATAATTTGAATGATGATTCCAGTGAAAAATAAGGCTAATGACAAATTTTTAGCACATGTGAAACAACTAGCATCACCAACGTTAATCACAATCATGAATTCAAATTCTTCTACGGAGGTGAATTCCAGTTCAAATTTCACTCAAATTACGGTACAGATTTTCTGTGTGAAAGGACCGATGATTCTAAAGATGAATTGCAATCATCATTACAATCAGGGTGCTACACAAGCACTAGCCCAATTACCCGGGGTGAGTTAAAGTTAGAGTCGGACAAGCGTTTTGTCCGGATTGGGCAGGCCAAATTCTCACAATAGAATGACCGAAATTAGGGTTGATATGATATGGTATTGACCCTAATTTTGGTCATGGAAGGTAGATCTGTTCATGTCAAAGTGAGAGAAAAACGTCAATGGTTTATAAAACCGCAAAACTTTCTTTTCAAGAGGTAAAAAAATTCCAAGGATTTTTTTGAGGCAGGTGACATAGATTTTTGGGCAAGTATATTCCAACTATTTGAAAATTTACTTGTCCGACTGGGCAAGTGCTTCTAATAAGTTATGTAGCACCCCGACAATGATTCAAGATTCACGTGTGAAAAGGCCCCGAGATACACCAGAACCAACAGAAATAGGGAGGGGAAAGAGGTTGGTCATACATGAGGAAGAAGAACTAAAAGCAGAATGAAACGCATACAAAGGTTAAGAGGATTTCATTTCAACTATCAGAAAATGACAAAAAAGGGTATAAATTATGATATAAACAATTTGAACATAATTAATACTTTTTGAGTAATTTCTCTTTCACTCCCCCTATTTGGGAGAAAATAAACGCAGAATTCTTTTTTGAGATAAAAATCTATTTTATACTAAAAGGTTGATGTTTTATTCATTAATTCTTGCAAGACATTGTTCTCTCCTGTTTCCATTGTTGTTGGAATTCATTTTGTTGACTCAAAGCAGGAGAATTAATCCTGACATTTCAATTTATCATTTTAAGTGTTGACAAAATCACCTCAGATGTAACTCTCTCTTAAATGTTAAGCAGGCAACAGACAACGCCTTGTGTGAAAAAGAGTAAGACACCATTCTCACTGCCGTCATCAAACTAGTTTACTAGAAACTTGTAACGTGTAATGAGAATGGTCAAAGCGGTCTCAGAAGCGATTTTCCAAACCGATTCAGAAAACTACCTCGCAATGTAGTTTTGAAGATCGCTTTGCCTCGTTAATCTGGTTTTAGTTTGAGGACACAACCTTTCTTCGGGAAGCGATCTTCGCACATTTTGAGCACGGTACTCCACATACTGTATGTGGACTGCCTATGCTGCGGTTTCAAATTTCACGCAAAACATGTCATCCCATTGAGTGTCCCCATAGCAACAAGACCGCTTTACGTAAAGTGGTTTTTCAAAACCACTTTCAGGTGATCAAATGGGAACGCTAGCAAAGTGATCTTTCACACTGGTTTCCTGAACCAGTTTCCAGTAAACTAGTTGTTGAAAGTATAATGAAAATGGTGTCTAAGACGGGCCAAGTCCTGCAATATTGCCTACATTGTGCACGATTATGAACAGGGCTTAAAAGATAGAAAGGTTAGAAGAGAGAATGGGGAAAAAACATAGAAAGAGAAAGAAGGAAGAAAGGAAATGGGTAGAATATTTCCAAGTCAGAGAGAAAGAAGGGATAGTTAAGAGAAGACAGAATATGAGAGACAGAACGAATTGAGAGGTTGTACAAAGTCAGACGTTGGGCTGGGATGTTAGGGTTCAGTTAGGGTTTGTTGCCATGGCAACGAGGAAGGGGTGGGGAGAAGGATAAACTCTCCTTTGCCTACAGGTTATACATGACGATTGAGGAGAAAATGTGATTGAGTTAGATGAAATCAATGGAGAGAGATACAAGGAGAGAACAAGAAAGAGAGAGAGAGAGAGCCACAGAGAAGGGAAATTCATGATTGACTGAAATAGCAATTTATAAAATCAATCATGCAGTGGATGATGTCAGACTGTTCCAAGACGAAATTTTGGTTCAAGCTGCTGAAAATAATCAAAATTCAAATTTCGGATCATTGAATGACAAAATGAAGATCTACTGTATAATTAAACAGAATTGATTGGCGTAGAAGTGGTGGATAGTTAGTCTGGTGAGTCTACACCTTTGAAGTTTGAATTATGGACCTATTCATACGCTGTAAATATTAATTATCATTATCATAAAATTCATCATTATCATCATCATCATCATTGTCCTCATCATTAACAACCTCCTCCCTCCCCCCCCACTCCTCCTCCCTCTTCCCCTTTCTCTTCTCCCTCCTCCTCCTCTTCCTCCTCTTCCCCTCTCCTCTTCCCCTCTCCTCCTCCTCCCTCTCCTCCCATCCCCTTTTTGCTCCTCCTGATAATCCTCATCCTCATTATCATTCTTAAGGCCAGTACCGCACACCTTACGATTGGTCTGCGGCCCTAGATTAGAATAAAAAAATCATAGAATTTGATGCTAATACTGAGACATAGAACATCTTACTGTGTAATGTTCTAATTCATCGTACAAATACCCAAGTTCAAATCTGTGATTATTCTATCATCCTAATTAGAATAAAAGCAAATTTTGTTCATAATGATGTTATAGCAATTGTACAATTCGCTATAATTCAAAATTAATTCGGGCTTTACTCCAAAATAAAGGCTTGTATTCATAAAAAAATATATATTCTTTTGAACATTAAATTTGAACATCTAATAAAAAAGACACATTTTCATCCACATTTTAAGAAAAGGAGCAAAATGAATTATGTTCTGATATCAGATCGTGGACAACTCGTAAGGTGTGCGGTGGCCTTTATCCTCAAAAGTTTAGGTTATAAGCCCCATCCGTAGCTTGGACAATTCTTTCCTTTCACAAAGGAACATAAACATCCTAGCCTCTGGTACCTTCAAATGCTCATTCGAATAATACTTCACCAAGAGCCCCAATATGCTGCAAAAATTATTAAAAATTACTTGTAGCTAACAACCTCGTGAAATTCACCACAAGTTGTGCTAATTAAAATAATCTTCAAAATACAAATGAACTTGCATTTTTCTTATCTGGGGACCGTAAAACACAGCTTAGCAATGATCGTAGAACAATTATTACGATTGGTTGCATTGCCTACAATGTACAATCAGGTGTACGATTAATCGTTAACCTTTGTGTTACGGGGACCCAGACCAGACTCTGAGGCTGATGAGAACCAGTCTCGAGCTAGAGAGAGAAATGGGGTATGAATAAGTAACTTTCATGCCCAGTGAAATGCCTTGAAAAGGAACAGAGAATAACAAGAAATAGAGTTAGATTGAGGCCACGATGCTGATTGATGTATTGATATTTATACAGACTTGGCTTGTATAGAGCTCGACAGGAAGAGAAATAACCCTACCTCTCTATCTTCAATCCTTCTCAACTTCTAGTTTTAACCCTATATAGATTCCTCTTCAATATATGCAAGCCTATATCATACCAGTGGGGAAAAAAACGAATTAAATTGAAACGGATTCCTCACATTCATTTTTCATGTCTCTAGGAAAATACAAACAAAACAATGTCAAAATTACATTCACAGTTCTAAGAGCTGCCATAAGTTGAAATGGGTTGTCCCATGAGCTACGCAGTTTGCACTCATATAAGCTCATTAGCCAGGTAGTTTATCACACCAATGAAGCTCCTTGTTCACAGTGTGCAAATTGTGACACAGAATTGTTTTTCACTGTTTTTCTTCTTTTTTCTCACTTTTTTCTCCTCCAAATAGTTTTTTCTGGTGGCTGCAATCAATACAGGAAAAATGCCAAACCATTTACCTGTTAAAAAACAGTGTCAGTGGTAAATGCCTACATAATTGCTTCAAAACGGTGAAAACTCATTGTGAGAAATTTGGTTCGCAGTGCAGCCCTAAATAAAGTGTCAGGCAGCTCAGGCCAACAACACTTACAATTATCTGAGTGGAGGGAGGGGGTTAAGAATGATGAAAAATTGCATCATTTTTTATTGCGATGACACCTGTCTAGCATGTCATAAGAAACACTAACTCTATATTTCTTCATCTCTAACTGCAAGATATTCCTAATTTTTAACAAATTATTTGAATACTTCTGAAAATAATTTGAGAAAGGATTTGGAGGTTTAGAAGTTTTGGGCAGGATATGAGTCTAAATTCACTGATAGGGTTCCAACTCTTCAAAGTTCTCTAAGAAAGTCTTACGCAACCTCAAGCCGGAATCATGATTTGAATCAAGATTTGAATCATGATTCAAAACACAAACCTGAATCATAATACCATAAAATCAGGGTTTAGACGAATTTCATTCCAATCATGATTCAAATCACGATTACGTTTATATACCTTTTCGTTCGTGATTCTACAGAAACGTCTTTCCAAACGCCCGTTTATCCATGTTTCATGCTTTTGATTTGAAAGAAGTTTATTTTCAGTTGATAATGCAACCATGATTCTGCAGAATCATGATTCAGATCATGAAAAAAGTGGCGCATAAACGCACCCCTAAATATCTCAGTGTATTATGAAAGAGACGAAGGAAGATCAATACTATAGTAACCAATATTTCTTTACAATAGAAAATGAAGAAATATCATGCAAACATCAGTCCTTTTCATCAAAGAATGACACATTTTCACTTTATTAAAATTGTCCACAAAATGTGTAAATATTAGCTCTTACTCCGCCACCCTTGCCCTTCTCTCTCTCTCTCTTTCTCTGCTAGCATTAGTAATGGTAAACAGACACCTTCACATTCACTACTATGTCTTCATATTAGTGCTGGAATAGATTATGATTCAAATGAAAATGTGATTTTTTTTTAGGAAAAAATTGTAATACAGTAAGTTCATTATTAATATCATTTTCATCATTATAAGTGGTAATTTCATTATTATCACATAATCTTTAATTTATAATCTTCAGTGATCACCCATCATTATCATCATCACTATTCAATAAAGGCTAAAGTCTTTCTTGTTACTAAGTAACTTTGAAGGGAAAATAAAAAGATGACCCAGGTGTATGTTGCAATTTTGCAAACTTTAATTTTCAAAGCCAAAAAAACACAATAATTTGGCTAAAAAAAAAACTCTTACTAAAAGGCCTAAAAATTATAATTTTCATGTCAATTTTTTACCAAAAAAATAACAGTTTAAGGGTACAAAGAGGAAAGCAAGATTTTAAGAAAATATTAAAATAAAAGTCATTATTTAACCCCCCCCCAAAAAAAAAAAAATAAAATAAAAAATAAAGAATAAAAAAAACAATAAGTATGTGAGAACTTGATGCTAAAAGCTTTAATTCTGTTTTTTCCCTTTTTTTAGAATACCTGGCTGGCCACGTCAATATTTGAGTTCACTTTTATAGCTCTCTTGAAATGTGGATTGAGGCAGCAGTCTGTAACAGATTCCTTTTTCCTCCTAACAACATTAATGCATATTATGAGCAATTTTTCATATTGAAATTGTGTCATTTTTATACATTTACATTCACCAATAGATGTGCTGGAAAAGCTGATAGGTACGACAATAAAGAGTGGAACTCCTTTCTCGTTGTTAAAGCATCACAGATTATCAAGTGCTGCCTCCGCCTGATGGACGTGTGTTGAGTGATAACCACTCTCAACAGAAGCTCAAAGTAAACCCTAACTCAAACAGATGTACAACTATTAAAAGAGAGCGACACTTAGAGGATGGTTACAGCCGACTAGTTGAAACCAAGTGCTGGTTAAGTGATTGGCAGGGGCACTGAGTGCGGGATAAAGACCCAGGGTTGATATAGGGAGGGGCAGAGGGGGGTTGTGAATTTAGATCAGAAATCTCATTCGTGGGTTCTTTTGAGAGCTTTTCCTGATATGGCAATAAGTAATGTACAGTGCATAAATTACATATTAATGGGATATTTCATGTCTTGCTCTCGAGGAAAAGAGAAAGAAAAAGCTTTCATGATTTCTGGTTTCATTTTCATATGCATTATCATTATTATTATTAATATTATTATCATTACTATTCTTACTATTATCATCATTATCATCATCATTATCATCATCATCAACATCATCATCATTACTGTTATTGCTATTATTATCATTATTATGCAGGGCCTCAATGTACATTCAAATTTTACCTCTAACAGGGCTGACCATTACATAATACTAATAATAATTATATAAATGGATACCAAAACAAATGAAATCACTAATAAATAATTTTCTAATCCCTGCATTGTGAGGATGGAAGAAATTTCAGCAAAGAGTACATCCTAAATTTTTAGTAACTTCATATTTCGAATCAGTCTAACCAAAGAGTGAAGAATTAGTTCATGATTTGATATAGGACAAAGGCTGTTGTCAACAAGAAAACACAAGCAGAAATAAAAGGGTGTGGCTTTTATTTAGAAAGGGAACTGTGGAATGGCAATCATCAAAACTACATGTTCAAATCTTCTCTCTTTGTATGTCTATATAAATGTCACGCACCTAATTGGTCAAATTATAGAGTGGAAAGTAGGCATGCTGTTAGAATGCTCAGTGAAGATATAGGTCACCGTCTTTCGAGGTGTCAACAGAATTGTGATATCTTACAGCTGTAATAGTCCAGCCATTGTTATCTTTTTTGCTCAAATCATATTCCATAGATTTAATTTTAAACAATCATGAAGTACAATTCTGAGAAAAAAAGATCTAATGGATTATTTTGAAAGAACAAATCCTGAAACAAACTGCTCTGCAACATGTTACTCTTGATTATACCAAATCAATTTGGAAATATTTTTTCGGGGAAAAAAGATCTGTGAACATTTAATTCTGCTTGACCAGACAAGATGGAGCGGAACTCTCGTTCGAGCCAAGATCGTGGCTTTCAAATCTTTCCTTTGAAGAATCTGACACAATTTTGATCTAAATCCCAGTCTTTTTCTCGCAATGGTCCATTAAACCAGAACATCCCTAGGTAGCTATCCTTCATCAGGTCGTTATTTTCGCTTTGTTTTCTTCTGCTTGGTGTTTTAAGCCTGCCCTCGCTTGATCTCACAACAAAAGGGGTGTGTTCATAACCTGGGTTTCTGTTTTGACTAGGAGGGGACGGGGCTGCGAATCGGCCGGTATGTTCCACGCAAAACTCGTGGAAGAAGTTGGTGAGAAACGAAGCTCTGATACATTCACAGACGATTATAAATATGTGAAATAAAAATAGTCGGTTGTAGAACATGAAAATATCATCCCAACCATAAACAATTTAAACTTGTTTGCCATCGAGTCTGTTATATCAATTTGGAGGTGTGAAAGCGTTATGGTCTAGTGGTTCCGACTCTAACCTTTCAAACTGAGGGTCATAAGCTCATATCCCAGCCAAGATATTAGTTTTCATCAGCAAGAAACTGATCAACATTGTGCTGCACTATACCCAGGCGAGGTGAGTGAAAGGGTGCGAAAGCGTCATGGTCAAGTGGTTCGAGACTCGCCTTTCAAACTGAGGGTCATGAGCTCAAATCCTTGCCAAGGTATTAGTTTTCATCAGCAAGAATCTCATCAACATTCTGCATTCTACCCACGTGAGGTGAGTGAAAGCATCGTGGTCCAGTGGTTCTGACTCTCGCCTTTCAAGCAGTGGGTCATGAGCTCAAATCCCAGCCAAGGCATTAGCTTCTTCAACAAGAAACTCGCCAACATTGTGCTGCACCCTACCCAGGAGAGTTAAATGAACGGGCACTTCACTTGGCATAATTACTCCCTCCAAATGCATGAAGCACTGGCAGCCGCAGCCGGCCTATAGCAATTGAATCTGACACTCACTCAAGAGGTCTAAATAGTAAATAGACAGTGCAAGTCAATACCTATCATTCGCTTCATTATTACCAGTGGATGATTTTGTCAGTTTAACATAGTAAAAAAAAGTACTGCGCATTTCATATTTCATACATCAAGTATCTTCAATGATATTATCAAAATACTTACCTGATTTTCTTATTTACGAGATAACTCATACATCTACTTGATTTGCTAGTTCAGCCCTCTGGACTGCCATACCCGAATAGAACTCCCAAGGATTTAAAAAGCGCGAGCGCGCCCTCTCCCGTTCAGGCTTACTACCCATGATCACCGCGCAATTAGCGTCCATCTTCCTCACCTTTCGCAAGCCCATACGTTGAAACATGTTGCTACGCAAGGCGGAGGGTCGGTGGGAGGGTATCAAGTAGATGTATGAGTTATCTCGTAAATAAGAAAATCAGGTAAGTATTTTCATAATTTACTTCAATAACTCCATACATCTACTTGATTTGCTAGACCAGCACGGACTCAAACCGTAGGGAGGCATGTTTTCAATTGTAAGCCTAAGAAAATTTAAAAAAAAAAAAAACAAAAACAACGAAATTTAGGGAGAGGGGGAAAAAGCCGCAGCTGCTTTAAGCGCCGAAGCAGCAAATCTCGCCTCGCTGGACGGAATGTCCTTCAAGTAGAAAGAAGTGAAGAAGTTAGTTGAGCGCCAAAAGGCGGCCCTCAAAAATGTCCTCGAGAGGAATGCCCTGTATACTCAGGAATACTAAGTATCATGGGCCCTCGGCCTAGTGTCAGGAGAACAACATCACCTGCTGACTAGAGCGTAAGAATCGAAATTTGTTGAAAATTTCAACAAGAATCGTGATCGGAAAACTGAAGCTTTTAAGGCTCAGTAAGTGATCAATCGACCAATCTGAGAAGGCGAGATATCTCAGAACCCCTACCGAAAATTTAAGCGTGCCGCTTGCTAGTAACTAGCATGCGACTAGCAGGGCACTCGCTTAATAAGCGAGTGCATGCTAGCGAACAGTCCCTGCTCGCTAAAAGATCGCTTAACTATTACTCTGCACGCATATCACACGCTTATTAAGCTAACCGCATGCTAGTTACTAGCATGCCGCAAGCTTGCGCAAGCTAGTCGCACGCTTCCCGCAAGCTTGGAAATTTCTGTAGGGGAAGCCTCCGCGTGGGAGAAAGCGCCCAGAATTCGATATCTGTCTCAAATGCGTGAGGGCAGAAATCTGCAGAATTCTGATAGAGAGCTGTGGTAAAAAGTTACTAGCGGTCCGAAGGGGACCAGGAACGACGGAGAGTAGGGATTTAGGAAGAAAACCACTCGTAAGGCAGACAAGGGTCGAGAAAGCGACTGAGTGCCATCCTGTTAAAAAGGAATGCCGCGGACATGTTGCCTATGTAGAATAGAGCAGTCTGGTCAAAACAGCTCAACCGGGCGTGTCAGGGATACAGCGCGGTACACATCACGACAAAAGTGTGTTAGACCGAGTGATCGAGAGAGAACTCAGGATCCCCTTTCTCCCATACTGATTGAAGCACCCATCTGAGGGTGCAGTGCCCGCGGTGGAAGAGGTGGCTTGGCTCAAGCCACCATCGCCGAGAGAGCCCGTGAGGCTAGGCTGCGATGGCTGTCCGCTGGGTGGGGGAATCCCTAGCAGCAGCAAGTGTACGCCAGAGGGAGCTGGCGAAAAAAAATCTGTCACGATATTACGTGTAAACGACCATCAAGAGATGCTCTAAACGAACAGACATCGCCAGATATGATACCTCAACCGTTACATTCCCAACGGAATCGAATGAGGTAGCAACGGCCCTGTCCTATCAAGTTAGGGACGGAAACTGGCTAAGAGTGTCGAAGTCCTCGCTTGAAGAAACAAGCGAAGGAGACTTGAGGAAGTAATCACAAAATTTCCATCAGTCTGCGGTGAGAACCAGTTGTTTATGAAAACAGTCACAAGGCCTGTTTCTCAGGTGATCGTAAGAGCGAGCACCGCCGGCGCCGGTTGCGGCAGCGTGGAACAGTCCGATATCGGTAAGATAAGGAGCTCCAAAAAGCTGCGGGGGGCGGCAAAAATGACGCCCTAAGCAGCGGGGGATGAGAATCTAAATTTCTAAAAGAAGAACTCCAGTGAAGTAAATCACTTACATGGAGAGGCTCATCCACAGTCGGCCCGAGAGAAGGCGGGTCGTAGTGATCGTGGTTAGGAAGGCATAAGCATACATCCATCCACTGTTACATCATCCTCGGTCGTGCGGTGACCCTGGCCACATGCCTTGCATGGAAGGAGGATGAAAGCAGCATGCGGGGCGACTCGAGTGTGCCGTGAAAAAATTTCTAAGAAAGAAGCCGATTCGACTAACGGGCACGGTAAAGACATCCACCGTAGACCACTCCGCACAAGGAGGGAGCGGCGGAGACGCCCGCAAGATTGACCCACATAGAGGGCAGTCTATAAGATAGACAGTTAGAGCTCGACCGATGGTCTGGCGGTGTACAGTTTGGTGTGAACTCGCCGACCCGGTACGGTGGGTGTGCCCAGAAAGTAGGCATAGAATGCCGACAGAGAATCCTGGGGCTTTAAACAAGTTTGAACGCGCGTACATAGCCAACAATCTCATGAGATGTACGGCGGTTACTTTCCTCCGAGATGATGTTTACCCAACCGGGAAAGACTCGGGGAACAGCTGTGAATGTCAACAGGAGGGATATCTAGCATATGAAAAGCTGATTCCTTCCACGTATTCGGTGCGGGTGCTGCCGGCGGTGTCCGGGGGGACGAGCGGTGATGGCAGCTCGGGCAGGGTTCGTACGAGCCGCCCGAATACGAGACAAATAGGTTAACATAACCATAATGCACCGGGTGGTGAAGGCATAGCGATTATTAAGCACAGGAGAACTTTTAATCGCCGTGACATTCAGATCCGATATACATACTCATAAGCTCGGAGAGCTATGAGATAGTGAGACATACCGCTGAGCGGTGATGGTGCTCATATCAGAGTCGCCCTCTCTTCAGCGGCGATCGCTGGAGAACGGGTGTCTGTACTAGCCCTGACTCTGGCGTTGCAAGGGTAGGAGCTAAGTAAGACAGGGCACCCTTACTTTCGAATAGAAAGTGAGGTTCAGGCCAGAAAAGCGACGGTCCCGTCGCCTGGGCGGACGGTCCGCGGACGTGATAGGTTGTCCTCTCAAAGCAGCCAAACATTCTCACGAGAGAAGTGCGGCATGCGGTATGTAAGAGATTCATACCTCCAATCTACGGGCCCGCTTAGGGGGAAGAATGGAGAGAGTTACCGCTGAAGGAGTCGTCGCCGTATGTGAGCTTGACGTAGAGGGCGAATTCGGGAGAACCTGCATAATAATCGCCCCCCCCCCTGCCTCTGCCTTCTCGCTAGCCTCGAGAGGCTTGAAAATTTCGAGACGGCGGCGCCGGAGCCTGGCGCTTCCGGGCAGCAGCAGAGCGGGAGTGGGTTTACACCCACGGAGCTGGCGGCTTCCTCGTCGTAGGAGCCGCCTCGTCTAGAGCGACCCCGTCACTCTCCGAGACCCCCAATTCGGCCGATTGAGCTCGGAGCGCCTGAAGAGGCGGGGCGAGAAAATATGGACTCCCTTGCTTCATCAATACCCCCACTCGGAGGGTAGATGTGAGGTAGATACTTGTCAAGCAGCGCCTGAGCGCTTACTGAAAAGTCGACCGCGGGATAGGGGTTGTCCTCGTAAAGGGAGTCTCGCTCTATGGACTGAACCGGGGGGTTGTCCAGTAAGCGCCGGGGTGGCCCCGCGTGTCGGCTGGGACACGTGCTCTGAGATCGACGAAAATGCTGGAAAGCACACGCGATCTTGGGGCACCCGGTTAGTCGGTGCACTGGCTGGCGATTTAACAGAATCGCTCGAGGATTTCCCGGGTGTCTGGTGGTTATTGCCCACTTGTCTCGCTTGATGCTCAGGGGCATCAGCGGGGTGAGTAGACGTCGAGGGTGGGGTGAACCCGCACTACTTGAAAGCAGAATGTAGCAGCATGAATAGCTGTAACATCTGACCACCGACACAAGGGTCTGAAGGAGGGACGCCCATGGCAACAGGGCTGGCCGACCTCACCTTCGACCACTTCTTCTTCGCGGCCTCCGCCGGTGTGGCCGGGGCAGAAGAAGGCACAAGAGGCACGGGTGATTACTTACGATTTGCCGCCCCTGGCAGGGCGGCCGTCAACAACGAAACTTCACCCGAATCTGACGGGGTCAGATTGTGGTCACAGTCTGATGTGTGACGCCTCTCGCGGTAGCAGAATGTAGCAGCATGAATAGCTGTAACATCTGACCACCGACACAAGGGTCTGAAGGAGGAACGCCCATGGCAGCAGGGCTGGCCAACCTCTCCTTCGACCTCTTCTTCTTCTTCTCTTTCTGCGGGCTCCGCCGGCGTGGCCGGGGCAGAAGAAGGCATGAGAGGCACGGGTGATTTCTTACGATTTGCCGCCCCTGGCAGGGCGGCCGCCGACAATGAAAATTCACCCGAATCTGACGGGGTCAGATTGTGGTCACAGCCCGATGTGTGACGCCTCTCGCGGTAGCAGAATATAGCAGCATAACATGTATGACTGTAACATCTGGCCACCGATAAGAGGGTCTGAAGGAGGAATGCCCATGGCAACAGGGCTGGCCGACCTCTCCTTCGACCTCTTCTTCTTCTTCTTATTTTGCGGGCTCCGCCGGCGTGGCCGGAGCAGAAGAAGGCACAAGAGGCACGGGTGATCTCTTACGATTTGCCGCCCCTGGCAGGGCGGCCGCCAACAACGAAACTTCACCCGAATCTGACGGGGTCAGATTGTGGTCACGATCAGATTGTGGTTACAGTCTGTGTGACGCCTCTCGCGGTCAGGGGCTGGGCGATCTCTCCCGATGCTGTCAACGGAGGACGACTTATACGGCAGAGATCCTGACCTGTGCCGGGGGGAGAGAACCGCACTCTCCCTCCGGACTTCTGGTGACCCGGTAGCCGGTGGGTCGCATAGCCCTATGGGTGCTGCGGCGGCAGGACCTAGTTTAGGCTTGGAAGCCTTGGCTACCACTTTTTCCTTTGTCCGAGACCGTGGCACCACAGTCTCGGCCTTCCTTCTCTTAGCATCCGACCGCAAATTCGGAATGCTGATCGACGCACCCTCATACTCACCGCCGCTGGGCGCTCACCGCGGCGTCCTTCCTGCTCGCCTGGAGGCGGCCGACTTCTGTAACTTGCAATCGGGACGGTCCCCGTGGAGGGCACCAGGTCCTCTGGGGCTGTGTTAGTCCCATTCAAAGATACCTCTCTCTACCCTGAAAAAGGAAAAACAAGAATTTTTCTTTTTCTTTTTTACAAAGATCTCGCTTAGATTAAAGGTGGAGACCGGAGTGGTCTTTCCCTCCTCCTAAAAGGAGTTTGTTTGAGCAAACAGAACAAAACAAGAGGGGAGGGGTAGGGAGGAAGAAGAAACTAAGAATAGTTTAGGTATCTGCCTGTAAGAAAATAAAAAGGAGGTCGGAGACTTTGAAAAAAGAAACTCCTACAAGGTTCCCCTACTATATTCTCTTTTTTTGTGCCCGAAGGAAAAATTCGAAACAAAAATTCAAAATTGAATGCAAGTTCAGAAGAGAACGAACTTTCCACCTGCGAAGAAACACAAAAACAAGCATTTCAGAGCAGGAAGAAAAGGGATTGAGAGACAAATAATTCCAGATAAGAGAAATTTTACGATAATTTCCAAGAGGAAAAAAAAGTAACCTCCTGTGGAAAGGTAAAGAAATTCAGAACAGGAGGAAGGAGGAACGTCTCTAGTAACGATTCCAAGAGGAAGAACGACACAGTAAATCCTCAAAGGGAATCGTAGAGCCCGCCTGTCGAAATAAAAAAATATATAAGACTAGGAGGGAAGAGGGAATTGAACGAAGAAAACAATTCCGGGACAGGTCAAAAAAATTTCTAACAGGAAGGAGACCCCACCTGTAAAGAACAAAAAATTTTTTTTTTTTTTTTTTAGGGGGGATTGAATAACCAAACAATCATCAGGTATAATTGCGTAAGCCGAATTAAACAATCCCCGAAGCGTCTGTGAATAAAATATTAATCAAGAATTTTATTCAGAACAGAAAGGAAAAGGAATTGAGCTTTAGGATGCGCCTGTGAATAAAATATCAATCAAGAAATTTATTCAGAACAGAAGGAAAAGGAATTGAGCTTTAAGATCCGCCTGTGAATAAAATATCAATCAAGAAATTTATTCAGAACAGAAGGAAAAACGAATTGAGCTTTAAGATCCGCCTGTGAATAAAATATCAATTAAGAAATTTATTCAGAACAGAAAGGAAAGAGAATTGAAGAATTAATCAATCAATAATCAATCGAAAATCTTAATAAATCAATTCCAGAAAGCAAGGAAGGAACAGAGTTGAAGATCCCAACCTGCAAAAAGAAATAACAATAACACCCTCGACAACAAAGTGTAGAGGCTGTCTAGAAATTAATTCAAAAACGGCACCAAAAGCCACCACGCTTTGAACGTGAAGAACAATAACCATGACAGGTGGTGAAGGCTTGCTGCCACGTAGGCAGGCCAAGCCCGGTGCCTCGCGAACGCGCTAGCGATGCGGCGCGACGAGAACTCAAACGTTAGAAAAACAATTTAAGTGTCACCAAAAACACGTCTAAAAAGTCACGCCAAGTGTAAATTCTGAACACAATCTTACACACAAATGGAAAGATTGAAATTAAAAGGGAGAATGCACCACAGATAAGCGAAAATAATATACCAAAGCTCAAAAAGATTTGAGCTCTTAGGAGACTTATCTGAGCACGTCTTGACAGGTGGCTTGCCGAAAGCAAAAGAGGAAGATGGACGCTAATCGCGCGGTGATCATGGGTAGTAAGCCTGAACGGGAGAGGGCGCGCTCGCGCTTTTTAAATCCTTGGGAGTTCTATTCGGGTATGGCAGTCCAGAGGGCTGAACTAGCAAATCAAGTAGATGTATGGAGTTATTGAAGTAAATTATCAATTTCTTATTAATTGATTTAAAATTACTTAGATATTTTTCATTAGTTATGATTGGAAGAAATACTACAAGTGGGATGTCATCGGAATAAACAATAACTGTGTTGATGATGATCCACAGCATTTATGTTGCACCATATATTTCTGTTAAAAACATTACCAGGCGCACAGACAAAAGTGAAGTAGACAAACTGATAGATGATTCATATGATTTGGAAGCCTTCCATGAAAGTAAAAAGAAAGACAGTAATAATAATAATTTTCCGCATTTATATAGCGCTTAATACATCGGAACGACGTCTCTAAGCGCTTTACAGACATATTATTATATTATTATTATTATACAATGTATGCACCATCTCCACTCCCAGGGAGCATTCCAACAAGAGTTCCAAGGCTCAATTGCTAGCCATTCTCAAATAGGCTTTCACATAGCCTTGCCAAAGGACGTTAGGCCATGATGGGATTCGAACACATGACCCTCTGATTACAAGGCGAGAGTCAGAACCGCTACACCACAATGCTTCCACTTTGACAGGTAGAGAGGGGATGAAATACAGAAAGAGAGATGGGTAGAAAGTATACAACAAACATGCATAGCAGACAAGATGGAGGGGGAAAATAGAGAGAAGAAAACTGGAATGATATTAGGTCTGCAACAGGTGTGCGCCAGGCAAAATATGAATACGGCAAAGTGGCCAAGATAGAGCTAGATAGCAGAAAGAGAGAGAGAAAGATCCATTTAAATCAACAAATATGATCTTGATATAGCATTCATACTGTCTTCCTCACAGCTAATTTCTGTTTCCGTGTTTCATTCAATCCTCCCGCTTCTTCAAATAAAGCTCTAAGCGAGAAAGAAAAAGTCACTCTCATCGAGTTGCTGGCTCCTGGTAGTGCTAAAGTTTCTGACTGGTTTCCTATACCACCCGATGCCCTGTAACTATACAACACGATACTCAATATTCGGTATCCACACGATGCACCCCGACCAGGTATCTCTCGCATTAAGGAAATTGCACCCCGACCATTTTCATTTCCCTTTCCTTATTCTGTTCTTAACGGAGAAGAATCGTTGAAACCCACACCCACAAATTTATGTATGCCATGTACTTCACTTTCGCAACAGCCTAATTTGCCGTAGTGGGCTTGAAGTTTGGTGGCTGGAGAAGAAGAAAAAGAAGATGACTTCCCTCTGTGGAAATGCCGTTTGGAGGCATTTTTTTTCATTAAGGAAAGATGCTTTCAACTAGAGCTATGAAGGAAATGGTGAGGTTATGAAGGAGAGTGAGTGGATATGTAATCCATGTTTCTTGAGGGTGTCTATTCGTGGAGGCTTATACTGAGCCTTTCCTTTAATAATACTGGCAGAATGAAACTTCCACAGAAGTGTCACTCGTTCATGATCTTGATTTTGGGGGAATGTTCAATCTGTCAGCTACCTGACAATTCTTCTCCAGAAGTGACATTTGGGACCTTTCGCAATCCTCACGGACGCTAGTATTAGGGTCCCCTAACACAAAAGTTAACGCTTAATCATACACTTGATTTTTAAGATTGATTGTGCATTACAGTCAATCGAATCAAACGTAGAAAACTGCTCTACGATCAATGCTAAGCTTTGTGTAACAGGGGAGTTACAGGCCCTACAAATCTGCTTTTCGTGTGCAAAATCCCTTTCCGCGACACCCGTACCATATATGCATGTATATTACGACTGATGGCTAAAATAGATTATGACATGGATAAGAAAGTGATTTTTCAAACAAATCGAGAACATATTGAGTGAGGAAAAACTTACTGAATGAAGGCTTAAATATAGATCATTACAGTCCATCGAATCGATATTACATTTAATGTGGATTACTGGTGGATCACTGACCAGTAATTGATTTCATGGATCAGATCAACCTCTCCAGCCGAACATTTCCCATGCGTTGATATGTACACATCATATGCGATACCTTTGAACTCGTTTCCTCTTGTTTCTTTTGTTTCTTTGTTTCTTTTGTTTACTCCTTATACACAAACGATATGCCTCTCACACACGATGTGAGGGGCATTACGTTTTACATTCCCCAGAAATGGGGATTAGATTCAAATTCCGGGGGGACCACTTCCATTGATGAGTGGATACCAGGCACGACCATGGGGTTTCGAAAAGTACCCTAAACATGCTATACAAGGGAAGCAATTCTTTTCCAGATTATGAAAATGCATCTCTTAACAAGTATTTGGCTTGTGAAACCCTACAAGTATTGGATATATATCCCTTTTTTCAGCATTTTAAACATCGTTTTGACACCCTATAACGTTACATAGGCCTATATACGTAACGTACCTGCCCACTCTGTCCCCTTTTACGGGTGGTCGCTACTGGTATCCACTAATCAATGGAAGTGGGCCCCCCGGGCGGCCTCTCGAGCTCTAGGAGGAGTCAAATGTGGCTTTGGAAAGTCGTCCTCAATCGGATAAATCGCTGTTACCATAGTAGCAACCAGAATTTTGCACACGAAACGCATATTGAATGTTTCCGTCGCAGATGCGAAACGAAAAAAAATCTCATGTCACACAATTTGCATTGCAGGACTGAGTTTTACGACCATGATGACGGGCCCAAAAAGTCCCTTCCAAAGTCAACTACCGTTGTAAATAAGCGTCCGCGTCCTCAAACGAAAGGTCGGGATTTCCTCAGAAAAAAAATCATTGTTCTTATTTCCTCTTTCAGGACTACCATGAACTTCAATTCAAGCCATTCAATCTTAAAATCAGTTTACTTGGCAAGCTTTTTATCTGTTTACCTTAATTTTTTTTTTCAATATTCAAGTCATCTGGTATATTGCTTTGATAGCCTATATCCAATCATCCACACTATGTTTCACATTATAAACTGAATTATTGAACCTGTTTTGGGGGATTCTCTCTTCTGCCCCCCTTAATGTTAAATACTACGTTACTATATGCAATTATTGTCACCATAACGGATGTACGCAATGCTCCACTGTCAATGTCATGTTTGATGTACCTTTGCTCATGTAAGCAAGTCTCTATTTAAATCCCATTCTTTTTAATGTTAATGCAAATTTACCTCAAGAGTTTTATTGTATGATTGCTTTTTGTTTGCAATCAATGTTTTATGTCTTTGTAATTTCATTTTTTATGTACATTTCAACGTGCCTTGAACCAGTATAGGTTCATGGACCTGGTTTCGCTTGTTACTTTTCCATTGTTTCACTTTGTTCATTTGTGTACTGCCTTTTTTCCAAATAAAGAAATGATTACAATCAAATTCAACAAAGCAAGTAATGAAAAAGACCAAAAAGCAGCTTTGATAAGACTTTCTTTCATGATTTCCTGCTCATGCAATTTTTTTGGAATTACAGGTTCCTAAATATTCCAAGAATTTTTACTGAATAATATGAAATTGTAGAAGATAAGATTCGCTTTCCATGATACATTTACTCTTAATCATAAAATCCTACTGAAAGGGGTCACTTTTAAAAAGTTCAAGATGCAAAGAGCCTCTGGGGTAGCAACGGGGGAAAAACGTAGTTTACAAGAAAAAAAGCGGAACAGAAATAAGTGTGATTCCGCCATGGTCATGCACGAATGCTTACAGATAAAACTCAAAGAGTTGAAGGGCGTGTCAAAATCACTTAAAATTGTCAAAATCATCCCAAAATAAGTTGCATTTTTATCACCTCATGTGATAAATCAAGCTCAGCGCAAGGCCCGACAAAGGTAATAAAAACCCTGTGCCCATTTTAATAGAGATCATAGTCGGGCTCAATGGCGAGGAAATAGGAACAATTTCTGGTCATGTTCTGCATGATTGGAAAAGAGGAAAAAGACGTGGTCTAGGGAGAGTTTCTAGGGTGCTATGGAGAACTCTATTCCTTAACCATGTCCGATTGTAAGGCGGTCCTGACTCATTACACCACTAGACTTACAGAGATAGAAATACTAACAATTTGATAGATATAGTCCAAAATTTATGAAGATATTTGAGAAGTCATAATTATAAGGCAAGGAAAAACATGAGGAAAACCATATGTGTTCAGTGTACCAATTTCGTTTGAAAAGCATGAACGGTCAAAAGTTCACTGGAACAGTTTTAGAAGTAATTCTGTGAACATTACTTGAGATAGAAAAGCATTTACAATAAAGAACCAACTGCTAAGTGGTGCATATCAAATCATCTTAATATGGCAGTTTCAGTTTATAAGTTTATGTCGATTTTGGTGTTAAATATAGCAGCGAGGCTCCAACACAAACTGCTAGAATGTTTTTATTTCCTTGCAACATGAAAAGTAAAGATACAAGTTTTACTTTCATAATACATGTCTGACAAATGCAATGTAGTTTAACAAAAGGAAATTGTTAACAATGATACTATCACTTTTATGATTTATGGGAGCGCAGTAGTGTCATCAAATAATCAATGCTAGAGTAATAAAGTTTGGTAACAAATTGTTATCCATGCATATGTATTCATATTTCATTACTTAATTTAACTTCAGAAAGTTTTTTTTAATCTGAAAAAAAATGTATAATTATGACAAAGGTGGGATAAAAAAACTTTCAGTGTTGCATTTCACTTATAAATGCACAATTTTTGTATTAAAGTGATAAAAAATGTACATAGATTTGATTTTGTCGTTTCTTTTTATAAAGATATATCTATATGAATTATAACCGATTTTTATATATAAATGTAGATAAAGATTTAGGCGTATGTCCATTTGTATGTATGCATGCATATTTCACTTTATACATTTTTTGTTGTAACTTGTTATCACTTACTGTCGGTGCCGTTTGAAGTCACTGAGCAGTTATTACTATCGGGTGAGTTCGCATGCTGGGGAGAGCTCCCGTTAGCATTAGAAACTTGGCTGTGAGGACTCGACAGCTGCTGGATTTCAAGAGACCTAAAACATAAAAAAGGAAACAAATGTTTCAAAATTAATCATCAATGAAACATTTAATATTTTTAAGAAGTTGACCAGGGGCCGCTTCATGAAGCTGTTAGTATATTAAGTATGACTTTATAAACTACTTCACACATGACTTAATACATTACTGATGAGTGGTAGTCTGCAGGCACAGACCCTGATTGACGCTTTGATCAACAAGTGGGTCTTTACACAAGACTAAACAGGTATAAAACTTGTTGCTGTTGTGTGAAAGAGCCACCACATCGTAGGCTGCGTATTCAGACAACTTAACTCACGTGAAGAGTTTGCATGACAGAATAGTGATGACTTAGTATAAATTTACGATACATATGTGCCATGGTCAAGATGCCCATTTACAATCTAAATTTCTGTTCTAGAGCATTACCAATTTAGAAAGCAATATAATTTCATACTTTTTTTCCGTTCCATACACCCTTAAGTTTGTGGTTCCCTGTTTGCGCGCCGCTCATGAATTACGCAGCTGGTCGGAGTGACAAGCTCGATCAGCGCCGGGCCGCTGAAGCTCCCCGCGCCCACAGCTAGCTAGCGCTAGCCCGATGTGATTCTAGCTTGACGCACGCACGCTTTACACAACCACTACATAGAGATAGGCATAGGCCGCTACGATCAACAGATTAGTTCCGGAGACCCCCATTTCTGATTTGGTAAGTTCCACAGCATTGCATTTTTAGCAATTGTTGATCCCATAATAGTTCTGGAGACCGCCATTTTAGGACCAAGTTTTGTGTCCAGAGCCCCCTATTGGCAACTTTGGTGTGGCACAAAGGCATCATGTTATAATTCAAGTTTATATTCATATTTCCGGCGTATAACTGGTGTAATATATGCTCATATCAACTTCCTTCCAGGAAAAAAAGTTTGAGATAAAAATGGGCAAAATAACCTCGAATTATGTCAATATAGGCCTAGATATAAATTTCTACCCACCAGTTTAGAACAATTGGATTTTTATAAGCACAGTGAAATAGTGAAGACTTAAGCATAATCCAAATGAGGAACACCTTCATAATAACAGTCCATTAGTAGCGCAGCCTTAACCTAGTTGGAAGTATTCCCGCTGTTTGTTCTACTACGCAACGACCTACATCTTATACCCCATGGTGCGGCCTACATATATCACCATGTAACGCATCAAAATAAAAACTAGATTTTTGTTCCGTTTTAGCAGGCGTAGGACAAGAGAAATTACATAGGATTCGCAGCAGGGAGGACATTAGTGTTCTCATTCCATGAACAAGACTTTCAATTTTCGGATGCCTTCTGCTGATAATTGCTTGTCATAGCAAGAAGTCATGAGAAACACATTATTACTGGGATCATGACAGGGTGAATATATACACCAAGGAAATCCTTGAAGGACATTCAAATAGAACATAGGTCAAAAGAGTTTGATGATCCATTTTGGTCACTTCATCTACGTTTCATTAACCTAAGCTCTATGAATAATATCCTAGTGCTTGGATGGACATAGGGGAATAAAATCACATGCCAAAGGCCTCTGCTACCCCCTTCATATTCTCTTTATTTACATTTATTGTTTTCATTTTGTACATCTATTTGAATGTATTTGTCTTATATAAGAACATAAAATAAACAAAATGAATCAAATGAAATGACATGCACCACACAAGATCTGTGTATACATACAGGTCATTCTACAGTACATCAAATCTTCTGGGACCGCAGGAATCTGTTCAACTTAGGACAAATTTGACTTAGAAGAGGTATATGACACATTAAAATTATGTTGAATAATCTAGTTTTTAAGAAAATGCATCGACTTAGGCAAACATTTGACTTTTAATAAGTCGATATGGGAAGAGTTACATGTAATTATCATTTTCACAAACGGGGTTTGTGTTAAAAGACATTCAATTGATTATTTCACTATCATATGTGATTGAAGCTCCTTGGTATAAATTGCAAATTAAAATTTCTTAAGTACGTTGAGAGAATACTTTAGTATTACATTTTGGAGGCACAGCCATTCTTGCTTGACAATGACTGGTCAAATGAGAATGGCATTACCACCAGAATGACACATAATAACAAGTTGACCATCTTCATTCTTCTTGGGCATACATTTCATGTGCATTTTACTTGAACGTATCTACTTAATTACCACAAAAAATATTGTAGTCCAAATTCTAGTCAGAATCAGCTGAAAATTTTTTTTTTATTCAAACATTTTCATATCTTGGTAAACCAAGAAATCCATTGGTTCAGAAATTGAGAAAAATAAAACAAGCTTAATGCTGAAAATTTCATTTAGATAAGAAGTAAACTAAGAAAATTATATCATTTTAAAACTTTCCCTTGATTTATTCAAATCATCTTTCTGTTGAGTGAGCTACCCCTTTAAACCATTTTAATACACATTTTGACTCATTAATAGTCCAGCACATTACATATACATATTTTCCAATTTTAACCTAAATTCTGGTCTTGTATCCTGTATGAACTGTGCTGAATAGATCCAAAGATAACATCCCTTTATTACCAGAAACAATATTTGTTTAGCGAAGATGAAGAAGTACTGCAGCCCTTTACAACAAACAGACTAATCCTAAGGACAGTCTATCAAAGCCTCTTATCATAAAATCAAATATTGATACACTTTGAACTTGGACTGCACTTTCCCTCTTCATCTCAAACTTCTTATCTCTCTGTGGAATCTTCATTTGGGTTTTCTTAAAGCCATTGTTGTGAACAGGACATATTACCATGGCAACAATATATCTATTGGCAGGAATTGGATTGGAAACTTTGAAGTCTTCATTAATCATGTATTAATCCAATGGAACACAATTCCAAGAATACTGTATGGAGGTCCGGAAAAGGGCATATCAATTACTTAAATCATTTGGCCTAAAACTAAATTATATGGATGGATGTTAAACATTTTCATTTGAAATCAAGAGTTTCTCGAGCAGCCTGACACATAGAATGATTAAGAATGCCTTATGAGAGTTGTTGTTGAAAAGGAGTAATTTTACACAGAGAAATTTCAAAAGCACATTCTGCAGATCTGAACTCTTAGACTAAAAGCACATCTTGCTCTCTGGGTACGTGTGCAAGTCTCGAATAAAGACACAAGGTGTTTTAAAAATTTAAAAAAAAATTGCATCATAGGAACCTTGCTCAATCATGGTAGCGATATTTCACAAATTACAAGGCAGGTAAACTTTAAAATACACCTCTAAGGAGGAAAAATCATCTGACCAAATGGTACAACCCAATCTCCTCAAACAATTAAGTTGGAAAGACAGATTCCTGTCACTAATTGCTAATGTGAAATGCCCAGTTTCACATTCATGTACATATCACCAAGCTAAGACAGGCAAAATATACACAAGAGTTGCCTTTAAGCTAAGAAGAACAATGATTTACTGTATTATATCTACACATTAAATGCAAGGTCAACCCCCATCAATGTGATTTAAGTTAGACAGCTCAACTAAACCTCAAAGAAACATCACTAAATATGATTTACCTTCCTCCAAATTACTTTACATTTATGGGAGGACAATTGCAGAGTTCAAATTATAATTGGCACGGCACTTTGCCAAATAGCACATTCGATGATTTCATTTTTATTGGGTAAAAAACAAAAAAGACTTTCAATTTAGATTGATAACATAAATTGTGCTAGACTGTAGATGACAGTTATGGTTGGCATAATGAACCTAGAATAATAAACCCCTTTATCTTCTTTTTTCTTCTACAATCTCAATGTATTTTAAAATAATGGTGAACTCATTGCCTTTATACAATTACAAGCAAACAAATATCTGGGGGGGACTCAACTACAAATTGCTGCTAACACGTAGGCCTACAATGTAAATAGGGCAGTTTTTGCTGGTTGAGGCATGTTACATGCTTGACATAAGGGTGCCAAACAAAGCAAAAATAATGATCAAAATTTAAAACATCGCTTCATAAAGATGAAACAATTATGACCAAAAAATTTAAAGCCTATTAAAGACGTAAATGGGACTGACAACCACAGCCAAAGTGATGTTTTTTCAAGACGTTTTTCAGATGTTATCTGCTCCCCCCCCATTCTCTGAAAGTGGTCCCTCCCTTGCATCCCCCTGGTTTATAACAATATAATTTGGCAATTCTAGAAAGAAATCCACCTTTTTACATTCGTAATGAATGAGTGAGTCACCAAAATATTTCTATGCCAGTTCTGTTCCCTTACTTCTTTCTTAACATTCTAATATTGTCTTTCATCACACCGCTCCAACATGCTTCATAATAATGTAACATTCATCAGTCATCCCTCCCCCCCCCCCCCCTACATACATTCATCCATCCAACATCTATTCATACCATCCCAATTCTGTAACTCCCAATCATGACCCTTGACCCTCTTTCAGAGTGCATCTAGTGATAAAACTGGGTTAACCCATTTACAAAAACTTCAGCTCAAGACTCCCTGCAAAATATGACATTTGACCTGTAAAATATGTCAATGAATAGGGAGGAGAAGTGAAGTATAATTGCCTTTTTTAGATGTCAAATTCTGATTGATTTAATCAGTCACTGCTAAGTTCTTTTCTTTTTATGTGACATGCAATAGATTGTGAAGTCCTAAGAAGTACATCACACAGCATGTCAGAGGTTAAACGCCCCCTTGTGACTCTTCTAAATTGACTTGCTATGGAATAGAAAAGGCATGATTGCAAACAAACTTTAACTTAAAGGAATTATCCTAAAATGATGGAATGTTATGAGATATCATAAAATCTAATAGAAGGTAAATGCCACTGATTGTAAGGCCATATACAAGTAAATCGACAATTATATTAACTGAATCATTAGATCATAACTGGACAATAAATCAATCCCTTTCAGTGAAAAAAAAAACATTTATTTCAAATTCCCAATGCAGAAGTATTCAAATCAAAATTGCTTTACAAATGTCAAACAGTCAAATGATAAGATAAAAAAAGTGAAGATGTGTAGTACATTGTACTTTGCATGGATGCAATAAAGTTTGGGGTCCCTCAGGGAAATACTATTGGTCCTCTCATATTCAATAGAAAAATTTCCTTCCCTCTTCATGCTATCACTCACGTTATAAATGGAACTACTTCAATATATATTTTTAAGCATCCTTTATCAATAAAATGGGCCACTAATTCTCCATAATTTTCAATGCCAATTCAACAATTGAAAGTATTTCAACATACAATTTTGGAGTAATCAACTATGCTTCACACCATTCTTAATCATAATACAATATGGTTGTCTACTCTTCTTGTATAAGGTACACGTACAGAGTAAGTAAGTAGAATGGAAACTATGTAAGTTATAAACCATTGAATTCTGGACAGCCATATGGGGTAAATGTTGTGAAAAATAGGTATGTGTAAATATGTATTAAACTATTTGATTCATATTTGTAATCATCACAATTTCTTTTTCTGCAATGACTTTGCAGCATTTAAAATCAAATTAAGCCCTCCATTGCCATGAGAACAAATTGCCCCAGAAATCAAACTCCCATGAGAACACCTGGCTGACAAGAATTCGAGAGGTGGACCAGATTTGACTGAGATTAGCTATGGTTTTTGTTCCTCATAAAAAATAGAGATAGGTAGGGTTATGCACCGTAAATTATGGACAGATATTTCACCGCTGCCTATGGTCTTTGGTAACAGCATTACAGGTAATAGAAAGTGATTGCATGTCACATTTTTATCTTCGCTGAGCATCATGTAGAATGTGTATACAAGTGTATTCAAAGAGTCATTCAATTGAGTTGAGCAGGTATATCAAACCTTTGAAACACAAAACCACAGATGAATAGATCAATTTCAAAGAAAGTTTTTTGTGTTTGATTAGTTTTAATTTTCTAAAGCATGATTGCAGTTCTGTGTGAAAGTGCTTTAAAAAAATCTAAGAATGGAGACAGCAAATGGCCTTTTTTCCTAGTTTACGAACAATGTGCATTATCTTTAATTAGGTCTGTCTTGATTATGCCTTTTCTTTTGATCTCTCTCTCTCTCTTTCTCTCGATCCAATTTTCAGTGTTTCTCGGGCTCGCCAAGGGAAGAGATATTTTGGTTGTGGCTCAGCTCGTTTGTGGTTATGGCTGCCGCTGAGAGGAGGCTGAGTATCCGACCGAGCCGAGGTGTTGACAGGTCGGCTCCTGGCCCCCAAAAGCCCCCAACAAATTGTCCTCACAGGAGGGGGCCCTGGGGACCAGTCCTGTGCGGTGCTTGTCCCCGGTTAATATGGAACCGCTCTTTAATATGTGTCCGTGCCACAGAGGCACAAGGCTACAGTATTTACATGCAGGAACGACATTTGAAACAAAGATGAGATTAATCTAACACGTGTTCAGCCAAATTCCTGGTTTTGATCGAGGTATCGAAAGTCAGAGAATAACCTCATGATGTTAGAGATATCAACAAAGAAAAAAAAATTTGACGAATACGATATGTAGAATCAAAATATAAATGCACATTAAACTGATGTAGAATAAAAGAATTAGTAATTGCAAGGAGCTTCCATTGTCATGAGAATTGGGTTCAAAATTTCAAATGATATCCAAAATATTGGGCTCACAAAAGTTTTACCATTATCACATTTTTTGTGTGTGAAAATGACATCAGTGCCCAAATGTTGGAACGTTTGAATTTCAGGAGGAAAAATGCACAAATTTGTAGAACAGAATATTATGAACTTAATTAAGCACAGGTCTCTTAATATAGAAATCCAAATAAAGAAAAAAGAAAAGTCATATCCTGTATTCAGAATTTCAGACATGAAAAATTGTTTTATTCCTGCAACCAAAAAGGACAGCTAGGTCAGAACAGCTAGGTCTGACCAGCAAAAGTGAAAGTTGTCAAGCATGATAGTTGGGGTTTTTAGGACAGGGTAGCATGAATTTCAATTTTTAATCATGCTTCGTTTCATATTTGAATTCATGGTAACAATGAAAATTAAGGAGTAAATTTGAAAAATATATATGCAAAATAAAAATACTTTGGGCTTATCGCCTAATGCATCACAACAAAATCTCTTTTAACTGCTTCCACCTGATCATAACATTCACACTTGGACCTGGCTATATAAACAATTTCCATATATATAAAGTTTGTGCTGTATGAATGAACAAAATTTGAGTCTAAACTTATCAATGTTGAGATGATTCACAAAAATGAAGCCTGAAATGAGAATTGTAATTGACCATTACTGATAGACCTTACATACTGCTTAAAAGAAAACACTAAAGGCCAATCTTTTTGGCTGGAGGAACTTCCTTGCACGCGAGTCTGGCCACAGTTTTCATGTATCTTCACCTGCTAATAAGTCAAATAGCAGACTTGTCCGCATCAATGGCAATGTCTTATCAGGAGCAATTGCTCGCAGTAACACGCAAGGGGAAATAATACAAATGCTCGGCCGGCCGGTTGTATCTTGGATGTAAATTAGCTCAATTAGGAAAATTGTTATCTTGTTAATTTTCACAGATTAAAGTTGGCAGGAGGGTGTTTGGGACCCTTGGCTCAGGCTGGAAATGGATGATTGTTCT
Source organism: Lytechinus variegatus (assembly GCF_018143015.1). NCBI lineage: Eukaryota > Metazoa > Echinodermata > Echinoidea > Temnopleuroida > Toxopneustidae > Lytechinus > Lytechinus variegatus. The sequence goes on from NC_054756.1 coordinate 14,454,343, forward strand.
GTAACTGTGTCTAATTGTATAAAACAGTACAAGCACATCAGTTTCCTGCGAGTAAGTTGGCACTGCTGGTTCAATTACCAAACATTAATAAATGGAACGCACTAACAAAATGTCATATAATGACAATTTGTCATTACAACTTATATTGACAACTTATATTCTCCCAAGTTCAAAATATTCCAGAAAGATGATGAGTATTTGCATAACTACACCACTATCATCACCAATCGTCATCATCACTATCACATCATCATCACCATCATCACCATCATCATCATCACCATCATTAATTATCATCACAATCATCATTACCGCCCCTATCTCCATCATCATCATCACCATCATCACCATCATTATCATCATATTATCATCATTATTACCATCATCATCACCACCACCATCATTATTATCACTATCTTCATCCTCCCCTCATCATTATTATGATTTATGAACATCATCATAATCACAATCATGAACTGTGATCACCATACCATCCCAGTGACAATACATCATTCTTTATCCATAGCGATTACCATCTCTAATGACCTGCCCTGTATAAAGTCCTCCTCTTGGACTAAGTCATCAATCAGTAATTATCTTTCTCCGCCCCTCTTCCTTTGGTCATCCACCCTCTTTACCCTAGCTCCCCCTTCTCTTTCCTTTTTTTACTCTCTCTTGCTCCTTCTCCCTTACTCTACATTCTTTCACTCTTTTTTCATTTCTCCCTATTCAATACCGAGTGAAACAATTTTCCTAAACCATTTCATTATTTCATTCATGATCACTTTCTGTTTCTTTCGTGGGTTGATTGGCCATCATGCCACTGGTACAAGCGGCAACAAACCAAAAATATCCCCGAGCTTAATTCAATTGTGCCTGCGCTCTACGCGACCTAATTTCTGAAATTCTTCATCCATACAACAAAAGGTCGCGAAGGTTAAGCTCTTAAGAGTGATTGCAATATGGATGGATTAATGTCTTAACTCTCTCTTAGAATTTTTTTCTGGGCCTATCAATATTTGAAGAAAAGCCTCTCCAAAGGGCTTCAAAAAACCTTGCAGGTAAATTCTCTTCTATTCACGTCAAAGTGACAGCATTCAGATTGTGCCTGAATTTAGCTGGAAAATCATTCCAAGCATGATTGAATGCACAATCATTATTTTCATAAAGAAATGCATATATTAGAAACAAATTAATAAGAAATCATTCAAACAACGGTTAATAACTATGAAATGAATATTGGTGAAACACAATCATAAAACATTGTGTTTGGAAGTTGGGAGGGCAACATGTTTTTTGTTTTCTTTTATAAATTCTCTCCTTTGATGGAGCTTTTTACACACTTGATCAAACTACAACATACTTTCTCCTTGCGAAATATCCAATATTACTCAAAATGAAAAGAATACTTGTTCAATCTTGATACTGAACAAAAATATCATGATATTGTGCATAATGGCCTCATGTCTTAAAAATAAGATGGGACATTTTTTTTGTTGGTGATGTCATTAATCTTACTTATAGGCCTAATTGTTTAATCTCTGAGCATCTCTTCCTGAAATTGTAGAAAACTGAGGGGAATAACACCATATTCATGTACTTAAAGGGGAAGTTCACCCTGACAAAAAGTTTATTGCAAAAATAGCAGAAAAAATAATGAAAAATATTGCCGAAGGTTTGAGAAAAATTCATCAAATCATTAAAAAGTTATTAGAATTTCAATTATTTGATTTGTGACGTCACATGCGAGCAGCATTCCTACATAGCGAATGGTAAAAAATCAATGAAATGTCATTTTCTAAGAAAATTGAAAATGGTTTTTACTGTACCTTTTGTATATCAATAGACAAATCATTTCACACCCGATCATGAATAGAAAACAAAATCAAGTCATCAGGAACCATATAAAATTTGAAATTCATGCATTTTATATTACATAACACATGGGGCAGCTGCTCGTTTATGACGTCACAAATCCAAAACTTTGAACTCTAATAACTTTCTTACTCTTTAAAGGATTTTCCTCAAACCTTCACCAATATTTTTTACTATTTTTTCTGCTATTTTTACAACAAAGTCTTCTTCAGGGCGAACTTTCCCTTTAAAGAATTCTAAAACCTCATATGAGTGCATAATTAGGGCAATTTCATGGCAAAGCCAATGAGATGGCATCATTGATATTTACATGGAATTTAAGTAGGGCCAGGACTGCGTTGCTGGGCTAGAAGAGCATACAAGTGTCTTTAAATATAAAATCTTGCATCGATACGCCACTATAAAAAAAGCAACTTATCAATGCAGATCATTCTCCGTTATTTCCAGATATGCTCGAACACATCATACTTTGCAGTTTGAACCAACTGATATTGGTCAACTCGGAGTTTATTTATGCATTGCACATTGAAAACGAAAGGAGGCTACCATGATGCCATTGAATAATGATTGAGATTTTCAATTTTCCATTGCTTTTGTTGGCAACCACAGTTTACAGACTTATGTAATAAAACACGTCTTTAACTGCATTTCACATTCGCTACCTTACAATTGATGGCCAAATGTCTGAGCACAATCGCTCTTCAAGCTGAACGTCATTGATATTGTGATTTCACGGTGGAATAGTGGTCACTTGAACACGACCAATGATACGTAGGAATAAAAGGCTGGGCTATACATATGAAAATGACAGGGTGGACTAGATTTGCTACAGAGTGAATGGTTTGAGAGAGATTTGAGAGATGAGAGAACTGGCTGAGAGACTGTGGAGGGCCGCAGGGGGGAATGCTGAAGGAGTGCTCCGAGATGACATGTTTGGTCTGGGATATGGTCCCTCTTCACATACATACCCTCTTCACATCCAACACGTAATCCGCAATCACACCTGTACAAGGTTGGGATGTAGTTCAAACTTGCACAGGTACCTTCTTCGCTCTCCTGCACTAGTGTAAACCCTTGAGTCACACCTACTGTTCAGGGGATGATCTATTGTTCCACCCCCCCCCCCTCCCCTGAATGTGAAACAATGATTTATGTCAGTGCTTTCCTGCTTTATTTTCAACTAAAACAGAATTTTAGCCTAGGTACCATTACAAAAATTGGTAGTTTCATTCACCTTTATTTACTATCATAATTTTAAAAAAAAAAATTAATTACTGCCAAATCAAACAAGGACTTATACAGAAAATGTATATCAGCCCATTGTGTACACAGGGTCTGTTTATGGTGGCACAACATTTGCCCCTGTGACCATTGCTCCAGGCTTTGTTTTGTCTAAGATGTAGGGTTAGGGTTGCAATTATGTGAAATTAGGGTATAGTGTTAAATGCAGGGCTGAAGTTAGTCATTTGAATGGTGTATTGCGGAGCCATTGTCACCGGACCAAATGTCATGGAACCCTCTTTAGATTTTCTCCAACTATATTACAGACATACATGTGCCTAATTATCATTAACATTTTGGGGAGAGAAATTGTCAGATATCAAAATTTATATTTATGATAATTAAGTAGGCCTATGTCAATATATTGTTTTAAATTATATAGCTCTCGCATATCACATATAGCTCTCGTAAGATAAATCAATATCCCTTTTCCCTCTTTTCCAAATATCTATACTGTCCAAAGACACAGCATGGTCATTTTCATTTCATGCAATATTTCTTATCTTTTCAATGTTTATCTCTTAATACACTCACAGAAAATGCAATAGAATGTCACAACATGACGTTTTTTTCATGAGGAAATACTCCAATACTGACCCGAGGTCAATGACCCTAGCGTGTTCATCACTAAACTCAATTACTGAGCTGCATCTCAATTCATTAGCATACTAACCTACACACAAAAGAACTCTCTTCATCCTATCATTGTGTTCACATGCACAAATACTTACGGTTCGGGCATTCATTACACTTAATTTAAAATATTGCTTCTGATATTAGGCAAATGCTGTATAAGGAAATATGTTTGGCATAATGATCTGAGGATCATAATAATGAAACATGAGAATCAGCCATGAATCTGATGTAACTCTTGAATGGAGAATATTTCATAGGCACACTTGTAATTTCAATAGCAGCTGACCTTTCCTGATATAGCAGCAAACAATGAGTATCTTAATGGCACTTATTTCATTCACATCCATCATGTCTATGATTATTATTTCATAGGCATATTAGTAATTTTCATAACAGCTGACTTTTCCTAACATAGCAGCACACATTTTGCAGTCAAATGATGCTTCTTCATTCACAACTATGTCTATGATAATTATTTCATAGGCATACAAGTCATTTTAATAGCAGCTGACCTTTTCCTGACATAGCAGCAAACATTTTGCTGTCAAATGATGCTTATTCATTCACACTAAAATCTGTGCTCTTTTAGTTCAAGAACATTCACACTACTGTAACCTAGTTTATCAACATCTGACTCCCTCCATCCAGGTGTAGTAAATAGGCATCTGGTAAGAGGGAATTCTTTGAACGCTCTGGACCTGACCACGATTAGCCATTATACTGCCGAGGAAATGGCAATATTTTGCAGCAGTCTGCAAGCGTATATGTGTCCTTGTTACCAATCTATTTTGAATCAAAATTATTATTCTTTACACATTTTTTTTTATTTATTAAAACAGGTTTCAAATTTATTTTGCTGACTGTCTGAACACACCTGACACCTCTACACTCATCCTTTGTTTCCATCTACTCCCTTCTGTCTCCATAATTCTCACTTTATTCACACACCACACCCATACACATACACAACTCATCCATTCTTTGTTCATTTCACCATGCCTCTGAATAACACCACGGATCTACTACCTCCAGGTCCATGATCACACCAAATAGATACATCGCATTTCGGGGTGGAAATTATTCCTGTTAAATTTGGTTAAGCCTCGTTATTTGGTATTTCAATCTTTCCTCTGGATGAATTCTTTCTTGAGCCCTGTTAAACAAAGCTTTGTATGCGATCATAGTATTTGCAAGTTTGATAGCTCTATGGTTTGATATAACAGCTCTGGGACCTGTTGCTGAAAGATTAGCATTCATAGTAATAATAATCATCATACTTGCTTATATAGTGCTGAACACTTACTTTATCAGACGTCTCTATTGCTCTACAGAAATGCACCATAATTACCCTGGCTTTAATAGAGCAGCTGTTATGCGCGCTGTGTTTTAAGGAATATATTTCTACCTGGGGGCCATTTCATAAAGCTGTTCGTAAGTTATGAGCGACTTTAAGAACAAATGAACCTTTCTTATGTGCTAAACCATCCCAAAAGAATATACCGTTTACCACAAGAAAGGATCACCAGTCCTTCTTAAAGTCGCTCTTATCTTACGAACAGCTTTATGAAACACCCACCAGGTACCCATTTGCCTCACCTGGGTTGAGTGCAGCACAATGTAGGTAAATTTCTTGCTGAAGGAAAAGGCGTCATGGCTTGAGATTGAACCCACGTCCTTCAGATTAAAAGACAAGAGCCATAACCACAAGACAAAGACGCCCCCACATGCAACTAAATGCAACTAGAGAAAAGAAATCAAGAATAAGTCCCAAATACATGCATTTTGTTGTTTCAAAAACAAGCTGCATTTGACTTTAGGAGACACGTAGGATCGCAACTCTTTCTGCAAAGGCATGTGATCCTAACAGGCTTTTTAAAACGAGTAGAAACAACATTCGATTCAACTGACAGAAAATAAACAAATATACTCACATGGTTTCGTCGATTTGAAAACATGGAAATATCCCTTTTATATATTCCCAATCGAGGCTAAGCCCCAGTTGCAATGAGTTAATGAGGCAGGCAGAGTACGATTGCTCTGTGTGATTACCCGTTAAGTATTATTTACAAGTTGCCGTAATTTCTTAATCATGGAGTGGGAGGAAAGGATCAGAACGTCTCCAAATTTAATGCTCGCAAGCGCAGCAATTTTTTTTTCTGAACCAACTCAATTCTCTTTTTGCTCTTAATCCGCTAAGTTTGGCAGAGAACTTCGCTTCCTGGAATTCAACGGGATTGGATTGGATTGGAAATTTATTGAGTTAATTAAGAACACCAAAAGGAGAGTTTAGAATCTCACTATTTTTTTTCTAACACAATAGTGGCATTTGATATTTGAATACATATTAATATTAACAGGAAATAACAACTCATGCACTTAAATATATAATTTTTTGTTAATATAAGCACTTTTTGGAACGTATAAATATACCAGGTTCAATCTGCATTGGTATGAGGTGCGGTGGGTGGACTTGGAATGAAGAAAGGCAACTAATAACGGCAGCTCAATGGAAAACCATTTGAACGATCCTCCAGCTGCAGTTCCGTGTCTGTTTATGGTTCTAACTTTAAAGAATCAAGAAAACATATCCAGAAAGCATAGTGCCAAGTCCATCAGTCAGTTTAAGGCCCTGCTCAAAACATACCTTTTCAATCAATGAATCCCAGTCATTAGAGGTGCACACCAGTTATAACCTGCTGGTATTTTTTTTCTTTCTTAATGATTTTTGTCACACTGTGTTATTATGCCCATTGAATTTTTTTCCCCATGTAAAGTTAAATCAGAACACAGCAGGCTTATAAATGCCAGTATTAAGCGCCCTATAAATATTTTGTACTATTATTTATTATCATTATATCCTTATTTATTTCAATCCAATGTTGTGAGTGTTCAAACTGCATGTGTACACCAGTTCACTCACAGTTCAGAAGTTGAACAACTTCAGTCTTTCATTTCATGCATTCATATTTCTTTATATGATTTTCATGAATAAATTGTGTCAGTGGTGACTAACAGGGATATTACAAATCCAATATGTATTACGTTAATCCTCCTCATCGGCATTTACACAATTTTAATCACAATTAATGACACTTAATCCATGAAAGAGACGCATCATACTAAAATAGCAGTGCATCAAACAATCCTATCATTCGAGTACCCTCCTGCTTCTCCAGAAGTTATAATGTTGGTGATAATTAAATAGAAAAGTGAATAGGGAATTTTCAATTTCTTATACCATCGATCCTTATCTCCCTAGCTCCGTTTATTATTTCTCTACCTCCTTCTTCCTCTTTCTGTCCCATCCCTCTGTCTAACTCTCTCTCTCTCTCTTGCTTAGTGCTCACTCGCCCCCGTTCTAGCCAACTCCCCCCCCCTTTTTCCCTGTATACTACAAATAACCTTTTTCACTATTTTATTGAAGTTGCTACCTCTCCTAACTGCCATCACTTATAATAGACAATCCGACTCAATATCCATATTGCTCATCTGCGAGACTGTCAATTATTTCCCAACCTATTCAGGCAAAAATCTGATTATTTTCTTAAAACTTCTACCACATCAAAGCTACCTCCACCCCCCTTTCCAACACCTCCTCCCTCTCCTCCTCGCCTAATGTAAATGCGACTGAGATTAGTGCGAGGGGGATGGCACCACAGGCTCAGCGTTTCCATGGCGACACGGAGATTAGCCCGAGATGGTGGGTAAGTGTGAAGATGCGGTGATAAGAGGGGATGAGAGTCCATGATGACTCGTTGTGCCCGGTATCTCCTTGGATGAAAGGCTTTTAAGATATGATAAACTGCAATCTTCCCTTCTCCCCCCGCTCTTCCCCCGTGCTTTCGTTTTCACTTCATTACGAAAGCATCCTCTCTCCATAGTGTCCCCCATCAACCCCCATCTCATTCTCAATTCAAGGCCCTTTTTTTTCCTCCTGAAGACCAACCATGTCCTGAATCAATTATATACAGCTATAAAAGGAATAATACATTTACACCACTTAGTAGACTGATAATGCTGGTTGCATGATAATGAATCTACAACACACTATATGGGCATACTGTAATTGCTAATTGCAGTCCAGGTATTTCAAGCAATGTGAGCACAAATGTTAGTTTCAATTGCAAACTATATAGACCTACTTCGTAAAATATACATTATGTTTGAAGACTCCACAGTTATTGATAATGTAATTCTCTATTATTTTGAGATATAATGAAACCAAAACTTGATCCTAAATGGCAGTTAGCACCACTATCCCTAAGTAGTTCAAAAGTACAATTGTTTTCTTTTTAATGAAATGTGGGCAATTATTTACATTATCTATTAGAGGTTTTAAATGGGCATAATATCTTGAAAATTAATCTAAGTTGATACACATCACTAATTCTAGGTCTCCTGATATCAATTATACATTCAAGTGGCTAAATTGTCTATTTTCATCATTACAAAATTAAATAAGTATAGATATTGATTATTGACTCAATGTTTTACTTGCAGAGGCCTATAACTTGAAATTGAATATAAATTGATAGACACCCATAATTGTAGGTTTTTTAAATTCAGTCATACATTCAGATGGATTTGTTTGATTACAAATAAAATATGGACAGATATTTTCTTTGATGAGATGTTTTAATTGGACCTGCACGTATACCTTGATAATGAATCTGAATAGATAGGCAGCCCTTAATGCTAGGTGGTTTTTTTTAGTCACACATTCAAGTGGCTTTAATGTATCATCGTCTGATTACAATATAATATGGCTAGGTATTTTCAATGAAGAGATATTTGACTTGTGCCTACACCTTGAAAATGAATCTGAATTGATAGACATCCCTAATTCTAAGTTTTCTTATTTAAGTCATACATATATCGCTAGACATTTTTCATTGAAGAGATGTTTTAGTTGGGCCTTGAAAATGAATCTGAATTGATAGACATCCATAATGCCAGGTTTTCTCATTTTAGTCATATATTTATCACTAGACATTTTTATTGAAGAGATATTTTAGTTGGGCCTATACCTTGAAAATTAATCTGAATTGATAGACATCCCTAATTCTAAGTTTTCTGATTCTAGTCATACATATATAGCTTGAAGATTTTCATTGAAGAGATGTTTTAGTTGGGCCTATACCTTGAAAATAAATCTGAATTGATAGACATCCCTGATTCTAAATTTTCTGATTCTAGTCATACATATATAGCTACACTCTAAAAAAGGATTGGTCAAAATGACCTATCTGTTGGTTAATATGTGTCCGACCGATAAAATTGGTCAAAAGCAACCAAATTATTGGTTCAAATTGACCAAAATTTTGGTTGATATTGACCAATTTTATCGTTCAGACACATATTAACCAACAGATTGGTCATTTTGACCAATCCTTTTTAAGAGTGTAGACAATTTTCATTGAAGAGATGTTTAGGTTGGGCCTTTACCTTGAAAATGAATCTGAATTGGTAGACACCTCTAATTCTAGGTTTTCTGATTTAAGTCATACAGATATAGCTAGACGATTTTCATTGAAGAGATGTTTTAGTCGGGTCTACACATTGAAAATGAATCTGAATTGATAGACACCTCTAATTCTAGGTTTTCTGATTCGTGTGAAAGAATGGATGTGAGTAGTCCTGCTAATACCCCTAGGTGGAGCATATTCACTGGGTACCGTCTTAATTAGCATTCTCTTCATGACTTTATGAAAAATGCATTTTATGGAAACGAGGCCCCTTAGCCCTCTGTGCGAAACAAGTCGCAGAATACCAGAGATTATACTTGCAGCGAACCGGGAGAGAGAGAGAGGAGATAAGGGAGTAAGAGAGTGAATAAAGACATCGGAGTAAAGGGATAAAGAGGGGAAGGAGGGGAGAGAGAGGGAGAGAGAGCAGGGGAAAGGGAGGGGTGATTGAGAAAATGGATAGGGAGAGGGAGACAGAGAAAGAAAGAGGGAGAGAATGAGACAGACAGGCAGACAGACAAAGACATAAAGATGAGAGGGGAGGGAGGATAGAGAAGAAGGGGACGGGGAAATGAAGAGGGGTAAAGAAACGCAGGGGTAGAGAAACACTCTAATAGATAGAGAGAAGGGGGGAAAATTCTAAACTTTCGTATCTTTCCCCTCTCTCCCTACGAGCCTGCATTCCCTGGCTACGGGTCATGAATAAATGCATTTTATCTCGGCTTGAAATCATTTGATAATCACTTAAGTCAGGGGATAATGAAGCGGGATTAACTGAGATTGTGGAATGTGACATTGTCAGTTCAAAGATAACCATCGCTTCTAACTTTTCTTTAGCTGCGTTTTTCGGGCTTTCGTGCTTACACAAGCTTGTTTCGACGTACTGTACTACAGAGGACCATGAAGCGATTAGAATGCAGTGTTCTCTAGAGTCTTGTTCAATAATGATTACCTACAAGAGTAGGAAACGGCTAACAAGATTAGTTTGTGGTTTTATATCTATTGACATCTTTAGCATAATCTTCACCCGTCCGACAATTACAATTTTCAAGTATGAAAACAGATTTTGAAGAAGAAATAAACTAAACCATCAGTAAACACATGCCCACCTCTGAAAATTAAAAATAAATGCAATGAAACATCTGGTGATAAAAAAAATCTACCTCCCTCTTGAGTAGAAAACAAACTGTTTTTATGAACAATTGATAATTAAACATTTGGCAATCATAAATACTTTGCTCTTGACCAGAAACTGTTTAATTTCCATTATGAGAAGAAACTATTGATTGGTTTATCTATATTCTCGTTGTCAAAAGTGTCTCTAAGGTAATTAACTTAATAACTTAATTTTCTGCAGAGGGGCATTCACACCAGCTCAACCATGAAAAAATATATGTTTATGAGAACTTGATTAGGCATCAAATTATCTGATAATCATTTTTTAAATAAGCACCTGTCTGAACCACACTATATCTCCTATTACTATCAGGATTTCACATCATTCAGCATGGGCGTAAGCATAATTTTTTTTTTCAGGGGGGTGGAAGGTGCATTCATTTTTTTTAAAGAAGAAACTCAAATGAAAGGGAGTAAAGTAACCAAGGTTGTCAAGGCTCACTTTTGTATTATCTTAAGTGAAATTGAAGGATTTTGTTCACAATTGTGGTGAACTTCATGAACATTTTCAGGAAAAATATAAGTTTTCTCTATTTTGGGGGGCAACTGCCCCCTGCGTCCTGCATTCCCTACCCCCTGGTACAAACAGTCATGTTATTCAGTGGGAGGTGCATGAATTTTTCTTGCCTCACAAGTAAAAAATGAAATGTTCTCATGATTTCCACTCACATTGCAAATACACATCCCAATAAATTGAAGAAGAAAAAAAATCGCTTTGAAAGTTCTTGTTATTTTGAAAAGTACCTACAAACCATTTTCCTGTATTTTCTTTGGAATATATTACAAATACTTTTTATTTCAAGAGAAAATTGTTAATTTTCTAAGCATAGAATACTATGTAAGAAAATATCATGCATTTTCCTTGTTCGTATAGGTGTGAATACGTCTTCATAAGACAGCGACTGGTCTTTTTTCATGAAGCCATATTACACCTGTTTTGGTTCCCACTGAAATCCATATACACATGGGTGTAGTCCTTAGCAAGGGAGGGTGTGGTCATGCTACCACCGGTATCTACAAGGGTGTGGTCACAGCACAGCTGCACATGTGGCATCCCATGTTTGAGGGTGCGGCTGTGTGTACCCAACCATTTGGCTGATATAACCATCTAAATATTTTTCTCATGTAGTGTCTCGTTTGATTATCAGCTCAAAAATGGTTCAAGGTTTATTTCCACCAAGTGCGTTTACTTTCACAGGACCCTTAGTACACCCTAAGAATTACCTACTAGTTGTTCTCCAACCTAGGCCTGATCTGAAATAAAAAAGTAAATTTTATATTTTTTTCAAATATGTTTTCACTCACAAGTACGTGGCAGAAGGGATCAATATCATCTCTTTCCCCTTTTTCAGTTTTTTGGGGTGGGGCCTTTTTATAAAACTATTTCCTAGCAGGTTTTTATTCTTCACTAAGTGACAGAAGCAATCATCATTCTTCTCCATTTTTGATGTGCGGTACATATGCGCTAGTCCACAATAATCAATGTTTGAAAGATTATTTTTTTTGTAAAAGGAAGCTACTCCTTTGTCCCACTTCCCTGCAGAAAGGTTGTTACGTTTAATGTATACTCCATGGCATAAATGTCAGTATGCTCTTCTTGCAGGAAACCCAAATTTAGTCCAGAGTACCAGCAGAGATAGTAAATGAGAACAAACCTACTCACTCATTAAGTACCAGCTAATCTACATATGCTGTACAAAGGATTTTAAGGAAACACATGCACGTATTAAATTCACCCAATGTTAGAAAGTGTTCTGTTAAATGAGGCAGGAAATGTTCAACTGCATAAGATGTTAGCTATGTTGTTTAAAAAAGTCACAATAGCCCACTTCGCACCAACATTTACTTCCAAACTAATGGGGGGAGAGTATTCATTTTCATTATCAACAAATCATTAAAATATGCATTATATGTAGCTTTGTGCTATTTGTAGTGAAATCCTACTAATGCTATTTCAATACAATATTTTTTTTGAAAGGGTTTATTTTCATCTGGTCCAATGCTAATTCGTCCAACTGCCATCTCGTCTACTATCATTTGGTCTTTCATCAGTTCGTCCAATATCCACATGGTCCAATTGCCATTTCGTCCACTCACCATTACCATTTACCAGTTGGTCCAATAGCCATTTAGTCCATATATCATTTGGTCTAATTAGACTGTTAATTTGGCAAAATGAATGAAAATAAAACGAATATTAAACCAACTGGTTAGGAGACGATATGGTCATAGGCAAACTGGTGATAACACAAAGTGATGATTGGACCAAATGGTTATTGGACCAAATTGTAATTGGACAAAATGTTGGACGAATGGCATAAGACTAAATGAAGGTAGATAAGGTGGGGAGTGGACGAGTTGGCAGTGGACGAATCTGCAATTTGCCAACACAATTACATGTGAAAACTCATCTAGGCATATACCAAATCCCGACTATTACATGGTATGTCACTATTATACAGAATGAAACTCTTGAATCTGAATGAAACAGCATTAAAATCTGCATCAAATTTGTATCTTTACAAAAAGAGGCGAGAGACAATTTCCTTCCCAATGCATGTGTCCGAGACACTGCAGTTGGAGTCGATTATTGATGGGTTTTCTGACAATGCTAGATTTATTGTGGCTAATAGTGCTCTAAACTGCTTTGCATTGTTGACTATTAGCCTTCAATACATTCAATCATTCATTCACTCCAACCACAATGCTTTGTGGGGCACTGTGCCTCCAATTTGTATTGATGAAATAAAGGCGAATTTAGTCAATCCTCTAGTGTCAACTTTAATTATCTTGGGGATTCATATTCATTTTGTGTACCAGACTGAGAGAACATCAAACCAGGCGCCTAGTTTCATAAAACGTTATCAGCAGTCATGGTTTAAAGCTACTGAAATCATTCACTTTAGGTGGTTTCAAACCGCCTCGATCACAAGAATCCCCGTTAAATTGCGAGAACTTTTTTAGGCTAAGAAATACCCATTAATTATTCCTGCATTCACACCGCCCTGAAGCATACCCTTCGGCATAAGTTCCCTAAGTTACGAGCATGCGCAGTATGGTCTGATAAGCAGGCAAGGCGCGAGATTCAAAATCACCAGCCCAGCAGCCACCCACGCCGCTGCGCCCAATGACACGCTGGGCTAAAAGTTCCCGTAAATTGCTTTCACACTGCCAAAATACCTGCGACCTTGGAAAAATCCCCACGAACATTCTCATAATTTTGCCAAGTACCTACTATTTAGCGGGTATTTTCTTTCGGGGAAATTACCCGTAGTTTTCTTTCACATTACCCCTATCAGGAATACCTGGAACTGGCAAACTTCGAGGCGGTCTAAAATCACCTTTGATTAGCTGATAATAAACTTGTTTAATGGAAATTGTGCATTTCTTATTGTAACAAGTGTTTGTGAAACAGGACATGCAAATACAACCTGTTGCATACAGCATGTACGGGGGAGTTTTCCACTCAGAAAAATAAAATGACACCAGAAAAATGAAATGACACCGCAAAAATGCTCTTGTTAATCGGTCACCAGCCCAATAACCATGTTTTTTAACGAGTTTGGACCCTTGGAGAGTAAATAGGGTATTAACTCTTAAACAATTGCTGTAATCAAAATCTATGAAACACATGATAGGTTTCAAAGGCTGTCAACATCTTAAAAAAAACCCTGAAGGATGTGTGTCCAATCCAAGTAAGGTAAAGGGATGTATAGTAGGTCTATATACAATCAATCAAAGAAACCTGATCTATATCTTGTCACTAGTGTTAGATTATGAAATACACTTGCAACTTCCCCAGTTTCTTTTTTTTTAAAGCAAACCCAATATGCTTTTCAATTGAAAATACAATTGCTTTTGTTTCTATTCATTGCTCAAGTGGAATAATCAAGATTTTTTCCAAGTACATTCACTTTCTTTGGAAAGTACTGAACAATAGTTCTTTTATCTCTTCTTAAAAATACCCTTTGAGCCCTATGCCTAGGGTTTCATACCAAAATCAAATTGTGCAGGGGTTTCAAAAACTTGTAATGCTGTTTTCAGGGAACTGTATGATTGTTGTACATTAAACCTGCACATACAGGTTTTTTAAGCAAATGCTCATGTTCATACCTATACCTAACCTTAAACTTACAGTTGTACTGAAATGCTAATGGCTAATTGTCGTAATGCATATGCCATTGCTTATACTCATTCTTATGCTTATACTTTAAGTTCTACTTTGACTTATGCTAATTCTTATGCTTATTCATGATTATTAACTTCTCCTTCTACTTATACTTAGCCTTATTCTTATGCTTATGAACGATTATACTTTAACTTCTACTTTGACTTAAGCTATTGCTTATGCTTATGAATGATTATGAACTTCTACTAAGCCTTATGCTTGTGCCTGTGCTTATGCTTGTGTTTGTGTTTATGCTTATCCTCTGCTTATATGCTATTTTTATGTACAAAATTATGCTTATAAATGCAATCTATCTATTATGCCTTTTGCTAAATAATGTTTAAGTTTGTCATGACAACAATCTTAAATAAATTGGAAATAGACATTTAGAAAACAATACATCATAAATATCAAATAAGATTTTACAATATTTCACAAAATTGACTCGGTCTTCAATCTACTTTGACAATTTAGCAAGGGCAACATTTGGGTCACTCTCATAAATGAGGATACACAGGTTTTTAAAGTGATATAGATTTATAGAGCAATTGAAAACAATAAATAAATATCAGTACTCTATCTCGATTGCCAATACATATTTTGGAGGCTTTAAGTAGATGAGATGAAATTTATACTTTGTACCAAGTTTTTATCAATATCCGATATGATAATAAAGTAACAGGAGAGATGAAAACACTCTCCACTACACACATGAATTGCAGAACTATTTGTGAAGGGTTTGTGTTTCAAATTCTTTTTTATTCCATTGCCCACACAGATGCCCTTTCGCAATTCACGGAAATGTGTTGATAAGGACTTTTTTTTTCAAATGGTGTCAAGTAAACCTCAAACCTTCAGAGAAGGTGAAAGGGCAGTTGTTACAGTTTTCTGTCTTTATAATCTTCTTCTCCTCCTCCCTTTCTTATTCATTATTTCCCTTGTAGAAGTTATATTCTGGATTCACTGGATTACAATTAGTCACCAAAGCAACATTGTTTTTTTTTATCTAAAACTAATGGAAAGAGTGCCTGATTTTAGTGATGCAATCTGAATTTAGTTTTGGTCTGATCCCCATAAAACTGCCAGTGATTTTAACTAAAGAAATTTTTGAGTGTATAATTATTATGATTTATATCATTTACTTTCTAAATTACTATCATGTCTACAAATTTGATTTTAACCAATCATCAATTGGTATGTTTTTGTCACTTTGGGATCCAACTGGAGATACAGGGGCCTATAGGTTTGTGAGTTTCCATGTTTCATGTTCAAACATTGAAAAATTATGGTGTGTTACAAATGGAAAATTAGAATTTGTCTATTGCTAACTCGTCCAATGGTCTAATTGGTATAATTATGAATTTGCCATGTAGGCTTTTTGTTACATTAACAAGTGAGAGAAGGGGGGGGGGGCAAATAAATAGAGAGAGGGAAAGGTCTACTGTTAGAGGTGAATTAACTGATTAAATAAACATTTAACTTCTTTATGTTTGCCATGGGCCTTATTCATTCTTTACAAAATAAGTTAATAACAAGATGATTATTGTCCAATACAAATGTAGCAATGAATAGGTCGGTTGTGTTGGAAGACAAAATTTTGTGAAACAAAAAGGAGAAAGGCAAATCATTCATTTTAACATTCCATATCCTAATGAATTGTGACAAAGACAAAAAGAAAGTGACAAAGAGGAGAAATTCAGGGGGGATGCCCTCTCTGGCAAGCCAGCCGCAAAAGGAATGTACATTATCTATGGATGATACACAAAGCAAAGCTACCCCAAGAGGTAGCAAACCACCCAAGCCAAGCCAAGCCAGCCAGCCAGGCACGGAACACCGGCAAGTGAGCAGGATGGGCAAGAGAGACAAAGAAGAGAGAAGGAGAGAGAGAGAGGGTGCTGTATAGCCGTTGCCAGCGAGCAAGGCAGCCGGAGGGTCAGGCAGGCTGGCTGTACGGTCATGGTAAGCCCGTCTTTCCCTGCATAATAAAACAGGTTTGCCTGCGAGAGTGTATATGGCCTTCCGAACGAAGACTGACTAAACTCCCACATCTTTAACTCCTTTCACAGCATGGAATCAGGACCATCTGGCTATCTTAATACACCCTATCACAACATGATGGTAGCAAAAATCATTTCACTTCAAGCATACATGAATGGTTCATAAACAATAGTTTATTATACAGAACAAACAGGTCTTTGATAAGAATAAAACCGAATAATAATCATTAGTAATTAGTAGTTGTATGTTAAGAAAATCCAACAAAAATTTAGCAGTGAACATTTTGTCAATCATCAAGTTTAAGTTAAAATCAAATCATATCATCAACAGTCCAATTCTGAAACGTATTACATTATTATGTCCGTTGTCTATTTTTTCCTTTAAGTGTAATGACCCAAAATAATGTTCTATATTCCTCAAGTTGAAATATGCAGTTTCCACATTTTCTTTGCAATCCTATAAAATTCCAATGCTAATATTTTTTTTCTTTAAAATACAGTAATTGTCTTACCAAGATCAAAATGCAGAAGCAGTTTATAAATAAATCAATAGAAAGAGGACAAGCCTATATAGGCTACAATGCAGGCTTCTACTGTTTTCTGTGAAGTATTTTGCTGGAAATGCATGACCTTTAATTCCAATCTTCTACGTGAATATTGTCACCTCCCCCCACACTATTCGAAATGGAAGGGGGGAAAAAGTGGCATCCAAATGAGACAAAAATAAGAGTGTAAAAAATGGAGAATAAATCTAATAAGGAGCGTTGAACTGGGGGCGACAAAAGATCAGACGAGGGGAAAAAAATTCCAGATGCGAAAAGCTTTGCTATTAAGAGACCATAGCTCCCTAATGGAGCGTATATGCACGAGCATTCTCCTCTTTACCTCTTCATACTGGACATGGTCGCATCAAAGACCTTCTAATTGCATTATCACTCCTTTGGAAGAAACCGCCTCTTTATCCAAGGTTTCCTCACTCATTCCATACCCTCTTACATGCATTGTCATCAACAATTTCATTCATTTTTTTATTTATCCTTCATATTGATAAACAACTATGTGGAAAACATGAGGGAATTCCAGAATTCTAGTTATCTATTGATAAAATAATGGCACAGTAATATTGTAATTTTTAATGGAACTTCAGTATTCTTGATGAATGTGTATAATAACTAACAGAGAAGGGAACCTTGAATTTGTGTCAGTCTTCTTTTGAAGAAAACTTTTTATAAATACATTACGAAATACTCGAGCTATACATACACATCTTCATCAATATTTTCAAAATCAAATGGATGCCAAGAGAAAAGGGAATTCCTAATCTATATTTTTCTATTGTAGAGTATTTTTCATTGTGCAAGGTGAGAAAATGTGCATATACATGTATTTTGATAATTATTTCAGTTTTTTAATCAAAAATCATGCTGAAGCATTACTTACAAAAAAATGTATTTTATGTATAATTTGCATATTTTGTTTATGATAATCAGTTCGCATTCAGGGCTTGTCATTTTCATGTTAGTAAATCATTAAATATGTAGGTAGTCTGTAAGTTAAATGATACTGAACAAGCTAATAGGTAAGTTTCAAGTAATAGAAGATCTATATATTCAACTGTGCTCTTTTTATGAATAAACTATCTTCATCAAAATTTAACAAAACTTGACAGAACACTCATTAATAACAATAAAATAGACAGTATTCATTGGCTTCACTATGATGACAAAGAGAAGGGACAAGTTTGGGGATAATGCTATTGTCAAGAATTCTGGAAGAAAGCATACTATTCTGGAAGAAAGCATACTTTGTTCAAATTCATATAAATAAAACAAATAAAACTTTAAAAATGCATTCTATTATTATGTTCTTTAATATAGTGAATTCACAAAGGAAGATGTGAAAACAAAAATATGAGAATAGTATTATAAATAGGGGGTGTTGCATGAAGGTCTATACAAAACATATCCCTATCCCACCATCTCACAATAAACCTCATCAATACATCGCAAGCAAATATGCAATCGGAAGCCTCCGGTGGTATTTTTAATAATAAAATGATTGCCTCTCCTGGGCCAAAGAGAGAAAAAAAATGCCCCTCAAAACTGCCAAAATGAAAGCAGAAAAGGGGGAGGACAGAAATGACAGGGCACAAGCAGCCTATAGATTTTATTGATCTTACTTTCAATTAGGTTTAAGACGGGGATGCAGCAAGAGGAAGAGCGGTTGTCTACGCACATAGCGGTTTTGTGCCAGGGCTATTTAATGCTTCTATTTATGTATGCCACTCACACTATTCTCTAAGTTCTCTGGCGCGCTTTAATATGAATATTTAGCACAGAAATAGTCTTGGGTTTCAACGAAACATTTTCCCCCCTGCTCAAGCCGATGATAGGCATGCATTATTTTGAGTAGCTACAGAAGGCTTAGCTTCCATCTAAAACGCACTTGACATAATGCCTATATTATTATGAAATCTTCCTTTACCAAATAACATCCATAATGTACTTGAATGAATTCACACATGGCATGACTGAACAGGGGAATGAAGAAGGCAATTTGAATCATTTTCTGTGAAAAAATGGTCACCGAGAAATTGAAAAATGAAAAAAAATTGAAATGTATACATATTCGCATTAAGAAGTGATCAAACTAACATTCAGTGAGGCAAATATCTATATAATAAAGAATTGAATAAATAAAATTACATTACAATTCACTTTCAGAATTGAAGAAAACATTTTAAAAAAACAGTGATCATTAATTTCAAAGCATAATTCTTTATTCATACTATTGGTTAATGTTGCTTAATTATTAACACACTTGAAATTCACAGTCTCAAAATAGTCATTATTCACAGAAAAACATGGGGAAAAGGAAGATTGAAAAAAAAAAGTTTTATGGGGGTGAGGGTGTATTTCCACTTTTCTTTGAAAAACTTTTGACAAAATAGCTCACACTCTATTGAATTTTACAACCTTAAATTTTCATATCCAAACTTGAAACAAGATCCTCTCCTAACTATTTCTTAATACTCTTTGAGTTATTTTATTGGAACAATACATCTTTTGGCTCAAACTTATTTTCAATACAATTAGATACTGTATAATACACTGTTCAACGTTTTAACATTTTGCTACGTTAAAACAAAGGTCCTCTTAATGACTTTACTCCAGGTTGCTAAACAAAGATTTGTCTTTGTCTAATAATGGCACGATAATATCATTATGCTGGTAGCAGTGTTAAAAGACAATGCAAGCCTCACATTTAAACTCAACTGCTTACATGCTGGTTTAGTACTTGCATCAATGGTTGACAATTATGCTGGTTGAGTGCTTGAGTGATTGTGTAAACTCAGTGATTGAAATACATTGTTTATGAGAAAGTACCTACTGGTAAACATAGCAATGAGGACAATGGAAGGTTTGTGTTTTAAACTGGAGATTAAAAATAGTGTTTAAGCAAAGTATGAAAAGTAAACACGTTGTTTGTGTCTTACAGCCATGTAATCTTATGTGTATTCTGTCTGTTTCAGCAAGGAGTCTGTGAATGCATTGTATATAACTCCTATTGGATATTTGGCTAATTTGAACTGAAGAGTAAACTTTTTATATAATCAATGGTTAAAATGCAATTAAAATAACTTGGTATAGGCAGATGGGGTTTGTGAAGAATAATGGGGCAAAGGTATGTGCCCATGGGTATTGCTTTCTAGCAACACAAAAGTTATCAAAATATCACTAAGGAATAGAAATAAACTATTGTTCGAAAAATAAAGTTTCAGATAATTGACTAAACTTGCCCACTTTATTTGAATGAGAATGGCTTATGTGGTGTTGGTAAGTCAACGAATTGGTAATCATTATTTAATTGTTGTTAATATAGCTTCAAGAAATCCCAGTGTGCCAAGTGTAAAGCAATGTGACAAGATCACACCATTTCAAAATGATTAAAAATTAATATTAAAAAGGGAAAATGCCTTTAATTGAACTTGAAGAGAAATAAGAAATGAATAAATGAATAGACGTGACCCTTGGTAATATTTCATCATATTATCATTCATAATGATGATTTTGTCACAAATCATCCCATCAAAAAGTGTTGAATTCAGAATCAGAAAATACTGATATCAGACATCTCAGCCACATGAATGAAAGGAGAGGGGGGGGAGAAAAATGTAAAAATATGACTCGCTGGAGAATTAAAAAAAAATGGTGCACCTATTTCATTTTAAAGATCAGGGGAGAGAAAGAAAAACATTATTGGTGCAGTTACGGTGTCAGTGTACTATGATAGTATACTGTGATGAGGCACTGCGGCAGACAAGGCAATGTTTACCCGATCAATTTGTTGTAGTGCCTATGCATTTCATGAAGCCCGCTCTCTCCAAAGTGGGACCGTTTTTCTCTCTCTATCCGTCCTTTTTTTTTACCCGACCAGTGCCTGTTTTCGCTGCACTCTATGCTGAGGCCATCCTTCTGAAATGCTTATCATAAAACTATCTCATAATATTTGACGCTGCTCCACGCGTCCCAAAATTGACTCAACGTTGCAAGACAGCTCACAAAATTAGATGCACAAAAATGGTGCAAACAAATGCACTATTTAAAGCAGTCCATAATAGTATATCAGCTAAAATCCTACCTAAGTAATCTATTAACATAGTTTCCCAAAATTATCAATCATGCAATTATCCACCTCTGTAAATCAAGTCTATTTCACTTTGTCCACCAGGTTCATCTTTAAGACAAAGTCCTAAACTATAACTTTTACACAAAAAAAAAAAATTAGGGCGAAACTGTGCCATTTCCTATCTTCACTAGAAATGTAAATGCAAATAATATTGTATTTCAACCGCTCTTTTATAAAACAATACAGTTTTTTTCACTTCCATCTTTACCAATTGTACACAATATTATATTAGTAATCTCAAGGGAATTTATAGCAAATTTTATTACCTTGCAAACACAACTGACAAATCTGTGAACACATATATTCATTTGGGGGAAAGGACTCTTTTGGTGAATGAAATATTGGGAAATCTTCACAATGTGGAGATAGAAAACGTAGCATTTCTCCGTCATTTGAAATGATTTACGAGCCATGGGGTGACACTTTAAACTGAGGGGATAAAAATTGGTGAATAAATTTTATCCCTGCAGAGAAGACAGTTTGATTTATATCTTCTCAATTGGCCTCATTAACGATCACAATTTTGCAATCAAAGTGGTAGATATCCATGGATATATCATGTAGGCCTATATATGCCACTCATTCCATTAACATTTTAGTCCAAAACCCTCCAGAGACAAAATTCCCAAATTCTGTGGTTTTGTTTAAAGATAGGCCTACTATATTTTTTGGCACAGAATACTAAACATCATATAAAAAAAAATCAGTTGCAGTTAATGCTAATTTGAAATCGAAATAGTTACTAATATCCTTAAATTGGCAACTCAATGGAAGATTTGGCAGATTGGCAGCCTCTTTTTGGTCTTAGGGTAAAATTATTCTATATCAATATTATAAATTATTCATGAAAGTGGAAAATGGCGGCAATACTTACAATAAACATACTAATATTGTTAACCTGAAGACCAGAAGACAATCAAATAAAGGTTTTAAAAACCCATCGTCCAAAATGGGATAATGAAATCATTCTAAATTCCCCTTAAATACTTTGAAAAAAATAAGTAAGCTTGCAAAGTACTGAAGAAAGGATACAACTAGAGAACTAACACAAGTAACACAGCACACCTGTTAATGTCACAGATCAAATAATCTTGAGAAATTAAAGTGTGAAATCGAAATTCATAAGTGATAACAAACTAAGTTCCGTGAATATGTTTTAGTAATTCAGCTTTTAATAGTACATGGGATAATAAAATTCCAAAGGAACAAAAGTCAATAATTGAATTAATGTTTTTCTCTGCAAGAATATTCAAAGAATTAAAATAACATATATTTCGAAAAATTCTTCTTTTTTGTATTTAAAAACATGTTATTTAGACTAAAATCATTAAAAATATTGCAATAATTAATCATGTCTCCTAAGAGGCAGAAGGATATTTTAGAATAAAGTGAAGTATTAACGATCTAAAATACGGGCAGAAAAAAATAGGATTAGGATAACAGAAAGGGGGGGGGAGAAAAAAAGAAGATGTATAACGTATCTGGGCATTGGGTATGCTGATGGTACCTTGCCTTATCTAAACTGCAACATTGCTGTGTAAACCCGAATGCGAGTACTCACGCACTCAAACTAGGGAAATTTTATATTCCACAAAACCTAAGTCAATATCGGGGAGAACTGATAGCGAGGTGAAAGTGGACGATTTAGTTTCTGCAACGGCCTCAGCAGCTGAGCGCTGTACTGCATGGCCGGCAGGTCGAACCATAACAAGACCGACGCTCAATCTAGCTTCCGCACACAAAAGTTTGAATGTAACAATGTGGCTTCATTCTTTCCTCATTTCGCCATTAAATCCTGATTTCCTTCATAATTGATAATTATGCTTGCACAGGGCTGGGTTTGTAAAAATTTATTGTTAATAAAACGTCAATCCCCATGGTAATTACACAACTTGACTGCTTTGATGTCTTAATTTCATCTCTCTGTAATTTGTTTTCTCTCCCTCTCTTTCCCTATCTCTCTTTCCCTCTCTCTACCCCTTTCTTGCAATATTTTACATTTTTAAAATGTATGAAGTGATATACACAGTAAAGTTCAATATTCATCAGTTATCTGTCATAATCTGTATTTTATCCTTTTTCTCCTGTAGCTTAATGGATTTTCTCTTATTCATCATTCATAAATATTCATTCCACTATATTTCTTCTTTTGCTTGTTAATTTGCTTGATGATTTTAGGTTATGTTTCTGTGTTTTCTTTGATGATAATACAAGTTTAGAGTTACATGTCCAACAAAGTGAAATCAAACCAGCACCAAATTGAGAATATACTCAAACTCAATTCATTAATATCTATGCCTAATATAAAATCGAATTTACTTGCTCCACTTCAAATATGAGTAGGCCTATGTAACATACACCTTTAATTCAAAGATGGAACTATAAATTTAATCCTTACATAGTATGATACATGAATGTATGAATGTATGATACATGAAAGTATGATACATGAATGAAAAAACAGGCTAGCAAAACCGATAATCATCAAATTTTGACAAAGGTTTACAAGAAATTGTGAAGTGTATTACTAGATGTGAGATCAAATGTGTCTACTCATTTCATTAGTGTATTTGGCTGCATGGTAAATGACAGACTAACGTGAAAAATGGAGGTGGGGATAATAAAACATTTCTTATTACTTATGAAGTAATGAACATTATCATGTTAACATGATATTATGTTCACATGACAACAGAGATAATTATTAAAGATATTTTACTTACCAACCCATTCAAGTAGATTTATACAACACTTGAAGCCAATGGAGATATATGGGAGCTGAACGATATTTGCTTTTGAAAACTATATTTCTGTAGTTGATCTATCCCAATCCAAGAGCAATATGATGAACTAGATGTGAAAGTCTTCACAATCGGCTAGGTGTCCTTTCTAACAAAACAAAACCACATCGCTGATAATCAAACAGTTCCATGTAGTTCATTCCACGATCATACTGATATGCATTATTAACATCGAATCATCAAGTTGTTCCTTACAATGCATCAACCTTTAGTAGAACCACATCCACATGTGTTGATTTTTGCTGCTATGTCAGTCGTCAAGATGTCTAATGGTGGGTAAAAGAAGAAAATCACAAGGCTGCTATTTGATACAGTACATCATCTTTCCAACTTAATGCCCAAAGTCTTTAGGAGAAACAGTGCTCCGAAGCACGCATAAGCATGGAATGGTTAACTCGATCAAGGTACCCTCACCACCCTTGCACAGCACAGCGCAGCTAGGCAGCCAGGCGGACGGACTCTCACTGGGCATACAGCGGCGGTCTGGCTTCCCTGTGGGTAGCGGAGAGATGTGATGTTAATACAGCGTGGTTGACCGGGTCTCCCAGCCACTGAACCCGGACACGGCTCTGAGCAGGCCGTCTGTGGTGAACCAATAGAGTTGGGGGCTTCAGCAAGCCAGAGTGTGCACAAGTCCTTTTGATGATGACGATGATGATGATGAATTCAATGCACTGCTCTCATATCCAAAAATAAGGAAATACTTAATTAAGATGTTAAGTTAATTAAATCTTTGTCACAGTATGTGTTGCAACCCTAGCAAATTGTTTCCATGGGGATGAAGCTTTTTAAAAAAAATCGGATGGAAGGGGATTTCTTTCACTGGTGGAGAGCAAATATAAACTTTGAGCGGAATACACAAATAAAAAGTTAATCAGACATGAAAAGTAGGCTGATCAGGGAGAAAATATATCTGAGGCAGGATCACTAATGAATAGTCAATTGACTGCAATTGTATGAGGAAGAGACGCACAGTGGGAGGGGGAAAATAAAGTAAACAGAAAGGAGTTTGGTGAAAATGAACTCTTGTATACCAAAGATAGTGTGACGAAATCAAACACCGATTGCGGTAAACGGAGAATACCAGGGAACGAATCAAACGGTTTACGTTACTCCTTTTCTATTCCGCTACACCTTGGCTACGAAAGTGAGAGCCTAAAACTACTGGTTGCCATGGAAACACGGATTGAAGGAAGTTGCAAGAATGTCTGCTTTAAAGAAAAAGCCCAAATTTGCAATATATGAGATGTGAGTGAGTTTCAGTCGACAAGAAACAAGAAATAGAGAAGAGTTTTCAGATGATGATCACTATTAACGCATGATAATGAAAGAGCAGGCATGTGGTGTAAGTTGCCGGGCCGATAGTACAGGCACGCACTAACGTCTCTGTATGCTATGAACCTCGGCAGTTCCTCCTTCAATTTCTCATATACATACAGGCTATGTACGTGGGTGTGTGGAGGGGTCATTCAGTACACAAGATGCATGTCACGTGTAGGGGTGTGTAATATTCTCTATTGTGAATGGAGCTATGCACACTGCACTGCAGACACTGCTGCCTGCAGAGCTGTGGGGGAGGAATTGACCAATCACAGGCCATGGTTTTGTCATGCAGATCACTTAGCCACTACCTCTCAACCAATCAGAGGGTAGGATATTTCTCTACCTTAGTGAGTTGCTCCACAGTCCTATGTATTGTTTTGCTCACATCAAAAACAGTTACTAATCTAAGTCAAGGACAACACCCATCCAGATCTAACTTTTAATTGACCCACCCACTAACTTCTGAATTCTGTTTTCCTCACTTTTGGGTTCAGAAACCACCCATAACACCCATTCCAGTAAGCAATATGTTAATTCAAAGGTGACAGAAGACTAGACAAAGTCGACATTAAGTTTTTTTCTCCAAATTAACATTCATAATGAGGCCTTACATTTATTAGAATCTCGCCCTCTTGTCTACTAATAAAAAGTAAAAACAGTAAAGTGAGATTATTATCTAATTTTGAGAGGCACATACTTATTCTTTAATGAGAGCACTACATACAACTTAACAAAATCAATGTGAATTTTAACTTTTATTTCTTATCAAAGTTGAAGAGAACAATAACTTTTGTTTTCCTATTCCCTTCACCATTGCAAATGAATGGAGATTCCGGTTATGTTTTTTTTTCTTGTTGGTAATTTAATAATAATAATAATATTACTCAATATTTATAACGCGCTTTTCCCAAATGGCCCAAAGCGCTCACAATTTCAATTAACATATAAAAAATACAAACAAAAATCAGAATGACATATCAAATGAAGGCAATTGCCGAGAACAAGAGAACAATTTCCATTATGAAAAGAAAACAAGTAAAGAAAGAAAAGTCGAAGCCCCATTCATTACCCATGATTAAAGGTATATATCAAGAACTGTCTGTTCATAATTTAAACAATATCAAAGTAAAATATTTTTAACATACATTTAATATGATATTCAAGTAAAAAATTTTATATTGTATATGTGAAGTATGATAATTCATTTTTAATAATGAAAAAGATTTACTGAATATTAACAATATCATTTTAACAATATTTTGTCACTACATTAAATGCACAAGCCTTTAATTTCATACCATCTTGAGGTATAACATTTGTTTTAATACAAAAATGTTATACATGTAGAATAAATTTAAAGGGAACAAATTCTTGTGTTACTTCATGACAAAAGAATTCAAGGAATTAAACAAAAAATGATAGGATAATTCTAAGTAAATGAATAACACCATCTAGGTGTATACGAGTGAATGGAAAACAGAAAAAAATTAATAAGACATACCCTGAACTCACAATCATACTTGTAGGTAATAAAAATTAAATGCAAACATTCTATATTAGAAAAAAATGTAAACTTGCATGGAAAAATAGAAGGAAAAGAGGCTACTTCGGAGAACGATATCAGGAAGTATGCCAGCTACATAGGAAGAACCAGTAAAATACAATCATTGTGACATTAAATGACCTTTGTACAAGTGTTATGTTCACATTTTAATATGACTTTATTATTATTTTCCTTTGTATTGTATATATTTATACAATTTTCCGTTAAATGAATTATCAAAATCATTTTTAGTACATTCAAACATTTAGTGCTGCTTTTCCTAAATAAAATCTTAGAAAAATAATCATTAATTCTACTAATTGTGATATTGTTTATAATGATTCAATATCTGTTTTTTCAATAACCAGTATAAATAATGAAAAGCTTGTGAAGCGTGGCTGGCAGCTTTTGAGAATTGTATTGTGAAAGTGACAATGACTATTACAGCATCAAATTGAAGAAAATGTTTTCTGAAAATACTATTTAAAACTTTTCTTCTGAGAGATTTAATGTAATCCCAATGATTAAAAAAAACCTTGGAAAATTGCATTATTTGTACAATATCGAGTAATGTAATTGTTTTGTTTTATCTCTGTCTTAAAAGTGGACTATTGCATCCCATGCTATTACACCACTAATTGCAGTCTTACTTATAAATCGAATATCTTTATTTTACCCTTTCATAATTCAGTTCCACTACAAAGAAAGTATATTCTTAATAAACTACTTTGAGCTTGGCGAAGTTGTTCATTAAGTATCCTTTACAAAATGTGATTGGGCACAATTGCGACTAAAGGAAATAATAGAGGGTTTACAATAGGACAAGGAAGTGTATTACATGGTAGCTTCAAAATGAAAATATAGACCACATCCTCACTTTTCACTACAACAAAAGAAGAAAAAATGAGGCGGAAGTTTGCTGAAAAGAGTAAAAAAAAATGTCAACATCTTTGAACTTTCCTCTATTTTGCTGTTATTGTAATTTCCTGTTGAAGCTCAATAGAAAGCAAACAGGATACGATATAAAAGTGTTAACATTTTAAAATTAAAATGAATGATATGATTAAATATATGTTTTCTTTTTTATGCAAGATGGGCAAGATGCTTTATATTCAAACCTCAGTCACATTTGCTCTACGGAGGCCAAAAATACTTTAATTCGAGAAATTTCTGCGGTGCTCACAGGATCAACGTATGGTGGATTCCTTTTCTTACAGGATGTAGAATGTTAGAGCGGAGTTTTAACATTTTTTACATTTCTACGTTCGCCATAGAAATTAGACTAGCCGTAGCCCTGGTGTAGAACGGTCTACGGTGGGGGTGCGTGGTGCGACACTTGGAATACTTTACTTTAGTCCCACTGTGGACGCTGTGAGGGTGCCTTGCGGCCACCTTGCGTCTGCCGTAGTATTTGTCAATAAACCTACGGCAACCGTACGTCAACGTTTCAAGGACATACGTCGGCCGCAGATTTTCTGTCTCCAGAAATATAAAATATGCCATGCGGCGACCATATCATATGTGACTGCTACAGTCAGTGACCGTAGAAGTTCTGCGACGAGATGTAGAATTGCTACTCACCGTAGAAATGTTAGAATCTACAAGCGGCCACAGCGAATGTGACTGAGGCATGGACAGTAGTTGTTTGAAAAGAGAGTGATGACAAAAATGGAAAGATTCATGAAAGATCTATATGATCAATATATCATAATTTCAGCTGATGTTCATTTGATATATTTAATTCATTCTTTCATTATCAGTGCATTGTACTATATTGATAGAGGAATAGGCAGGTCTGCCTACACAATAGAAAAGACTTGATTTTTGTTTGTCAAGTAAAAAAAAACATTTTATTTTGCCTATGATGGCAGACACAAAAATAACAATCATTTTAGCTTTGGGGTTCTTTTCCTTTCTTTCATTTTTGTGTCTTTTCTGTGTATATATGCAATAAACTGCACCTCATTATCATCTATAGTCAATGTATATCAAGAATATTAAAAGCTGCAGTGATGAGTCTTTAAGACGACTGCAAAGAATCCTAGTCCATTGAGCTCTTGTATCGTATCACAAAGCAGTTTCACTACATTCTCACACACCTCCTTAGACCTCAAAATTCTTCAACCCTATTCAGACTTTATTTTCTTCTTTTTTTTCCAAGCCGGTCATGCAAAATAGCGAAAATCCCCAAGAAAATTGCTTTTTAGCTTGAGGCAGGTAGGTGACCTCCCTACGCCTTGTACGAGGAAAAGGAGACAAAAATGAAATACTCTGCCACCGTTCGCTTCAGACTGGGAAATGTTCTCTTTCTCTGCATTGTAATTTATTTTTGAGCCTTAATCCATTTAGCACACAAATCCTAGTATACAATAGAAGTTGGGAGAGTAGCATAGCTATGATGGAGAAAGGAGGGTGTATTTCGGTTGAGAAGTTGCGGTAGCTTTGTTGGGATGGAGAGGGGAAGGGAGGATGGAAAGAGGGGTACGTGGGTGATGTGATGGGGGGTAAATGTAGATGGGAGGGAAGGGTGAAGTCAGGGAAAGAAGAAAAAAAGAGGGGAGGGGTAAACGGATGAGGTGATGGGGCGGCTCAGTAGAAATGGAGACGGGGGCGGGGGGGGTGAGGATAAGGGAAGAGGTTGCTGGGTTAAGTTAGTTATGATGGAGAGGGGGTGGGGAGGAGGTACATGGGGTATGGAGATTGGTATAGGGGGAGAGGGGAGGGGAGGGTAGATAGGAGATACAGAGGGTGGGGCGATGGGATAGTGTGGGGGAGGGGAGGATGGAGAGGGGGTAAAGGATGATGCTATGGGTTCAGGGTAGTTAGGATGGCGAGGAGATGGATAAAAGAATGAGATGATTGGAGTTGTGTAGTCAGGGTAGAGATGAAAAGTGAAAAGATGAGATGATGGGGTAGGAAGTGAGAACAGAGAGGGGGTGGGGTATAATGATGCCATGATCTGGTAGTGGTTAGGGTATTTAGGACAGAGAGGGGGGAAGAAGAGAGAGGTTTATAAAGAATGAATGAATGAACGAACGAATGAACAAATGAATGAGCGCAAGTGAGTGAATAAATGAATGAATCAATGACTCAATGAATCAATCAATGAAGGAACAAACAAAAAACGAACGAACGAATGAGTAAAGAGACAACAGACATACATGAAAAAGTAAAAAATAGAACACATACAAAGGAGTAAACATTAAATTAAAATACAATTGTCTTTAACCATTTCCTCTTCATGAATTGGAGAAATTGGGCCAAAATTCACATGATCCACCTCTTTAACTCGAATCTCCTGCTGACCTAAAGCCTAATAAGATTAATTGGTAAAATGGTGGCCAATCTTCAGACTTAATTCCATTGATTTCTCATGAGACCAGAAGAAGCCTGCCCCTGAAGTCCGAACAAAAGGATCCAACATTTATGATTTTCCTTTCTTCTGCAGAAAGTGCATCAAAATACACAGCCTTGCCAGTAATGCCTAGCCTGGCAGTATATGGAATTTATTAACATCCTCCCATCAATGTTTCTTTTTCATAGAAAAAATGCACCATGATAGATAGTATGTGGAATAGTAGGGACAGTGATTTTCCGTTTCAAAAAATGGCCTTTTCCGTTTCAGAAAATCACAAATTCCGTTTCAGCACGTCAGAAAACGGAAATTCCGTTTCCCCATAGACGTTGTACACACGGAAAAGTGACAATTCCGTTTACACATTGAATAGCAAAATCAAAGCGCATACACTCGCTCTGGCCAAAATTTGTATCTGCTACTGTACCAACAACACAATAGAATCCGTTCTAATCGGATCTATGCTGGTGTATTTAATGATTTTTCAAACTGATTTAGCATGCATACATCCTCACCTTTCACATAATTAGCATTATTTTACGGTGAAATTAAATTTCATCGATAATTTTGGGGTTTTTTTGGACATCGTTATCATCAGTCAACGACTTTCGCCAATCCGCCATCTTGGATTTTAAGACCACGATATCGTGCTGTTACATCTTCAAACGTAGAGGGCAGCAACACACGACCGTGCAGTTGAGCGATCTGAAGCGATGTGAAGCTCAACCCGGCGGCCGGCCGAGTACGATCGCGGGTATTATCGAGTGTGCTGATGTCGAGAGCAATCACGATGTGTGAATTGTCATGATTGTAGCGAAGTGAGATCGTGTTTTCTGGGGTTTTGTGGCCATTTAATATTCTCATTTTGTTGTTATTTTGGAGTAATTTCTGTTGCTATTCTGTGTATTTTGAGGGAAAATACGTTTTCCCAGATTTTCCGTTTGAAATGCCACTTTCCGTTTCAAAAGGCCTTTTCCGTGAATTCCGTCCGTTTTCCGCGATCGCGGAAAATCACTGTCCCTAGAATAGACAGATATAATGAGGAATGAATAGATGAATGGATAGATAGACGGACGGACGGACGGACGGACGGACAGACAGACAGACAGACAGACAGACAGACAGACAGATAGATAGATAGATAGATAGATAGATCATTTTCACCTTTCATTTTCAAGGATGTCAATTCTTTACAATCACTTAAGAATACATGATGAATTGTGGTGGCAGGAAGGAGAGATGGAACTGCATGCATTATTTACCATTTTGTGGGTAGAAGTGAGAGATGTAACAGTGTGAAAACATATTATTCCTTGTTTCTGGAGATTGAAGGATCCTAAAAGCCTTTCACACGAGAGATATTGGCAAGAAATTAAAGTAAAAGCATTTCAACAGTGTTTAAGCAAGTGTATATGCTATTTAAAATCTAGAAAGATGTGCTGTAGTGTTGGATTAGCGCCATGTTTTTTTTCAATGGAACTTTGTCCATATTATGTAGTTGCATTAATTTTGTGAATGATTTAAAATTAACAGGTAGATCGTGAATTGGTGTACTCCAGTTACTATGGTTTGAAATTTGATATGTGAACATTTTCACATTAATAATGAAATTTATTACATTTAATCCAATTATTTTTTTATTGTTTAATTTGTAGACCAGAGACCCACTTTGCAAAATAACCATGGGCCTTTTCACACATAAATTTTGAATCATCATTGTAATGATAAATGCTATTGTAATCGTGAATGTGATTAGCATTCGTGATTCTAATCATGTTCTAGTTTGGTTTCATTCTCCATTTTCCCGTCAGCTCATTAGTCTCATCTTTCTCATCAACCTTCTGCGGAGGATGGGGCCGAGATTGCCGGCGCAGATGAAGTTTAGCGATTGCTCTCTGAAATCATCTGTTTTCATTATCATATGGAGCACCACAATTGTAATTCAGGTTTATTCACCCGTGTGAAAGCACTCCAGGAAGACAGAAAGATGATTCATATTATCAAGCCAAGGGGCATATAATGCATTAAGAAAGATTAATTAAACAGAGGCTGGATGTGAGTGAAATCAAGGTCTTGCAAGGGTCAGTCTTAAAAGGATTGCCTGACCACTGAGATGCTATATAATGCATGCGGTCATTGATGGCATCCAGAACGTTCACTTTGATTAATGCCAAATGGTATGGAGGTAAATTGCCAATTCGTCTACTGCCAACTCGTCCACTCACCACATGGTCTACTTTCATTTAGTCCAATGCCATTCCGTCCATCAACATTTCCTCTAACAACCATTTGGTCCAATCATCACTTTGTCTAATCACCATTTCATCTATGACCAATTAGTCTCATAACCATTTGGTCTAATACCCATTTCACTTTCATTCATTTTGCACAATCCTAACTTAGTCCAATTAGACCAAATGGTGTATGGGCTTAATGATTACTGGACCAACTGGTTATTAGACGAAATGGTGAGTGGATGGATTGACAATTGGACCATGCGGATAGTGGACCAACTGATGGTAGACCAACTGACGGTAGACGAGTTGGTAATTGGACGTATTGGAATAAGACAAATTGGACATAAGGTAAGGTATGGATTTGATGTGTGAACACTGGCGTCTCACATCAAATAGTGTGCAACAAGTGAGTGCTGATATGTCACATCTACATGTGATGCTTCAGTCACATTTGGTCATTAAAAGCCTATAGAGTCTGTACCTCATTGACCTAAAATTAAAGAAGAGGAGGGGTACAAAACAATTGATTTTGCAGATTCCATGTCTAATTGTACATGAAGTCTATATGATAAAAATTGCATTTTATCATTGGAACATGGGTGTTCTGAATTATACATCAAATCTGCATCGATCTCTTTTTGCATCATCTCCTAATTGAAAGCCATATTGTGAATTTTGGCTATTCTATCTTCCATACTGCATTGGCCTTGTTAGGGTTGTAGGGAAATAACTTAAAGGAAAAGTCCACCCCAACAAAAACTTGATTTGAATAAAAAGAGAAATATCCAACAAGCATAACACTGAAAATTTCATCAAAATCGGATGTAAAATAAGAAAGTTATGACATTTCAAAATTTCGCTTCATTTCACAAAAACAGTTATATGAACGAGCTAGCTACATCCAAATGAAAGAGTCGATGATGTCATTCACTCACGATTTCTTTTTGTTTTATTGTTTGAAATATGAAATATTTTGATTTTCTCGTCATTGTCATGTGAAATGAAGTTTCATTCCTCCCTGAACGCGTGGAATTCCATTATTTTAACATTTTGTGCTTCAGGCAAGGAGGTCCTAATCGTCAAATTCGTAAAAATTGAAATATTGTATAATTCAAACAATAAAAAACAAAAGAAATAGTGAGTGACTAACCTCTCTCATTTGGATGTAACTGGCTCGTTCATATAACTATTTTGTTAAAAATAAGCGAAACTTTGAAATGTCACAACTTTCTTATTTTACATCCGATTTTGATGAAATCTTCAGCATTGTGCTTGTCTGATTTTTCTCTATTGATTCAAATCAACATTTTTCTGAGGTGGACTTGACCTTTAACCAAGACACAGTAGGATTTCATGGGCTCTATATGGGCATCACATCTATGTCACTCTGGCAGTTGTATTTTAACAAGTCTTCAAAATTCTTAAGCCTGTAGCCTGTATATTCACAAGTGTGAACTCATCTTCTTGCAATGGAAGTGATTAGAAAATATGGACAAGCAAGAAAGGAAGAAAATATGAAGAGAAACCAAAAGTGACAGGTATTTCCAGAATTATCACCAGATAATGCCCCTATAA
This sequence comes from Lytechinus variegatus, assembly GCF_018143015.1. Lineage (NCBI taxonomy): Eukaryota > Metazoa > Echinodermata > Echinoidea > Temnopleuroida > Toxopneustidae > Lytechinus > Lytechinus variegatus. The sequence continues at coordinate 14,488,464 of NC_054756.1, forward strand.
TGGGCTGCTGAGTATTTTCAAAATATGTTTACCAACAAATGATGTTAATTTCATAGGAAAGGGGGATTTCCAGGGCTATTTGAGAATTTACAAAATACTACATATGCTTTAATCATGTTGTAGGTCCATGCTTTATTAAGTGCTCTTATACAAATTCTGCATAGCCTAAGGTTATGTACCCCTTCCTGGACCTCATTGCATAAAAGTTACTATTATGGTAACCATGGTAACATGACCCAACAAGCAATACAAATCAAGGATATCATGGCAGATATTGTACAACGCCTACTTAGCTAGTTGTACGCGATCAAATGGGAGGCTGAACGTCACACATTCGTACCGTTGCACACATCAAAAATGTACCGTCCAAAATGTACCATTGCACGGCTTTAGGAGGTGACGTCACAATGCGATTTAATTGAATAAGATGACAATGCGCGTACAGCTCGCTGGCTAAATGCGCAACGCTGTCCAAGGTCATGTGCGCTTGTGGGCCCGGCTTGTGGGATTTTGCCTTTCGCTTTCAATATTTTTGCTCCCTTTTCATAGATTACTGGAGGGAAAAACTCTTGTATTTTCATATTTTCGCTAGATTCCGAGGCGTTGTACAACACAAATAGCGAATATTCTTATTCGTGCAATGGTGCGAGATTTCGCATTCGGTGAAAGAAAGCTCTATTCAACTCGGCTAACGCCTCGTTGAATAGAGCATCTTTCTTTCACCTCATGCGAAATCTCGCACCATCGCACTCATGCCTATTCGCTATTTGTATACCATTGAATGGCAAAGTTACTATAATAGTAACCTTAATGCAACAGGGCCCTAGTTTAAACATTGGAACATTGCGTTTTATTCAGCTCACTTGCGAAATTCATATCCAGTGCCCATTCCTTAGTCCCATTATTAACAACTTTTCAGCAGGTAAATTGTTAAGAGTCTAGCATTTACATTTATCGGAAGTAATTTCAATATACTTCAAAAAATATAAAGATTTCTTTTTGCTCAGAGGGTAACTATGTAGCTTCAAAAATTTTGAAAGATTTTTAATTGATTTTCATTCAGAATTTTATGTTGACATTCATGATATATTGCATATAACAGAACCGAATATTCTTCTAAATGAATACATTAATCGGCTCATTCTGTTTGGGGGCAATTAGGGGTCATTTTTTGAGAAAAACGGTATGAAAACTAGATATTATTGTTAATTCTTACCTTGTTGGGGTAGAAGTGTTACTCTCAGCCTCTGTCTCTGTTCTCGCTCTCTTCACCTGCAAATACAAAGACAATAATATTGAACATTAAATGAAATCATTCCATTCAATAATGCCTTTATGTTATTATATAAAGATCACATTATTATCTTCATTCATTATCTACCTCAGTTTTTGATCCTCATTGAGGCATGCAGCACTTCAATGCTGTGTTGTTGCTTCCAATTCCACTGTATTCTTAATCTTATTACATGTAGTTTACCAGTTATGAGATTTCATTCCACACTTAAATAAAACACTTGTAAAGCTTGGCTGTTTGAAAATACATTTTTCTTTTTGTTTTCATTTCACCATTGTTTTCCTTTATCATCCCATCTACCGACCCGTCTCTTCAACCTCAACTCTCAGGGGGCCAGTTTCACAAAAGAGATACGTTTGATTGCAACTAAACAAAGCAAGCGTAATTCCTAAATAGGGGCATCTGATTGGCTGAAAATCATGTTGTGAGTGATTTTCTGGAGTTGTATTTGATCGCATCTCCTTCTACAAAGGCCCCCAGGCCTCTTCAATCAGCTTCCATGTACAAGTCTGTAATGTAATATCACGCCAGCATTTGGGTAATTTTAACGAAAACCTCCCCCCAACATGCCCATCGATCAGAAAAACATTTTGCCAAAGTCGATTGACAAAATTGGGCGACAAAATGACAAAGGAGGAAAACACATTATCTGTGAGAATCGCGAGAAGAAGAGCTGGGGCAAAGGAGAAGGAGAATGATGGATTGTGGGTAACGCTGTGGGGTATGCTATGAAGCATTGGGGGAGATGAATAAAGAGAGTCTGGTGGGAGACCTGGAGGAGATGATAAAGAAGAGATCATCTATCTAGAATAGGGAGGTATAATATCAGAGAGAGAAAAGGAGAGATGGAGATGAGGGAAGGAGAGAAAGAAAGAAAACACATATAGAAATAGGGAGAAAAGGAAAGATAATGAGAAAGAGAGAGGGGGAGAGAAAAGACAAGAGGGGTAAAGAGGTGAGACTTGAAAGGGTTAGAGGGGAGAGAACAAGAAAAACAAGTAAAGGAAGGGTCATGATTGAGAAGAAAGAAACAGGATTATTTTTTTAATCATAAAACAACAGGCACATGTAAGTGATGGTATGGAGAAAAAACATAGGCTATACAGAGATAGGATCATAGGGATGAAGAAACTTGGAGAGCGAAAAGGTCCTTGGTGTACCACAAAAACTGAAGAAGAAACAATAAAGGACTGTGGCAAATAGCAAAGCCAGTACAAAAATGGATTTCTTATGGTTTGAGGGGTCTGTAGAAAGGGTACAAATGAATATACACCAGATAGTGGTCTGCATTAGCTGAAGATGTAGCTATATTTTCAAATAACTCTATGGTTCATGTTACAAATATTTATTTCCAGTAAGGTGCCTAGCGAATACCCTCAAAATGTTCAGAGTCCATGCACTTTCATTTTGATTATCAAAATTATGCCCATCAAAGCTTCATAACTTAACAGCCCAACTTCTTGCTTTTGGGCAAGATTAAAGTGATACTACAGCCCGATAATATCACAGTTTGAATAAAAGGGAAAAAAATAAAATACCAATAATGGCATCAATATCAAATAAGAGATAACAAAGCTTTCAAAATATAAAGTTTTGCTTAATGTTACAGGGAAAGACATATGTCATCAATAATATGCACTGAGTGAGCTGATGATGATTGTAATTGCATAAAATCTGAATTGTTTCACCTTTTCATGAATGAGTATATACAGCAATGTAGGGAAATATTTTGAAATTTACAGGATATCATTCATTGTCATTTTAATTTGGGGAGGGTGAACTACCCTTCCCCATATATATATACTTATTTCTATAGATGCTGGGTTGGTGATTGAAAATTGTGATACCAACAAATGAGTATAGTAAGGTAACAAAATATAAAGACTCTTTAACACTTTCAATACTGAGTTCTGTCAATCTCATATGCCTTGTGTAGTAATAAGCAGATTTTAGCAGGCAATGGGTTATATTTCCAATTAATTTTTGAGGAGGATTTTAAAACAAGTAAGAGGTGATTCAGGCGTTTTGATCTGTCTGACATAAGGTCTGTAAATCTCTGCCATAGACTGGGTTGTTCTAATCAATCAAAAGGATGACTGAGCATTAGAATGAACTAAAGTGGTCCAATACCATGGGAAATTGTAAACATGTAACTATAAATGTGAAAAAATCATGAACATTGTCATTCTCATCATTGTTATTTAGATATTTTCTGTTGCTAGAAGTAGTAAATAGTTGTCAATGTCAACATAGTAATAGTAGTATGAAGGACGTGGTAGTATTGGTGTATTAGATGTTATTGTCAGTATCCTTATAGATGTCTTGATAGTAGTAGTAGTAGTAGTAGTAGTAGTAGTAGAAGTAGTAGTAGTAGTAGTAGTAGTAGTAGTCGTAGTAGTAGTTGTAGTAGTAGTAGTAGTAATAGTAGTAGTAGTAGTAGTTGTAGTAGTATAGTAGTAGAAGCAGTAATAGCAGCTGTAACAATAGTATTAGTAGTAGTAGTAGTAGTAAAGGTAGTAGTAGTAATAGTAGTAGTATAGTAGTAGAAGCAGTAATAGCAGCTGTAGCAATAGTAGTAGTAGTAGTAGTAGTAGTAGTAGTAGTAGTAGTAGTAGTAGTAGTAGTAATTAGTAATAATAGTGTAATCATCATCACTAGGGCCATTCTCATTTGAAAGACCACAATGAATTGACTCACAAGCTCATTGCGATCTTTCTTCCTCGTGATTCACACTAAAGCAAAACATTGCGATCTTCTGGACCCGTAAAAACCTTGTGGAGTTTGGACACGAGTGCACGAGCGCACTGGATTGCCCTTACCCAATTTGCTTTGCCTATCGGCAACACGCAAAATTTAAACAAAACATCGCAGAGTTTCAGATCATTGAAATCACATTAATATCATCGCGAGTAAAGTACTTGCAATTGAAAAAAAATAGCTCGCTATGTTTCATGCGGTGTTCATCGCAGAGTTTCCTGCAGTTTTTTTGTGTCAGAAAAACCGCACAAATCATTGCGATTCTCTGCCAGTGTGAATACCCCTTGTGTTTACCATGTAAATCACATTACATGTTTAGAACGGGATCCCTTATGATGAAATCAAATCGGCCTGTATTGTAATCTACTTGTTATGACATTTCTTTATATTGTAACCTAAAATCTAGTCAGTAACAATTACTAGAATTATATCAGATCATATGACAACAAGAAAATAGCTTAACAACAGCAAATATATGTACTTAATGCGATACAGTAAACAAATAACCTCTGGCAAATGCGAGGACAGTTGAAAATGATAATACACAAAAATATAGAGCATGAATACAATTATAAACAGTCAAAACTGACTATTTAAAGTTCTTTTAGTAAAGAAAGGGAGAGAGAAGAAGAAGATAGATGATGCATTCAAACAGGTGATGAATGGAAGCAAAGCCATGGCAGAAGGCTGCCCCGTGGTGATAGGCTAAATGAGGGAGAGCAAATTTGTCATTACTGGTAATGATGTTCATCGCTAGATTTGCAGCAAAATGGAGAAACAAGATGGAATGGCCGGACGGCCAGCCGAGAGGAGTGGTAGAATGAGGAAAGAGCGACGACGAACCAGCCATCAATCAATCAAGCTACGCGCCCCATTCTTCAAATGACGTTTATATCGTTTATATCAATGGTCCCCACTAGCAATGGGAAAACAGCACCATTTGGTAAAATCAAGATTAAGAAGTGGAAAATAAGAGAATGGAATGGAACCATTCTTTCCATTTCTCTTTATTTTCTCTATTTTTTTCATTATGCAGTGAACCTCTCCCCTTGCATTTCTCTTTCTCTTTAATTTCCATTCATCTCTCACTGTCTGTGTCTCTCTCTCTTTCTATCTCTCCAATTTTCTCCATTTCTCTGTCACTATTTTCCCCTCCTCATTCTTTGATTATCTGCAATTCAACGTATCTCCTAACTACAAATTGCATCTACCCCCATCCCTCTGATTTTCTGAACCCCCCACTCCCTTATATCCTACTTTGAATGCAATACGATCATTTCCATACACCCCCCCCCCCCCCCGCTATTCTCTCTCTCCCTCCCTAAGTCTCTCTCCTACCAATATTACTCTGCCTTAATACGGTGAATTCAAATGTAATTTGACTGATGGTGGTAATAATGGGGTAAATTGAGGTTAAGATGTGGCCATGTAATTTCCTTCATCCATTTCAATTAGACCATGCAATCCAACACAACATACGCACGGTCACCAGAGTTGGAGAAAATCACCTTTTCCACAACATTTGGATGGATTCATCTTTTGATTACATTACGCATTCCATGTGCAATGGAAAAATGTTATAAAGGCTGATGCCTCCCAGCAAAAAGTTGATTTAAAAAAAAAATATTCATTCTACTTATTGTCTAATGCATACTTGTAATTTTCTTTGAATGTAGTCTGCCAAACATACCCTTCCAATAAGTCCAGGAAATTATTACACTTTGAAACTCCTTCTTCATTTTTCCTGTTTTGCAGGGAAAAATCAGGTACCTAAAAAACACCATCACTTGCTGTTCTGTTAGAAAGGCAATTTTTTTTTGAAAATTTCCCCACCAATTTCTTAAACGTCCATATCAATTACAAGTGACAGGCATTTTTCACAGAAAAAGGTGACACAATGTTGCAACTTGCAAAAGTGCCTGATCAATAATGTAGACTGAAATGTCTACTTTCACGAGAGTGACCTGATGGCTTACACAAATAAAATGTTATTGGAGGTTAATTTTCATGAAAATATACAGCGATATCCTTCATATTCATACTAATCGGTGTTGAGGCTTTAGAAAATATCACTTTAAATGTCTATTAAAATGTGAATTATTTGATGTGTTAATAAGATCTTTATCTTCATAAAACAACTCTACATCTAATTGAGATAACATTACACTGCAACAAAGAGGTATTCATAAAACAACACCAGTTGGTTGTGTGAGAGGACAGCACAAACCATTGTATACCAGTGTTAAAATTCATGGTGTAACTTCAACACTTGTAAGGTTTATCATGTCACATTCTATTTGTTTAATTGACACTACTTTGTGGTATAATCTAACTCCATGGTGTCTTTTCAACACCTGGGTGTACAGTCCTTTCATAACACCAACTGGCATTGTTTACGACACATTAGTTTGTAGAGTATGGATTCATATAACCTGAATTATACAATACACTGGAAAAGTTAATTCATTGGTATTGGATTTATTGTCTCTGTATCAAACATATGGCAATTAGATGGGTTGAATTGTCTACAAGTGTTGTCAAATATAGAGTATGGAGGAGACCCAATAAAGAAGTGTCATTTGGTAAAGAAGATCCCAGCTCATGTTAATGACCAAGCATGCTACATGTAACATGTCAGGGTCCCCGTCTTACAAAGAGTTGCGATTGATCCGATCAATTACAACTATGGACAGCCAGCCACATTAACATTTGTTATGCATGTTTGTTCAAAATATTTTATATCTATGATGTATATTCATGCAGTCATTGTTTTCTAGAAAATTCACTGTGCTTCTCTTTGTTTACAAAGGACATTGTGCATATTTCCTGGAGAAAAAACATTATGACACTGATGGATTTCCACAGAGTTACGATTGATCGATCGATCGAAACTCTTTGTAAGACGGGGCCCAGAGGTCATGACCATTGTTGCTATGGTCATCGATTGCGATCGGAATGGGCCAGTGAAAGTGGGGGTGCAACATATCTGGCTGGTATTTGAAGTGATATTTAGGTTGGGGCAACAGTCTGAATGGTATTTGGAGCAGTGGGAGCCAAGTGAAGACCGGTGTTGACACACGCACTCCTTTGGGACTGGACCCGAACCCTGTAACACAGAGCCAAGCAATCGATCTTTAGGACTTTTATGATTAATTGCACTGGACGATGTGTGTTTGATCATGAAAAGGGATCAATCATATGACAGATTGCTAATTATGTGTGACAGAGTCCAGAAAAGCAGGCCATATGCAGGATAGGTGAAATACATCACTTGCAATATCGTGGAGAGTGTGTCTGGACCTCGATAGTCTATCACTATTTGCCAGTAGGGGGGGGGATAAAATGCCAAAAATTGTAGAAATTGGCATTTATACCAACATCTGATGACACTAAAAATCAGAAAATGATTGCATAACTGTTTTCTTCATTTTTCACAAGTGATTCTATCAGCCATCATGTGCAATAAACGGGCTGGGATTGCTTCTGAGCTTAAAGGATAGTCTTTAAAAAAATGTGTACACTCCTCCTGATATCCCTTCTGATTATGTAGGCCTACCTCACTGGTTTTGACAGCAGCATCAATGGCAGTTCATGGTTTTCAAGAAGAAGGCACAACGGAGGGGGGGCCAACGTGTGTAGAATTCCTTTTTTTTTATAACAAAAAGTAATTGCCCCGATTCCAAAGGGGCAGGGGCACTTCTCATAAAGGAGGGGTAAAAACATATCACCCCACCCTGTGCCCCTGGTGCAGCACCTAGCTGGGAAGAATACTAACAATCCTTGAAGAGTATGCCCCCTCCCCCCATCCTCACGATGATGTTGAACCACACTTGAAGGTGTTAAACCCTCTTATTTTCCCCCTTGTCTCCGACTCTGGTGGTGTTGAAACGCTCTCCTCTCGTCTCTGAGCTGTGCAGTAAGAGGCGGTCCCCACGGAGCCCCTGAGAGAGTGAATGTCGGTATGGATAGGGGCGGCATATAAACACGATGGCAAGGAAATCAAAATAGCTTGGGAAGTCATTAACTAGGCTACCTTTGGACAAGGCAAGGAGGTATTATACCTCCTTGTTACAACATGCTTTTTAAGGTATCCTACTTAAAGGGAAAGATAGCAGTGGCAGGAAAGTAATTCTCACAAAAGCAATCATTTGGAAGAAACGTATCAATGAAAGTTTGTTTTTAAAAATCATTCAAAGATAAAAGAGTTATATTTTTTAGATTATGAAATGATGAACTCAAATGATTCAAATGACGTTTGTTTATTCTTATTAATGGCTTAAAATGTATCCAGAAACATCTGAAAATTTACCAGGGGGATATGAAGGCGCACACTTTTTCTTCCAAAAATAAAACATAAAATGTCATAAAACATAAAAAGCCCCCCCCCCCCTATATGAACGTAAGAGGACCAACATTTTTTTTTGTAGAATCATATATGAATAGGCCTAAATACACCCAAGAATGTATCATTCATTATGCGATTGAAACATTTCATATGTTGTTGCATTAAATTCAAAGTTTTCAAGGGCCTATCCTTTGAACTTTTTCTTAAAATCATATATTTTTAATTGCAAAAGGTATGAAAGGAACGGAAAAACTCACAATTATCATCTCAAGCTTTCCTGTTTGATCCAAGGGGGACTTCCCCTTTATAATGGTTTAATATCCGTCGCTTCATCTCTTTATAGTTATTTACTTTCTAAATATTTTCATAGTACTTACATTTCAGAATCCCATTATCACTAACAAAATCAAATTATAAATGCATTTAGACAATATGGGGGGGAATTGAAGTTTACAAATATAAAGAATGATGAGAGAAATAATGGTAATCAGAGCGGAGTTAAAGCATGCGGTCAACCCATGACTGACCAAAGCTGCCGAACACCAGTGCAATGTCTTCTAGACTGGTGGACTGCTACAACCAAGACTTTGAGAATATTAATCGCTTACAGACCTTTATTTTCTTATCTAAATCTAAGCATCAAACCTTGCATTTGACTCTTTATTTCAAACCTTTAATCACCCAAGTGGAGCTGTAAGAGTACCAAACATGATTTCTCAATTTTCTTGCTTGACTGTATCGGCCCATGATGGTGTGAGCACATTGCTTGAGTGCTGCCATTCTGTTTGGTTTGCAACTTTTAGTTAACTCCTGTTGCAAATTCTGCGTGGTACTCCTTATTTCCACAGCCCTTCTTGGTTGATTAAAGGTTTGAATTTAAGTATCATATCAAAGACTTGATAAATATGGATCTAGATAAAAAAAAATTAGGTCTTAAAGTGGTTGATATTCATAGTTTCTGACAATAATGAATTTCTTATGTACTTCTTTATTTAAGCGGGTAATTGGTCTCTGCTGGCGATCAAAAAGGGTAATGATTCAGCCCAATAATGAAAGTAATAATATTAATAATAGTTATTACTCAACATCATAATGATAATAAACATCATCTTCATCATCGTCATCATCATCATCAGCAGCAGCAGTATAATAACAATGAATATAATAAATACAAGTTAATCTACTGTTTTCAAAATCACTATACTCTATGAACATTGTTATGGCAGTTCAATTTTTAGAATATCACCGTAAAGACGGAGGGAATAAGAGAGACTTGAGGGAAAGGAAAGAGACAGGCAACTTTGGAGAGGGGTTCAAGGGTGATGAAGGAATAAAGAGAGAGCAGATCAAAAGATCACGGAGGATATCTTGCTTGATTAGGGTGCAGGCAAGACGGAAAAGGAAAGGGGGCATTTCTGGTTGCTTGCCATGCATGCGTGCGTGGCGCTACAATCCATACTTCCATGCCCGAAATTAATTTTTCTTCATACGCTATGAAGAAAAGCAACTGAGCAGAGGCATGAACAGAAAAATGGAAAGCAAACACAATATCATTGAGTCATACGTTGGCGTTGATGCTAGCTCGTCGATCCAGAATACCTCGCACATTTTACCAGGATGACGAAAATCCTGCCAGAAATATACAGCAGACGTCTATAGGTGGTTTCAGACCGCCTCGAAGTTCGCCAGTTCCAGGTATTCTCTGATCGGGAAATTTACCCCGATCAGAAAATACCAGGTATTTTGGTAATGTGAAAGCAAACTACGCGTAATCTCCCCGAAAGAAAATACCCGCTAAATAGTAGGTACTTGGCGAAATTACGAGAACTTTCGTGGGGATTTTTCCAAGGTCGCAGGTATTTTGGCGATGTGAAAGCAAATTACGGGAACTTTTAGCCCAGCGTGTCGTTGGGCGCGGCGGCGTGGATGGCTGCTGGGCTAGAGATTTTGAATCTCCCGCCTTGCCTGCTTATCAGACCACACTGCGCATGCTCGTAACTTCGGGAACTTATCCCGAAGGATGTGTTTCGGGGCGGTGTGAATGCAGGAATAATTAACGGGTATTTTTTAGCCTTAAAAAGTTCTCGTAATTTAACGGGGATTCTTGTGATCGAGGCGGTTTGAAACCGCCTTATGCTAATCTACAGACCAAATTGTTAATTTAAATCTTTATCTGATGTATTTCTTGAGTGAAAATGACCTAACCGC